>NC_138885.1:7237502-7617676 GCF_965194825.1 Balaenoptera physalus | reverse complement strand
AATTTTTTTTAAACATCTTTATTGGAGTATAATTGCTTTACAATCGTGTGTTAGTTTCTGCTTTATAACAAAGTGAACCAGTTATTTTTTTGTAATTGTATTTATTTTTTAAATTGAAGTGTAGTTGATTTACAACATCCTATTAATTTCAGGTGTACAACATAGTGACTCAACATTTTTATAGATTATACTCCATTTAAAGTGCCCAGAACATAATGGTTATATTTCCCTGTGATGTACAATACATCCCTGTAGCCTATCCACTTTATACACAGTAGTTTGTACCTCTCAATCTCCTCCTCCCATCGTGCCCCCCATTCCCCAACACTGGTAGGCACCAGTCTGTTCTCTATACCTGTGAGTCTGTTTCTGTTTTGCTATGTTCATTCATTTAGTTTTTTAGATTCCACATATAAGTGATAACACACAGTATTTGTCTTTCTCTGTCTGACATATTTCACTAGGCACAATACCCTCTGGTCTATCCATATTGTTACAAATGGCAGAATTTCATTCTTTTTTATGGCTGAGTAGTAGTTGTGTGTGTGTGTTTGTGTGTGTATATACATTTATTTATTTATTTATTTATTTTTGGCTGTGTTGGGTCTTCATTGCTGCACAGGGGCTCTAGAGCACAGGCTCAGTAGTTGTGGTGCACAGGCTTAGCTACTCTGTGGCATGTGGGATCTTCCTGGACCAGGGCTCAAACCTGTGTCCCCTACATTGGCAGGCAGTTTCTTAATCACTGTGCCACCAGGGAAGTCCTATGTATACATCTTCTTTATCCATTCATCTGTTGATGGACACTTAGGTTGCTTCCATATCTTAGCTATTGTAAATAGTGCTGCTATGAACATTGGGGTGCACATATCTTTTGAATTAGCGCTTTTGTTTTCTTCAGATATATGTCCAGGAGTGGGATTGCTGGATCATACGGTAGTTCTATTTTTAGTTTTTTGAGGAAACTCCATAATGTTTTCCATAGTGGCTTCACCAATTTAAATCCCAACAGTGTATGAGGGTTCCCTTTTCTCCATATCCTCATTAACATTTGTTATTTGTATACTTTTTGATAGCCATGCTGACAGGTGTAAGGTGATATCTCATTGTGGTTTTGATTTGCATTTCTCTAATGATTAGTGATGTTGAGCATCTTTTCATGCGTCTGTTGACCATATGTATGTTTTCTTTGGAAAAATGTCTATTCAGGTTTTCTGTCCATTTTAAAATTTTATTGGTTGTTTTTTTTTTTTGATATTGAGTTGTATGGGCTCTTTATATATTTGGATGTTAGCCCCTATTTGTCATATCATTTGCAAATATTTTCTCCCATTCAGTAGGTTGTCTTTCTGTTTTGTCAAAGGTTTCCTTTGCTGTGCAAAAGCTTTAAAATTTAATTAGGTCCCATCTGTTTATTTTTGCTTTTGTTTCCTTTGCTTTAGGAGACAGATCCAAAAAATATTGCTATGATTTATGTCAGAGTGTTCTGCCTATGTTTTCTCCTAGGAGTTGTATGGTTTCCAGTCTTACATTTAGGTCATTTAATCCATTTTGAGTTTATTTTTGTATATGGTGTGAGAATATGTCCTAATTTCTGTTCTGTAGCTGTCCAGTTTTCCCAGCACCATTTGTTGAAGAGGCTGTCATTTCTCCCTTGTATATTTCTCCCTTGTATATTCTCCCTTGCCTTCTTTGTCATAGATTAATTGACCATAAGTGCATGGGATTATTTCTGGGTTCTCTATTCTGTTACATTGATCTATGAGTCTGTTTTTGTGCCAGTACCATGCTGTTTTGATTACTGTAGCTTTGTAGTATAGTCTGAAGTCAGGGACTGTGATACTTCCAGGTTTGTTCTTTTTTTTCCTCAAGATTGCTTTGCCTATTTGGGGTTTCTTGTGGTTCCATATACATTTTAGGATTATTTGTTCTATTCTGTGAAAAATGTCATGGGTATTTTGATCAGGATTGCATTAAATCTGTAGATTGCTTTGGGTAGTATGGACATTTTAACAACATTAATTCTTCTATTCCATGAACTTGGGAAGATTTTTAACTACAAATTCAATTTAAAAAATAGATATAGGGCTATTCAGGTTATCTATTTCTTCTTGAGTTAGTTTTGGTAGTTTGTGTTTTACAAGAAATTTGTCTAAGTTGTCA
Organism: Balaenoptera physalus; assembly: GCF_965194825.1. NCBI lineage: Eukaryota > Metazoa > Chordata > Mammalia > Artiodactyla > Balaenopteridae > Balaenoptera > Balaenoptera physalus. Next base: position 7,615,513 of record NC_138885.1, on the reverse strand, counting down.
AATTTATTGGTATAAAGTTGTTTATAATATTTTGTCTATCTTTTTAATATATATAAAACAGTGCTGTTTCTTCTCTCATTCCTGACATTGTTGATTTGTGTCTTTTCTCTGTTTCCTGATCAGGCTGTTCTATATAAATGAGCCAAAGATAGGTTCTGTATATTGATCCTATGCTGTTATTCATAGCAGGCTGGGATTCGTAAGCTCAAAGGCTGGTGTCAAACTCAAACTTCACACATCCAGTTGTTTTAAACATATCCCTAATAAACAAATTTTTAGCTCTTTAGAGCCTCTCTGCTTTGCATACCCCAGGAAACTGCACCCAACATCTGCTAGCCACAGATAAGATAAACCCAGAAATCTCTGATCCAGATGCTCTCCATTGCACGGCTGAGCGACACTGTCTAGAAGCATAAGTCCCCCCACCATGATAGTCATGAGAAGGGTTCTTCTGCTGTAAAGAAGCTGAATAAATTACCTGTGGAGGGTTAGGGCAGTTAGATGTTGGAATCGCAGCCTCTTTAATTCTTCTCCTCCTTTAGCATTCTCTTGCCCTCTTCCCCTCCTGGGAGGTGGTCCCTGTGTGGTAGCCTCTGTAGCATGTAGATGGTCTCAGGCTGTGAGAGACTTCCCACATGTCACATGTCAGTGTTGCCCAAATAAAGCTTGCTGTGTGCTACTGCTACTTCAGGATCATATCTTTTTTCTTGATCAGCCCCCCAGATGCTTGAACTCACTACAAGGGTGATGAGGAAAGGTAGGATTTTGGAAATGATGAAGAAATTGATATGGGGTCTACTGAGTCAGTAGGACAATCAATTGGCAAAATGATCCTGGAGAGCCTTAAGCGGTTGGGACTCAAAATTTGGAACATCTCCACTTCAGTTTGATGTGGCATTGCTCTGTGCCATATTGTACTCTATTTTCTGTAGTCTTTCCAGTGCCTCATTAGCTTGGACAAATGGTTCCACCAGGATTGAGTGAACCCCTGCCACTGGAATTGACTTTTGGGGCTAGAGGTCCTGAGCTGCCCTGAGTGGGAGGTCAGTCCACATTCCTGGTCTTCTACTAGGCAGGTGTTGGACAATATAAAGCTTTGGGGGCTGGGTGGTGAAGGGGAAGGAGGGCACACCTCTGCACAAAGGGTGGGTTACTTCCGACTCTGTAACAGGCTATAGCATGAGGAGCTCCCCACAGCCAGGCTGGTAATTTAGGGAACTCTCGAGATGAGAGGCAGGTAGAGGAGCAGATGGGGCAGAGATGACAGGCTGACGCTGGCCTCCTTGACAGTTGGGGGAGATGCCTTTTAAAGAACTAGCATGCCTCTGCTGCTTGGGTCTGCGGTGCCCAACCCTTGGGCTAAACCTGCTAAAGCATTATTCAAAGTGACTAAATACAAGGAAGTTTATATTCCTGCCCCTCTCAGGACTCTGAAGGAGGTGGTTATCCTATTGAACACGTGCTCCAAACCTTGAGAAGATGAGATGCCTGTTGGGCTCTGCTTGCCACTTCTCACCAGGAACTGTCTCTTCAGGATGTCATTGCAGAGGAGGCAGGAGGTCCAACTCCCAGGGGATGAGACCTAGGGAAGGATTCTGGGCAAGAGGCCTGGCGCTGCCCTCCAGAGAAGAAGGCAGCAAATACCACCACGACAGTCATGAGGAGGGTTCTTCTACTGTAAAGAAGCTGAATAAATTACCTGGGGAGGGTTAGGGCAGTTAGATGTTGGAATCTCAGCCTCAAGTTCTCCTCATTCTGGCATTCCCAGTGCGAAGCCTGGCCCTTGCCTCATGACCCTAAAGCAAAGCCTGCCAATCAGTGGGCTCTGCCAATTCCTATAGCTTTTCCTGTTTTTTGTTTGTTTGCTTGTTTGTTTTTTAAATATTTATTTATTGTATTTTATTTTTGGCTGTGTGGAGTCTTAGTTGTGGCACATGGGATCTTCATTGTGGCATGCAGATCCTCTGCTGTGGCATGCGGGCTCCTCGTTGTGGTGCGTGGGCTTCTGTTTAGTTGTGGCGTGTGGGCTCCAGAGTGTGTGGGCTCTGTAGTTGTGGTGCATGGGCTCTGTAGTTGCAGCATGCAGGCTCTCTAGTTGTGGCCCGTGTGCTCAGTAGTTGTGGCGCGCAGGCTTAGTTGCCCCGCGGCAAGTGGGCTCTTAGTTCCGTGACCAGGGATCAAACCCACGTCCCCTGCATTGGAAGGCAGGTTCTTAACCACTGGACCACCAGGGAAGTCCCTCTTGTATTTTAAAACATTACCTTATTCTCACATTTTAAAAGATGACTGAATACTCAACAACGGTATTTATAGGTGCATATCTACCTGGTGTAAAAACTACTTTTTTAAAAAAGGAGATGATTACGATGAGTCAGAATAGTGATAAGCTGGTTGGGGAGGGAGCCAGGAAGTTAGAGAATTCTGATAGACAGAGGCATACAGAAGGCTTCTTGCGTAATACTGGCAATGTTCGGTTTCTTCATCTGGATAAAAATTCATTCAGCTTAACATTTCTGTTTCATATTTTCTTTTTTGGTATGTGTTATTTATTTTCCACAAAAGAATATTTAAAGGAAAAAATACAAACTAAGACTCACTGGATATTTGAAGAAAACCCTTGATGTGAAAGTAAAAAACCTCAAATAAAGAAATAGAAAAACTGACTCCAGAGGAAAGAGAGAAATTCAGGAAACAAAAGAAAAGTTTAAAAGAAAAATTTAATTTCCTTAAAGAGATTTTTTTTTTGAAAATTATATCCTTAAACAAGAAAAAATGTAATAAAAAAATCAGAGACCCAATTTTAAAATGGGCAAAAGATCTAAACAGACAACTCACCAAAGAGGATGTACAGGTGGCAGATAAGCATATGAAAAGATGCTCAACATCATATGCCACTAGGGAATTTCAAATTAAAACAAGGGGACACCACTACAAGCCTGTTAGAGTAGCTGGAATCCAAAGCACTGACCACACTAAATGTTGTCAAGATTGTGGAGCAACGGGAAATTTTAGTCATTGCTGGTGGGAAAGCAAAATACTACAGCCACTTTGGAAGACAGATTGGCAGTTCTTACACCGCTAAACATAGCCTCAACACATGATCCAGCAATTGTGTGCCTAGATATTTAGCCGACTAATTTGAAAACTTATTTCCAAACAAAACCTACACAGATATGTTTATAGCAGCCTTTTTGGTAATTGCCAAAAAGCATAAATAGCAAAGATGTCCTTCAATAGCTGAACAGATAAACAAATTGTGCTATGTGCATAAATGGAATATTATTATTTTTCAAACGAGCTATTAAGCCATCAAAAGACAAGGATGAACCTTAAATGCATAGTGCTAATTGAAATAAGCCTGTCTGAAAATGGTACTTACTGTATGAGTCCAACTGTATGATATTCTGGAAAAGGTAAACCTGTAGAGACAGTAAAAAGTCAGTGGTTGCCAAGGGTTTAGGGGGAAAAAAGAGGTTGAATGGGTGAAACAGAAGGTTTTTTGGGGGGGGCGGGGCTGTGAAACTACTCTATATACTGTAATGATGGATACATGATATTATTCATTTGTCAAGACCCATAGAATTTCAGTATAAAAAGTGAACCTTAATATATGCAAATTTAAAAAATCATTTAGAAGTTTGGGGAAATCCTACAATGAAATTCAGACTGTGACAAAAAAAAAAATCTCATGCATCACAAAACAATCTCACTTAAGGGGGTTGGGGTAAAGGTGCTGACCTAAGTAACCCTGGAAATGAGTGGAGTTTGTAAGACTAAAGGGAAAAATAACTGCATATAACAACTGAACTTGAGTTGATAAGGTTGCTTCTCTTAGGTGTATGGGTCAGCAATTCTGATGGCAGAGGGTGGAAGCCAGGATTCTCACTGTGCAAGTGGCAGCTTCCAGATAAGGAAGGGAAGGAGGCTAGAGTAATCCATCAGGTAATAGATTCGAGCTGAAAACATCAGTACGAATTCACGTTTAGCTTAACACAGATACAGGTGGTTACACAGAGAAATATTTAGAGGTATGGTTATATACATGCGGTGGTATACACACATTTATATCCTTGCTCTGTCTCAGCTCTTGCTGGGAGGGCCTAGATGCAGCAACACCCCAGAAGCAACAAGCATGACTAGTGCCCAGATCGTGGTTTCCAATACCATTCTCCAATAAAAGGAACCAGGGATCCCCAGAGAAATGTCTGATTCTAGGACTGAGGCAGAAAATATACAAGATGAGCCTGGAGTATTTTATAGTGCCAGAAAGGAAGGAATCGCTCAAAACACACACACACACACACACACACACACACACACACACACACACACACAGATGGGGCTATGTCAAAGAGACATAGGAGCCAACTGAAAGAGCTCCCAATGGCCAAAGCTGGATCCATCTGAACAACAAAATAAAGAAGTATTGGATTACAACTCAAAATACAAAATAAATATTCATACATAAATAACACAAGGAGAAAAAACACATAAATATAGGTGTCCAGCATCTGATTAAACGGCATACCCGAAAAAGAGAATAGAAAAAAATGAAAAAGTACAAATTATTGAAGAAATAATAGAAAAAAATATCCCAGAACTGAGGAGATAAGTCTTCAAATTAAAAGAACCCATCAAATGCCAAGAAAGTGAGTAGAAAAAGACCCACGCCTATACACACTCTTGTGAACGTTCAGATCAAAGATAGACACTGGAAAGCTTCTAGAGAGATTTTTTTTTTTAAAGGTCATCTTCAAAGGCATAAGCAAGTTTCTCTTTAGCAACATTAAATGCTAGAAGAGATAGAGGAACGTCTTCAAAAGTCCGTCGTGAAGCATTTACCTGTCCGTTTGGCACAGAGGCTCCAGGAAGCAAACTTTGAGGTGGCTGCAACTTCTAATTTTAAGTCTTGCCCTCAGGGCGCTAGTGGGAGAGCCCAAGTGACAGCCTCCTTTAGTTTATCTGGCTCTTGTTACTGCGTAGGTCCCCACTGAAAAGTGGAAGATTTATGGGGGGGTTCAGTAGACAGGGCCGGCAAACACTGGACGTGAGGAGCATGCTGGCACCAGAATCCAAACTTTCCTCCTCACTGTTGGGCTTCCTTGACTGATGTGGGAGGTTGGAGTGCCAACAGCTTGCCTTTGACTGGAGCATTAGTTGGCTAGGGCTGCCCTAACAAAGGACCGCAGACTGAGTGACTTAAACAACAGACATTTATTCTCTCACAGTCCTGGAGGCCAGAAGTCCAAAATCAAGGTGTCAGCAGGGCTGGTTCTATTCACGCCCCTCACCTGGTTTTTGATGCTTTGCTGGCAATCTCTGGCACTCCTTGGCTTGTAGAAGCATCGCCCTGATTTCTGTCTTCCTCTTGACATGGTGTTCTCCCCGTGTGTCTGTTTCCAAATTTCCCTTTTTATAAGGATACCAGTCAGACTGGATTAGGGACCCACCTACTTCCATAGGGCCTCATCCTAACTTAACTAATTACATCTACAATGACCCTATTTCCAAATAAGGTCACATTCTGAGGTACTGGGGGTTAGACCTTCAACATATGAATTTGAAGGGGGCACAGTTCAACTCATAACAACCCGATAGCCATGAGTAAAGGTCCTGACCCCCCCTTCCCCTCTCCTCTTTCTGCCCCCCCCATTTTTCTTCTCTCTCATCTCTCTCCCCCTCCTTTCCTCCCTCTGTCTCTCCCTTCTTCCAAAAGAAGTCCAACTATTAGTGCTGGCTGTAGACGTGAACAGAAAATGATCTGATGTGAGAGAGCTGGAGAAGAAAAATTTCAGGGTACAGAGCAGTGGCAATTCCCTGCTATGGTGGTGTTTAAGAATCTGGGGAGTCCCAAAGGCCTGCCTTGGGCGTTTCTTGATTATCTGTGCCTCTCTGTGGAGCGAAGTGCTAACAGTCTTACCTGCAGGAGAGCTCCATTAGGAGCGTGCTGAGTGGGAGAGAAAGGTGACAACAGTGTGGATGCCGGGCCCTCATTTCCTCTCTTAGAAGGGACCATTTAGAACCACATATGCTCACATAAGAGAGTGGAAACGTGATTGCCTGTGTGTGGTAGGGAGATTTGCACTCGCATCCTTTGCACTGTTAACTGTTTCTTTTTTAACCATGGGCAGCTTTTACTTTCCAATTAAACAAATAATAATGTAAAAAACATACAGGGGTGAGTGGGTAGAGAATGAAGCTCTGCCACCGGAGGCTGCGATGACTCCTGCAGCATGGCAGAAAGGCCTCTTCCAGGTGCACCCTCATGGGTACAAGAACACATGGTTTTTGACCCCAAAGATAATTATCTTGATTCAGCTGCCTCAATTAGCAGACTTGGCTCTGAATAACTTATCATTCTTGTTCCAAGCCTGCTTTTCTTGAAAGAACAGTTTCTTACCATTATGGACACTCAGGGGACTCTGAAGATGACACTGCGGTTTGTTAAATATTTTGAGCAATGGCAAGTGCTCAATTTTGGAATAAGTATACGCCTTCTCAGGGTGGTGTATCTCCAGATTGACTGGGTCAGGACATACATACCTGGAACTACACTTTCCCTCCAACATTCCATCTTCTTGGGAAAGACGGGCTTGCTCTGTCACCTGATCCTTCTCTTATGGTGAATCCTTTTCTCTCAGGGTTCCCATAATCCCTGCAAGTGGGCCTCTGTCTGGGCCACTCCAGCCCATTAATCCAATCAATAATCAAACCCAGTAGTGGACAAAGTTCAAAACTTTCCCCCCAGATCCTTAGCCCTAACGAAAATCAATGAATATGATGTCTGAAGAAGGTTGTCATCAAACCATTTACCAGTTTGGCTGAATCTCAGCTCCTACGTGGCTGTGACCCACTGAGGCTCTTCATTAGGATTTAGTTTTCTCAGTGTCCTGAGGTCTCCATTTATTATTCAAGGTGTGATTGCACTGAGCAGTAACAGCAAGACCTGGGAGAGAATGGACACAGGTGTTCATTTCAGATGGCATAAGTTTAACAAGGTCCAAGAGCAACTACAGGCTCAGCACAAAAACTCCAAGCATATATTTAAATCCTAGCATTTCCTCCAGAAAAAACCAGAGCATAACCAAAAGCTTTGGAGGCAGAATTGACTTCAGATCCTTGGATGGCTTGCTATTTACTGTGTGACTTTGGGCTGTCATTTCATTGTGAACACATTTTCTTACTTATATAAAAGGTAATGATAGATGGTGATCACTCTGTAGTGTATACAGATGTTGAACAATAATGCTGTACACCTGGAACTAATATAATTTAAAAAATAAAAGGTAATGATGACTTCTTATAGTTAATTAAAAAATTAACCCAACACATAGTAGGCACAAGGCTGGTTTTAGTTCCTCTCCCTTTCAGTAGAGAAATGTACAGGATGGTCCTTATAAGACCACCTATGCTATGGGATTGACTTACAAAGTTTTGCTTTTCTGCTTTAAAAGGTTTTAGAAAAGAAAATTGGTTGATATGAGAGCAAATTTATTCTGAATTCACCTCTAAGTTTAATATGATTATGCTGAAACTCTACTGTATTTGATTCATTTTAAAATTTCATATTGAACAATATTATTTCTCAAGAAACACTTAAATGGCTTTATCCACCTCATGGTTTTCTCTCTGACTTCATCAGTAAAAACAGAATAGCAATCATTAGGAATGATCAGAAAATAAAAGCCAAGGAATGAAAAGTCTGAACAATAAAAGCTATCATATACTCCATGTGGAAAAGATCCAATTGATCAGGTGGCCAGGAAAGCACATAGGATCTGGAATCAGAAGGCCTGAGTTTGAATTCTGGCTCTGCCACTCACCAGGTAGGTGGCATCTTGTTCCCTTGGCATCATTTTCTTCATAAAACAGGGACAACACCATCTCATAGAAGTAAGTACAATAAATGTCAAAATGTGAAGTGCTGTGTGTTGGTTTGGCTCAGCAAACTGGAGACAACCACATGGACCTGGTCCATGACCCCTGGGAACTCACAGACTCTTTGACTTGGTCCTACTTCTTCCTGACATGGGTTTCAGAAGAGGCCAGCTTGGAATGGCTACACATAACTACACTGGTCAACTACCATGTAAGCTCCTCAAAAGACCAGTGCTTACTGACCTCTGCCAGTCTCACACAGAACTGGTCCGGGGGAACCCTCTCTATTTCTAGACTATGTCTAGCCAAACATTATAACTTTTTGCTCAAAGAGCATACAACAAAGACAAGAACTACAAATAAATCACTCTTCCTCCAAACTCAAAGGACACTCTAGAATCTACCTCTGCCCACCAGTGGACCAGCACTAGCCCTAGGAACCCCAGGGGCCCTGTATTCAGCAGCATCATGACCCAGCCCTGCCCACCAGTGGCCAGCAGCAACTGCACAAGGCAGGGCCTGGAGACCAACCGGATGGTGGCTAACCACACCTACCAGACCACCCACCGTAGTCAGCCTGCCACAACAAAAGGACGCACGCTGCCCAAACGGGGGCACCCCGACAGCATATAGCCCTGGTGACCAGAGAGGAGTGTGCTGCTGGGACTCATAGGACATCTCCTACAAAAGGCCACTTCTCCAAGGTCAGAAAATGTAACCAACCTACCAAATACATAGAGATAAAATCAGCAAAGTAGACAAAATGAGGCAACAGAGGAATATATTCCAAATGAAGGAACAGGATAAAACCCCAGAAGAACTAAGTGAAGTGGAGACAGCCAACTTACCTGGGAAAGGAAAGAGACATCCAGACTTCCAAACAGGATCAACCCAGAGAGGAGCACTCAAAGACACATTGCCATTAAAATGGGAAAAATTAAAGATAGAGAGAGAATATTAAATGTAGCAAGGGAAAAGCAATAAGTTACATATAAGGGAACTCCCATAAGGCTATCAGCTGACATTTCAGCAGAAACTCTGCAGGTCAGAAGGGAGTGGCATGATAGTTAAAGTGATGAAAAGGGAAGACCTACAACTAAGAATAATGTACCAGCAAGGCTTTCATTCAGATTTGATGGAGACACCAAAAGCTTTAAAGACAAGCAAAAACTAAGAGTTCAGCACCACCAAACCAGCTTTACAAAAAATGTTAAAGGGACTTCTCTAAGTGAAAAAGAAAAGGCCGCAAATAGAAACATGAAAATTATGAAAGGAGAAAGTTCATTGATAAAGGCAAATATACAGTAAATGCAGTAAATCAACCATGTATAAGGCTAATAAGAAGGTTCAAATACAAAAGGAGTAAAAGCATTTATATCCACAATAAGTAGTTAAGGGATACACAGACAAAGCATGATGTAAAATATGATGTCAAAAACAGTAAACATGGTAGGGAGTAAAAATGCAGGGTTGTTAAAATGCATTTGAACTTAAGAGATCAGCAACTTAATCACATATATATATAGAGATTGCTATATATAAACCTCCCAGTAACCACAAACCAAAAATCTATAATAGATACACATACAGGAAGAAGAAAGGAATTCAAACATAACACTAAAGATAGTCATCAAATCACAAGGGAAGAGAACAAAAGAAGAAAAGAACAAAAAAGAACTACAAAAATAACCTCAAAACAATTTACAAAATGGCAATATGTACATACCTATCAATAATTACTTTAAATGTAAATGGACTAAATGCTCCAATCAAAAGATATAGAGTGGCTGAATGAATACAAAAACAAAAGCTACATGTATGCTGCCTATAAGAGACTCACTTCAGAGCTAAAGACACACACAGATTGAAAGTAGGAGGATGGAAAAAGGTATTCCATGTAAATGAAAACAAAAAGAAAGTTGGGGTAGCGATACTTATATCAGACAAAATAGACTTTAAGACAAAAACTGTAACAAGAGGAAAAGAAGGACATTATGTAATGCTCAATGGATCAACCCAAGAAGAAGATAGAACAATTGCAAATATATATGCACCCAACATAGGAGCATCTGAACACATAAAGCAAATATTAACACCAAGGGAGAAATTGACAGTAACACAATAACATAAGGGGACTTTAAAACTCCACTTACGGGAGTTCCCTGGTAGGGAACTAGTGGTTAGGATTCTGGGCTTTCATTGCCGTGGCCTGTGTTCAATCCCTAGTCAGGGAACTGACATCCTGCAAACTGCATGGCACGACCAAAAAAAAAAAAAAAAGCCACACTTACATCAATGGACAGATCATCCAGACAGAGAATCAATAAGGAAACATTGGCCTTAAATAACACATTATTCCAGATGGAAAAAAAAAAGAAATATATATATATAAAACATTCCATCTAAAAGCAGCAGAATATATTCTTTTCAAGTACACATAGAACATTCTCCAGGATGGGTCACATGCCAGGCCATTAAACAATTCTCAGTAAATTTAAGAACACTGAAATCATACAAAGCATCTTCTCCAACCACAATGCTATTAGACTAGAAATCAGCTATAAGAAAAAAAACTGCAAAAATCACATACATGTGGAGGCTAAACAGTATGCTACTAAACAACCAATGGGAGCACTAAAGAAATCAATGAGGGAGTCAAAAAATACCTGGAGACAAATGAAAATGAAAACAAAATGACCCAACATTTATAGGATACAGTAAAAGTGGTTCTAAGAGGGAAGTTTATAGCTGTACAAGCCTTGTCCTCAAGAAACAAAAATATCTCAAATAAACAACCTAACCTTACACCTAAAGGAACTAGAAAAAGAACAAACAAAACCCAAAGTTAGTAGAAAGAAAGAAATCATAAAAATCAGAGCAGATATAAATAAAATAGAGACTAAAAAAATACTAGAAAATATTAATGAAACTAAGAGCTGGTTTTTTGAAAAAAATAACAATATTGAGAAGTCTTTAGCTGGACTCATTAAGAATAAAAAGGAGAGAGAGCCAAAATCAATAAAATCAGAAATGAAAAAGAAGTTACAACTGTCACCACAGAAATACAAAAGAACATAAGAAATTACTATGAACAATTATATGCCAGTGATGAACATAGGTGTAAAATTCCTCAACAAAATATTAGCAAACCAAATTCAACAATACATTAAAAGGATCATACACCATAATCAAGCGGGATATATCCCAGGGATGTGAGGATGGTTCAATATCTGCAAATCAATGCAATACACCACATTAACAAATTGAAGAATAAAAATAGGATCATCTCAATGCAGAAAAAACTTCTGACAAAATTCAATATCCATTTATGATAAAGTCTCCAAAAGTGGGTATAGAGGGAATATACCTCAACATAATAAAGGCTGTATGATGAGCCCACAGCTAACATCATATTCAATAGTGAAAAGCTGAAATCATTTCCTCTAAGATCAGGAACAAAACAAGGATGCCCAGTCTCACCACTTTTATTTAACATGGTATTGGAAGTCCTAGCCACAGCGGTTAGACAAGAAAAAGAAATAAAAAGAATCCAAATTGGAAAGGAAGAAGTAAAACTGTCAATGTTTGCAGATGACACGATACTATACAGAGAAAACCCTCAAGACGCCACCAAAAAACTACTAAAGCTCATCAATGAATTTGGTAAAGTTGCAGGATACAAAGTTAATATACAAAAATCTGTTGCACTTCTATACACTAACAACAATCAGAAAGAGAAATTAAGAAAACACCCATTTACAATCACATCGAAAAGAATAAAATACATAGGAATAAATCTAACTAAGGAAGTAAAAGACCTGTACTCAGAAAACTATAAGACAGTGATGAAAGAAATTGAAGAGGACACAGATGGAAAGATGTATCATGTTCATTAATCAGAAGAATTAATGTTATTAAAATGACCATATTGCCCAAGGCAATCTACAGAGTCAATGCACACCTTATTAAAATACCCATGATGTTTTTCACAGAACCAGAATAATTCTAGAATTCATATGGAAACACAAAAGACCCCAAATAGCCAAAACAATCTTGAGAAAGAACAAAGCTGGAGGTATTACACTCCCTGATTTCAAACTACAATACGAAGCTACAGTAATTGAAACAGAATGGTACTGGCATAAAACCAGACACACAGATCAACGGAACTGAATAGAAAGCTCAAAGTGAACTCACACGTATATGGGCAATTAATCTACGGCAGAGGAGGCAAGAATGTACAATGAGGAAATGACAGCTTCTTTAGTAAATGGTGTTGGGAAAAATGGACAGCTACATGCAAAAGAATCAAACTGGACTACTCTTTCACACCATGCATAAAAGTAATTCAAAATGGATTAAAGACTTAAATGTAAGACCCAAAACCATAAAACTCCTAGATGAAAACATAGGCAGTACACTCTTTGACATAGGCCTTAGAAATATTTTTTTGGATATGTCTCCTCAGGCAAGGGAAACAAAAGCTAAAATAAACAAATGAAACTATATCAAACTAAAAAGCTTTTGAGCAGAAAAGGAAACAATCAACAAAGTGAGAAGACAACTTACTGATTAGGAGAAAATATTTTCAAATCATATATCTGATAAGAGGTTAATATCTAAAATAAGTAAAGAGCTCATACAACTCAACAGAAAAAAATGTGATTAAAAAATAGGCAGAAGACGTGAATAGACATTTTTCCAAAGAAAACATAATGATGGCCAACAGAGAAGATCCTCAATCATCAGGGACATGAAAATCAAAGCCACAATGAGCTATCACCTCTTCACACCTGTCAGAAGAGCTATTACCAAAAACACAACAAATAACAAGTGTTGGTGAGGATATGGAGAAAAGGGAACCTTCATACACTTCATATGCAAAGTAGACTTTTAAGTCAAAATCTGTTATAAGGGACAAAGAAGGACATTATATAATGATGAAAAGGTCAATTCACCAAAAAGATATAACATATAAACACACACATATATATAGCAAACATCAGAGCTCTTAAATATGTAAAGCAAACACTGACAGAATTAAAGGGAGAAATAGACAGATTTACAAAAATAGAAGAAAACTTCAATACCCTCTTTCAATAATGGATAGAACAGCAAGACAGCAGATCAGTAAGGAAATAGAGGCCTTGAATAACACTGTAGACACCAATTAGACCTAGCAGGCATATGCAGAATGTGTCACTCAACCACAGCAGAATATACATTATTCTCAAGTGCACATGGAATATTCTCTGGGATAGACCAGATGTAAGGCCACAAACAACTCCTACTAAATTTTAAAGGATTGAACCCATACAAAGTATCTTTTCTGATCACGACGGAAGAAACTAGAGAAATCAATGGCAAAAGAAAACAGGAAGATCCGCAAATATATGGAATTTACACAGTGCATCCAATGGCTCAAAGAAATCACAATGGGAATTAGACAATGTCTTGAAATAAATGAAAATGAAAATACAACATACCCAAACTTATGGGATGCAGCAAAAGTAATGCTAAGAGATAAATCTATAATTGTTAATTGTTATATTTAAAAAACTGAAATCAACAACCTAACTTTGCACCTTAAAAATGAGAAAAATAACAACAAACTAAACTCAGAGCAAAAGCAAGAAAATAATAAAGATTAGAGCAGAGAGAAACAAAATATAGAAAAAAGGAAAAAAAAAAGCAAAACAAAGACTTGGTTCATTGAAAAGATCCACAAAATTGAACTTTAGCTAGATTGACTAAGAAAAAGAGATGACTCTAATAACTAAAATCAGCTATCAAGGAAGGGGTATTACCACCAATTTTACAGAAATAAAAAGAATTATAAGCGAGTACTATGAACTGTATGTCAACAAATAGGGTAACATAGATAAAATGGACAAATTTCTAGAAACACAATGTACCAAAACAGAATCATGAAGAAACAGAACTATGAATAGATCTATAACTAGTAAGGAGAATGAGGGACTTCCCCAGAGGTCCAGTGGTTTGGACTCCGTGCTTCCAATGCAGGGGTCGTGGGTTCAATTCCTGGTTGGGGAACTGAGATCCCACATACCATATGGTGCAGTCAAAAAAAAGAAAGAAAAAAAAAACTAGTAAGGAGATTGAAACAGTAATCAAAAACCTCCCACCAAAGAAAAGTCCAGGACAAGATGGCTTCACTGGTGAATTCTATCAAATATGAAAAGAATTAATATCAAACCTCCTCAAATTATTCCAAAAGAAAATGGAAGAGGAGGGAACACTTCCAAACTCCAAACTCTGAGGCCAGCATTACCTCGAGGCCAAAACCAGAGAAAGACAGTACAAGACAAGAAAACTACAGACCAATATCCCTGATGAATATTGACTCAAAAATTCTCAGCGAACGGGGGGTGGGGTTATGGGTGAAGTGGATGAGAGGAATCAAAAGATACAAACTTCCAGTTATAAATAAGTCATGGGGATGTAATGTACAGCATAGCAACTATAGTTAATAACACTGTAGTGCATATTTGAAAGTTGCTAAGAGAGTAGATCTGGTAAGTTCTCATCGCAAGAAAAAAATTCTCAACTATGTGTGGTGATGGATGTTACCTAGACTCACTGCAGTGACCATGCTACAATATATACAAATATTGAATCATTATGTTGTACACCTGAAACTAACATAATGTATGTCAATTATATCTCAATAAAAACAAAAAAAACCCTACTACTTCAGTCTAAAATATTAAAAGGTTATTTAAAAATAACTTTAATTCTAGTAATTCACACCCCCTCCTGCAAAATAAAAGAAAGGACATTGGCTTTCAAAATTGTCACAATTCAGTATAAGGAAGTATATCAATTCTTTAAAAGATCCACGTTTAAAAGAATTGTTACAAGGAAAATTAAATGGGGATATTGAACGAGATAGGTGGAAACATTCTCAACACAGGGGGGAAAAATCCTCTTGTGTCCATGTCTTACAATAAAGTAAATAAACCTGTAGGCCTATATTATTCACATGTAACTCAGTGAAGGTCCTCTTCAGAATGACTTTTTGAATTTTGATATGACAAAGATGATTATGTATCAGGTGACTGTGAGGTTGTTCAAACTAACAATCTCTAACTGATGCTTATTATTATTATCATTAGAGTGAGGCATTTCTAATTATTTCCAAGATTATAAACTTCTACGAAGCTGGGATCATACTTTCTACACCTTGAGATTCCTTACATCATTAAGTATCATGATCTAAACATAAGTGTTTGTTAAACTGAATTTCTGTATAAGCTGATAGTCTTTTATTTTCAAACCCTAGGAAAATAAAATTTATTGAACTAAAAAGACAATCTATTTCTCATGCTATAATGGACTCACATGAAACTCTCGAAACTTGTGAATTATTTTCAAAAATGTATTATGACTAAGAAAAAAAGCTCTTAGCAATAAAAGTTGTATAGATACTAAATTATCTCTTAACTTTCACTTTAGTTAAGACATAACTTTATATGTGGATAAACTGTACATATTACCACATTTTCAAAAATAAAGAACTTGTACCAAATGTTAGAACAGAGTAATTAGAGATTGCCTTTAAAATTCTGAATTGTTTCATTACAGATATTTGGTTAATTATTAACCCTTTATTCCTACCAGTAAAGAAGGGGAAGAGTCAATATGTTATGATAATTCTCTTGCTATATATAATAGGATTGTGTATTACCAAATTAAGAAGTTGAATTAGGCCACACTGCCAGAGTAGCTAGAAAAATAACTTTGCCAAATTAAAGTTAAAATACAAGTTGCTATTAGAGTGATTTTTAGGCCATCTGTTGAGTAAGAAATATCAGTGAACAGTAAGATCAGTGCCAGAGGCTAGGAATCATATGACTATAGCATATAAGCAAGAATACACATTCATTAGGTATCATAGGTGTTCAATGCTTTTAACCACAAAAGCAAGAGAATATTCAAGCAATATTAATAGAGAGTAGAGGTGAACAAAAATTTTAGTCACTCTGTGATTAATGCTGTTGACAACAACAAAATCATGGCTTTTTTTCCTAGGAAATGTTTTTTAAAAAATCCTCAAAAAAATTTTAGCCAACAAATTCAATAGCACGTAAAAGAATTATGCACCATAACCAAGAGGGATTTATTCTTTTTTTAAAAATAAATTTATTTATTTTATTTTTGGCTGTGTTGGATCTTCGTTGCTGCGCGTGGGCTTTTCTCTAGTTTCGGTGAGCCGGGGCTACTCTTCGTTGCAGTGCACAGGCTCCTCATTGCAGTGGCTTCTCTTGTTGCAGAGCATGGGCTCTAGGCGAGCAGGCTTCAGTAGTTGTGGCACACGGGCTTAGTTGCTCCACGGCATGTGGGATCTTCCTGGACCAGGGCTCAAACCCGTGTCCCCTGCATCATCAGGCGGATTCTTAACCACTGCACCAGCAGGGAAGCCCATGAGGGATTTATTCTTGGAATCCAAGTATGGTTCAAAACACAAAAATCAATCAGTGTAACACATCACATTAACAGAATAAAGGGCAAAAACCACATGACCATCTCAATTGATGGAGAAAAAGCATTTGACAAAATTCAACATCTTTTCATGATAAAAACATTCAACAAACTGAATAGAAGGAAACTATAACAACATAATAAAGGCCATACATGACAAGCTCACATCATACTCAATGGTGAAAGACTGAAAGCTTTTCCTCTAAGATCAGGAAAAATTAAGGATGCCTACTTTTGAGACCTCTAATCAAATGGCACTGGAAGTCCTAGCTAGAGTAATTTCACAAGAAAAAGAAATAAGTCAACCAAACTGTAAAGGAAGAAGAAAAATAATGTTTGCAGACATGCTCTTAAATACAGACATGCCAAAAGATTCTACACTCACACAACCACACACACCTGTTAGAATAAACAAATTCAGCAAAGTTGAACGATATAAAATTAATATACAAAAATTTGTTGCATTTCTGCATGTTAACAATGAAAAATCCTAAAAGGGAACTAAGAAAATTCCATTTACAATAGCATCAAAAAGAATACTTAGGACTAAACTTAACCAAGGAGGTGAAAGACTTGTGCACCGAAAACTACAAAATGTTGCTGAAAGAAGTTAAAGAAAACAATATATGGAAAGACATCCTGTGTTCATAGATTGGGAGATTCTTAAGATGTCAGTACTACCCAAAGTGATCTACCGAACCAATACAAACCCTATCAAAATCCCAATGATGTTTACTGCAGAAACAGTGTAATTCATCCTAAAATTCATATGAAATCTCAAATGATCCCAAATAGCAAAAAACAGTCTTGAAAAAGAATGATGTATGAGGACTCACACTTTCTGATTTCAAATTTTAATACTAAACTACAGTAGTCAAAGAAGTATCATATGGGCACAAAGACAAACATAGACTGATGGAGTCCAGAAATAGACATATATGGTCAAATAATTTTTGACAAGGGTGCCAAGACCATTAAATGGGAAAGGACAATCTTTTCAACAAATGGTGTTGGGAAAACTAGATATTCACATGTAAAAAAAAAAAAAGTTGTATGCTTACCTTATATCAAATGCAACTTAACTCAAAATGGATCAAAGACCTAAATATGAGATAAAACTCTTATAGGAAAACGTAAGAAAAACTTCATGAATCATCAAAAAATCTACAAACAATAAATGTTGGAAAGGGTGTGGAGAAAAGGGAACCCTCCTACACAGTAGCTGGGAATGTAAATTGGTACAGCCATTATGGAGAACAGTATGGAGGTTCCTTAAGAAACTGAAAATAGAGCTACCATATGATCCAGCAATCCCACTCCCAGGCATATATCTAGAGAAAGCCATAATTCGAAAGGATGCATGCACCCCGATGTTCATTGCAGCACTATTTACAATAGCCAGGACATGGAAGCAACCGAAATGTCCATCAACAGAGGAATGGATAAAGAAGATGTAGTACATATATACAATGGAATATTACTTAGCCATAAAAAGTAATGAAATAATACCATTTGCAGCAACATGGATGGACCTAGAGGTTGTCATACTGAGTGAAGTTAAGTCAGACAGAGAAAGACAAATATCATATGATACTGCTTATATGTGGAATCTAAAAAAAGGGTACAAATGAACTTATCTACAAAACAGAAAGAGCTACAGATGTAGAAAACAAACTTATGGTTACTGGGGGTAAGGGGAGGTGGAGGGATAAATTGGGAGATTGGGATGGACATATACACACTACTATATATAAAAGAGACAACTAATAAGGACCTACTGTATAGCACAGGGAACTCTACTCAATACTCTGTAATGGCATTTAGGGGAAAAGAATCTAAAAAAGTGTATATATGTATAACTGATTCACTTTGCTGTAAACCTGAAACTAACACAACACTGTAACTCAACTATACTCCAAAAAAATTTTAAAAAACGAACAACAACACTGTTGTTGGAAAAGGGAAAAATAAAAACTGCATGGAAAAGGAAGAAATAAAAGCAAAGCTTCATGACATTGGATTTGACAAAATTTCTTGGATACCACAAAAGCACAGGCAATCAAAGAGGAAAAAGATAAATTGAACTACACCAAATTTAAATCAACTGTGAGTCAGAGGGTACAATTAACAGAGTTGAAAATACAACCCAAGGAATGGGAAAAAATTTGCAAATCTTATACCTGATAAAGAGTCATCCAGAATACATAAAGCACTCTGACAACCCAACAAGGAAAAACTTACTTTAAACTGGGCGAAGGATTTGAATAGATTATTTCTTCAAAGAAGATACCCAAAGCACCAATAAGAATACAAAATGATGCTCAATATCACTATTAGGGAAATGTAAATCAGAATCACAATGAAATACTATTTCACATCCATTAGGATGGCTACTATCAAAAAACCAGAAAATAAGTGTTGGTGAGGGTGTGGACAAATTGGAATTCTTTTGCACTGTTGGTGAGAATGTTAAATGGTGCAGCCATTTAAAAAAATTACAAATAGAATTACCAGGGACTTCCCTGGTGGTCCAGCAGTAAAGAATCCGCCTTCCAATGCAGGGGACTCGGGTTCAATCTCTGGTCAAAGAACGGAGACCCTACATGCCATGGGGCAACTAAGCCCGCACACCACAACTACTGAGCCCACACGCCTCAACAAGAGAGCCCACGTGCTGCAAACTACAGAGCCCACACGCCCTGGAGCCTGCACACCAGAACTAGAGAGAAGCACGCACCACATCGAAGAGCCCATGCCGAAACGAAAGATCCTGCATACCTCAAATAAGACCTGATGCAGCCAAAAAAAAATTAAATAAAAAAAAAATTATAATAAAGAAAAAAATTTAAAAATAGAATTACCGTACGATCCAGCAATTCCACTTCTGCGTATATACTTGAAAGAATTTAAAGAAGAGTTTCAAAGAAATATTTGTATACCCATATTCATGGCAGCATTATTCACAATAGCCAGAAGGTGGAAGCAACCCAAGTGTCCATCAACAGAATGGATAGACAAAATGTGGTATATACATGACAGAATATTATTCAGCCTTAAAATGAAATTCTTTCACATGCTACACCATAGGAGAACCTTGACATTTATGCTAACTGAATGAATGATCCAGTCATGATTCCACTTACATGAGACATCTAGAGCAGTCAAAATCGGAGACAAAGTAGAATGGTGCTTGCCAGGCTTGGGGGAGAGGGGAATGAGTTACTGTTCAATGGGTACAGCTTCAGTTCTGCAAGCTGAAAAGATTTCCAGAGATGGAAGGTAGTGACTGTTGCACAACAAAGGGAATGCTTGTATTGCCACTAACGGGATACTTAAAAACTGTCCTTTAAGATGGCAAATTTTATGTGTACATTACATATTCACATAAAACTTTCCCAAAATTACAATTAATCAACAATTAAAACTTTCTTTTAATTGAAAAAAAAAAAGTGATTCTGCATCACTACGTCCAAGTGGCCAAAGTTAACACCACCAACACTGGGACAAACTAAGGGTCCTTGTTTTGGGGAGAAATATGCATAAGTATTTGGGGATCAAGAGGCAAGCTGTGAGCAAATGTGGCAAAACGTTAACACTTCGTGTATACAGGTGAAGGGTATATGGGAGTTTACCACTTTTGCAACATTATTGTAAATTGGAAGTATTTCCAATTAAAAAAAAAAAAGACTATTCTCGGCCAATTTTGAGACTTAAAATGAACCACACAGCAATGGTAGTTTATAAAGAAACTAGCAATTTTTTAACATTTTCAATTCCCCAGGTATGATTATCACTTTAACATCTGGCACCATCAGGAGTTTTACCCTACGTACGTGAAATTTTCAGATGACTGGAGCTTACCCCATTAAATGCCAGAATGGTGTATTAGTAACTCTAAAGCCTTTTTTAAAAAGTACTATTTTACTTTTCTTGTTTAGAATTTTTAATGATCAGGGTCATCAACATGTTTCAGTAGATGGCTGTTTGTTTTGTTCTCACGAGTGTTTTTGAGGGTATTAATATAAAGCAAAAATGACATTGCAGAAAATAGTTGTTTTTCCATCTCCATCTAGTGGTTAGCTATTATTACCTGATATCTTTATGTACCTGCTTTTTACAACTATCACATTTGTGCTTTTAAATTTGTTGAAAGTAAGGGTAAAGAGATCCCCATTTTTTTATGAGTAAAGTGCAAAAACTTCGTGATCTTTTGGTTGTTCCAAGGCTTTTATCGCCAATAAGATTCTCGCGTGTTTTGGAAAATCAACATTGCCAGATAACCCTTCCCCAATTTGTATCACAAGCTTTCTATAATTAAAATCAATTACTTACTCTTGGATTTAGTCTTCTTGACTAACAAGAGACTTCTCATAAATAAGTTTGCAGAGACTAATAAAATGACTTTAAAGTATCACAAAAATAGAACAATATAGCCATAAGCAACATTATTCTCTATCCCAACTGCCCGGCTGCTTATCAGCAATTACAGTGATTTTTAATTATGTCCATGTTTCCTGTAAGACAGTATTTCTCAATCTTTTTTTTCAGATTGTAGGACCTCCCCCAAGGAGAAAACGAATTTAATTTAAATCAAATAATTAAAAATTTCCCTAACAAGAGAAATACTAAGAAATAAGATTTTGTCAGCATTTTGTTTCAACCCCAGTGGGATACTGCAATTCGGTTCTGACACTGACCACCTGAAGTCATCACTGGCTCCACAGGCGTAAGGGCTCGGTCCCCCACGAGCTGCCCGCACTGGAGATGATGGCTGCCAGTGGAGTCCATCCCCACTTCTGACCGACTCGTTACTAGTTCTGACTAATTTGGGGGTTCCCACAATCCCCTCACATTCAAGAGTTTGCTAAAATGACTCAGAACTCAGGAAAGCACTGTGCTTAAAATTAGTTTTATTGTAAAGGATTCAAATGAGGAGTACCAGCCAAATGAAGACACACACAGGGTGAGGCGAGGTCTGGGAGGAAACACAGAGCTTCTGCACCCTTTCTCTGTGGAATCAAGGCCCATCACCATTTCAGCACATTAGTGTGTTCACCAATCAGAGCCTCAGTGTCCAGAGTCTTTAACTGGGCTTCCCTATTTAGACACGACTGATTACATCACCCGGCAACATGACTACGTCAATCTCCAGCACCCCCCAGCCCCCAGCCCATGAGGCCTGCCCAAAGTCCTGACCCTCTAATTACGTGGTAGGTCCTTTCTGGTGACCAGCCCCCATCCTAAAGCTATCCAGGTGCCTTTCATGACCCACCTCATTCGCATCACAAAGACATTCCCAGCACCCAGGAATCCCAAGGGTTGCAGAAGCTCATCGTCAGGAACCAAGGGTAACGACCAGACAAACCACACCACAGTTAGGCAGGCTGAACTCCGAAGGGCCACAAACCACTGTAATATCTAAAAATTTTCTGCACTCACCAAGAACCAATTTTCACCCCCATGGAGAATGCATCCTCGAAGACAATGAAGAGACAGCCCCCCAAAACCAGAATGGAATTTTATTGTGTAAAGTTGATAGAAGTATGACTAGTATTCTTCTGTACAAAGTGCACAACAAATGGTTTTAAATATAACTGAGAGAAATGCAAGTCCTATGACAACATTTGATACAAGCTGAATCATTTACAAGTACACTAAAAAAGTTTTTAAAATATCATCTTTCGCCAAAGAGTCCATTGCGCATTTCTTAAGAGCAGAGATAGGGAACCTCCCAGGCAGTCACAAGGGCATTTTATTGCCCTCGATGCTGATTTTTACTGCGTGTGCAGATCTGCTTTTTTTCCTGATGTCTGTGAACTTTCTCATCTGTTTATCCAGTCGACTGATACCCTTCTTGGAGGTCCCCTGAAACTAAGAGTGGGGTAAAAATTAAAGAGCAAATTATTGAAACACATACGCTTAGTTTTGTCTTTCATCTTCTTTTATCTGAAAGTCAGCAGACAGAAGAGCTCTCAGCTCTGGAATAGCCAGAATAAGCTTTGGTGACCTCAGGAACAACAGAGCAAGTATACACAGCAGTGTTAGAAAAGCATATTAAACTCTCTCAATGGAGAATAATTTTGTTCTTATCTGTGTCTTACTTTCAAATTTTGCCTCTAGTCCACGGAAATTTGCTAGAAGAGAGAAAGGGGGGTTAAAACTGAAACTACAATCCCCCTAATTCCATCAGATCACATCTTGACTGTATGCTTCTCCCTTTCAAAGACCAAATGTGGAGGTGATCGCTTGACACATGTACCTTCAAACAGTGCTGGCATAAAAAATAATGATCTTCTAAGGCAAGGAAAGTCATCGAGAAAAAGCCTGAAGCATAATGAATGAGGTTAGAACCGCTAGGTGCTTGCTGGAACTCTAGTTTCCGATTAGAAACTAGTCAGGGTTCTGTAACCCTGTGCAAATGATGCCCCTTGTCTGAACTACTTCCAGGACTGCCGGGAGAGGTGAATAAGATAATAATAACAAATACAAGCACAGAGGCTAGCGAACAATCAGCGCTCAAAATAAAAGCAGCTATTATTGCTATTACTACTACTTTGCAATCAATTAGTTTGACACAAAAAGTAAATTAATTCTCTTGAACCAAGGGGCTTATACTTCTTGCATCTCTTTCTGCTTGCCCTTTATGTTTAAAGGTTTGCTTGTTAGGTAATTTCTCTTCTATTTTGAAAAGACTGTGTCTTGAAAAGGTGTGGTCTCCAAGAAATTGACACCTTTTAGAAATGTTGAAAAGGTCTGCCATTTATGTCAGATCAGGGCAAGCTCTTCTTGCTGGCTACAGTAATCTAACAATTCCAATCTTTACGGCTGTCAAGTGGTTAAAAAAAGATGGGATTTTCTAATTCTTCTCCCCAGATGTTTACTACTGAATCACCTGTGAAGCTCAATTCAAAGAATGCTAAAATAAGGTGGAGACTAGCAGACACCCTAGGGTCGGTACCAGTGTGGTGAAGTTCTTTTGAGTTGGGGAGACCCCCCCCCCAAGCCTTATCTCACCTCTGGACTCGTCTTCCACCTCAGTTATAAGCAAAGACCTCTAAGTCATTCTTGAACAAGAGCTGCACTGATCACCCATCCTAGACTTTCTACATACATCCCAATTCCAAATATTATTTTATATCAATTTTAATACTGGGCACTAGTACTCTGAGGGAGCATAAAAATTCATTATCAGATGAGAAAGTTATGCGACTATCACCCTATGCATGCAATATCCCAGATTTCTAGACAGTCCCAAATATCTGACCTCCTTTCAGACACTGTGCCCTGCTTTTTAGTACTTGCAACCAGTCCACAGTGGAAGCCTTACCTGCTCAGACCTCTGCCAACTGCCCAACTCCCAGCAGCCCTACCCATCAGCCCGGACTTCTTGTCCACTCCCAGGACCTTTCTCTAATACTTTGAGCCTCTAGCCTCAGCAACTGGGACGTGCCCAGGATGCGCTGATCTACTCCTAGTTACAGCTTGTGTGACTTGTATCTGGCAGATGCCTGGTTACCCCAAGCCTGAAAACACACAGAACTGAGTACCTAGCCTATCAAATTCAATGACTCCTCTCTTGATTTGTCAACCCTACACCACTTCCTTAGGACAGTAAAACTGTATGCTGCACTGCTTTATCAGTGAAAAACCAAAAGGAGCCTAAAAGATTAGCAAGATGGGTTTGCTTAAAAAAATATGGTACAATCATATTACAACACAATATTAAGTCACTGAAGAATGTTAACTCAAATGAATTTTACCATGTTAAGTAAAACACAAACCCAACAAGGTATAAGAGTATGATCACAATTTTGCTTAAAAGTTAAAAACCAAAAACAAAAAAGCACCACCACCTCCAACAAAAGCCTCTCCAAACCAGTTAATAATGTTTATGTACACATATATAAAGGACAGGAAAGAAATAACCCAAAATGTTAATATTAAGGTGTGGTGGGATTACAAGTGACATTAATTTTATTTGTGCTTTTCATATTTAAAAGTTTATATAAAAACATGCACTGCTTGTGTCATTCTAATGTTATTTTAAAAGCATTCCATGGAAAAAATCAGCATATAAACATACAATGTAGCACAGGTTACTGCATTATTTAGAAGCGAAAAATCAGAAACCATAGAGGAATGAATAAACAAATTATATATTCACATGATAGACTATTATGCAGCCATTACAAATGATAACTCTATAAGGTGGTTTAATGAGAAGTGATCAAAATTCTATACAATATAATTTTAATTATATTAAAGTATCAATAGAAAACAAGGCAAAAATTTTATCAAACTGCTTTTGAGTGGTGAGTCATTTTTCTCTTTATAATCTCAAAATTTTCTACAATTATAAGCAGAAAAAACTAAGTTTAACGCATTACTGAAAATACATGTAACACATCAAAATTGTTAGCAGTGGTGACTTACACAGAGGAAGAGCAGGACTTTGGGAATGGGGTTTATTCTCTAGTATATTTACTCTTGTAACTTCAAAAATAAAAATTACATTTAAAACAAAAAGAGTTTCATTTGAAAGCCATTTACTCACTCCAATTTTCTTCTTGGGAAACATGTTTTCTAGTAACACTCATTAGTGTCTGTGCAATGTGAAAGCCTTGAATGAATATGTAAGGAATCTTCTTGAACAGGGAAACAGTGTCAGGTGGTTTAAGGACAATTTACTGAAATGTAACATGGGACTACCAGCCCCCAAAACATGCCTTATTATTATTTTTCTTTTTTTGACAGAGCTCTATAAGCCAGACACAGGCCAAGATAAATACCAGCCCGTTTTGATCTGGGGAGTGCTGGGGATGGAGAAGAACTCTGCTTGAACTCCCCTCTCTTCACGCTGGTCACCTCTCGCTCTGGCAACAGGCTGGGCCACCTCTGCCCACCTCCCCATCAGCTACGGGGAGGGTGGGATCAGAACCAGCAACACCAGCAGACAGGCACATGCCCTTCCAAACAAGACTGGCCACTAGGATTTTTTATTACGTTTTTCACTGCCCTATTACAGTTCTTGATTCTCAAAATAGTGTGCTGGGGAAGAAAATGTGTTACGACAGAGAGGAATTAAAAGGATGGAAGAGACAGTGAGAAAGGTAAAGAGAAACAGGGGTGGTCGGGGGGGAAGGAGGGATATCAAGGGACACAGAAATAGAAAGAAGAAAAAAGGGAGGAAGGGGACTTCCCTGGTGGCCTAGTGGTTAGGATTTCACGTTTTTCACTGCCGTGGCCCAGGGTTCAATCCCTGGTCGGGGAACTGAGATCCCGCAAGCCCCGAGGTGTGGCCAAAAAAAGGCGGGGTGGGAAGAAAAAAGGGAAGGAAGTAGAGATGAAGAAATTCTTAGCACTGAACCAGTGCTCTTCTACCCTTTATTTATTCTCATTAAGTAAGACTGTGTGCTTTGTTTTGATAGTAGCTTAACAACAAAGTGAAACGGCAGGAAGGTAAGTGTGTTCGTGGAAATAGCTGCCAAAGCAGGGGTCACGGAGGAGTCACAAAAGGAAGGCAACACACTCAGACAGATGCTCAAGAGGGCACTGCCGCAAAGGCGCCACCGTTAACCTCTGAGCACAGCAGGTCAGTGAGTCTGGCTTTATGAATGTTTCCAAGTCTTCTTCATTTCCGACCATGAACTGAATATGTGTTAATTAAATTTATCTCCTAAATATTCAGTGTCAGGCTTTATGCAATGAGCCCTCAGTGCAGTTACTGAGCCACTGACAACAGGAAAAGAAGCCACCTCCCTTTCACCAAGACGTTACTAACCAATTTGCATGCCTGTAAGGGCGACCACTAGGATTCCAGGCCCTAACAGAAACCTTTTTAATAAAAAGGGTACCAGTCAGAAAGACCAAAATGCCTAGCCGTGAGGTAATTACCTATTAGTCTCTAGGGTACTGATAAAGGAAGGGAATCCCGTATCAATTTCTCAATATCCAAGAGGACTAGAATGTCACTAAGTGCCTGTTACGGTCATTATTTCATAAACTGAAAGTGGTCCTGGCCTTTTCTGGTTAAGAAAGCACACACACACTTGTTTTCACTCTAGCTGCTGACAACTCAAGCCCATGCACAGAGCATGCTTCCTTGGGGATACCTCCCGGACACGCTCTGGTAGGGCCAGGCCTACAGGGGCATCCTGTTGCCTTCAATGCTGAACTTGACAGCACGGTGCACTCTGCTGAGTCGCTTCTGTTCTGCAAATCGCCTCTTATGCTTTTCCAATCGGCTTAGGCCCTTTTTAAGAATACCAGGCTAGAAAGAGTAGTTTGAATGGAGAATAAAAAAAGATTACTGAGAAGCAATAAGGATCACCGAATAGTATTTACAGTGATGGCAGAGGAAGTGTCTACCCTAATAAACACCTCACAACAGAATTACTTAAAACAGCTGAATAGAAAGGGAGGGGTAGCTTGCAGAAGCAGGTGAGTTTTGTTTCTCAGCGTTCTTAAAAAAAAAAACGACTGTACCAAAACACTCTAGGCTTCAAGATTCAGTTGAAATAAAGGGACTAATAAGAGGAAACTTCCCAACTTGATAATGTTCCTTTAAGTCCGAAGTAAACCTCATCAGCAATAAGTGATCTGGCTAGATAAGTGACCAGAAAATAGCTCTCGTCAAATCAGATAAACCTTAAGAGCTGTTAAGGGTTATTAAACACAAAGTAAAAGACGAACAGTCATCTGCATTTCAGATCCACCTTGCTGTCCGCCTGCTTGCTTACCCTGGACGACTCCATTTCCACGTTCCACTTGGGCCTGACAACATAGTCCTTGTTCGAGGGCATGGGGACCCTTGCCCGGGCACAGAATCCAGGATCTCCAGGTCTAAGAGCCCTGAGAGCGGGAAGAAGACAAGCTGCTCATGTAGCCGACCACACCCGGCTGCATCCCGTTCGGCTGCACACCTGTGTCAAACCTCCTCTGCCCTCCCGAAGTCACCCGCTCCAGCATCCTGCTGTCTGTCTTAGATGGCCTCATCGTCACTCACACTGCTGTACCAATGGCTCAACTTCCCCCTCAAAGCCAATTTCCTCTGCATTTTCAGGACTCCTTTTCGCCTCTCCTCAGCTTCAGATATAATCGCATCTCTCCTTTCTAAGGCCGGTTCCTCCATCAGGACTCTGAATCTCAATTTCTCTGGTCTAATAGAGTCACTCATGTGTTCACTTGTGAGGTAAAAAACCAGGGAGTCAAAATGACCCCCCAGACTGAGTATGCCCATAAAGTAGTTTACATGGTTGTGCATATGCAACTCGTACAGTAATTTTTTGGTCTGTTTCTTGTTTTTAAAAAAGTTCAAGATAATTATAGATTCACATGCAGTTGCAAGAATTAATGCAGAGAGATCCAGTGTCTCTCCCAAAGGTAACAACATGCAAAAACTATAGTACAATATTACAACCAGGATATTGATGTTGCTATAATCCATCAATTTTTATTTACATTTCCCCAGTTTTACTTGCACGCATTTATCTGTGTGTGTGTATTTAGTTCTATGCACTTTTATCATGTGTGTAAGTTCGTGCATCCACCACAGGATCCCTCCTATTGCCCTTTAGTAAACATGTCCACCTCCCTACCCTATTTGCCCAGTCCCTAGACCCTGGTGACCATGAATCTATTAATTTCTGTAATGCTGGCATTTGAAGAATGTCATATAAATGGAATAATACACCATGTAACCTTTAGAAACTGGCTTTATCCACTCAACATAATGCCCTTGAGGATCCAACCAAGTTGTTACATCTATCAATATTCTGTTCCATTTAATTGCTGAGCAGTACTCTATGGTATGAATATACTATAGTCTGTTGAACCATTCACTTGCTGAAGGACATCTGGGTTGTTTCCAGTTGTGGACTATTACGAATAAAGCTGTACTAATAGACAGGTTTTTGCACAAACATAAGTTTTCATTTCTCTGGGATAAATGCCTGAGAATCTTGTGCAAGTGCTAGGTTGTATGGTGGTTGCATGTCCAACCTTACAAGAAACTGCCAAACTATTTTCCAGGGCAGCTGTACCATTTCACCCGCAGCAATGGATGAGTGATCTAGTTTCTCTGCATCCTTGCCAGCACTGGATGGCGCCACATACAGTAACTTTTATGTACAAATTGGAGAACTACCACGCTAGACTAACGTAAGACTACCATCCTTCAAAAGTGAAGCCTATTTGATGTCTAGGAATTCGAATCATTCAACCTTTAGGTAACTATCCACCCCAGTGGTAAACGGAGGATGGGTATTTGCGGGGGTGGGGGAAGAAGAGGAAGAGAAGGCTAAAAAATTCTAAAATTGTTTCTATTCCCTTGTACGGTTTACTCCATTCTTAGTATCAAGCTTCTGTAACTTTCATATACGTGAACTGAAACTTCTGTAACTTTCATATACATTAACTGACTAGAAAACCTCCCACAACTCTCATTTTTCCCCTGAAGCCACTGTCAGCACACCTATCCACCAGCAAACGACACGTGCTCCCTCTGGCTCATTTCTCGTTCTCCTTTTGCGATCTGGGTGCTGCCTGATTGCCAGCCCTCACTGCACAAACCCCCGTGAAGCCTACCCTCTGCCACAGCCCCCCCAGCGTGGCCTCATTCTCCTCTGGGTTCTCCTCCAACGCGCAGGACCACAACTGCTCACTGGCCTTCACTGGCTACACCCCTTTTCAAAGGGTTCAGTTTATTTCTTACTCTGTACTCTCTTGAGTCAGCAATCTTTTCTACGGAGGTAACTATCAAATCTATGTCTCTAGCCCAAATTGCAGTTCTAAGCCCAGGATAATTATAGGACCATCTCAGTCACCTTACATTTAATATGCTCAAAACAGACATCATCTATGCCTTCACACCTACTCCTCCTCTCCACTCTAGTGAAGGGTTATTTAAGTTTAAAGTCCGGGTTGGTACCTTCAGCTCTAGCCCACTTTTTGCCCGCCACGCCAGACTCCTGGCAGCTGTACACCTGTGAGGGCTCCTCAACCTTCTGCTTCTCCGTTACAGTCTCAGTTCAGCTGTATCACTGCCTTCAGTTCCTCTGCCCTGCAACCCATCCTACATCGTGCTACCAGCAGAAGCATTCCAAATCAATCGGACGACTTCACGTCCATGCTCAAAAACTTTCTAGGAAACCACAAAGAGAAGTGAGAATTCCTCATCTTGACTTAAAGCACTTCAGAATTTGGTCAACATCTGCATTTCCAACCTTATCTTCCACCACCTCAGGCACCACACTACTGCCCGACTACTTGCCATCCCTAAAACAGGCCTTGCGTGCTTACCCCACATCTTTGCTTAAGCTCTCCCCTTTGCCTACAATCCCTCTAAAGACTTTCTGAAAGAATGGACTACTTTTAATTTGATTCTGTATTTTCAGAGTTTACCAGAGAGTCTAGCACATAGCAAGCAGCAACAAAATCTTTATTGAATGAACTATTTCTCAATCTTCTTATAACCTCCAGGGCACCCATAGAATGTGAATATTCAATAAATACTACACTAGGAATCATCCCCTGCCAATGTGAACAGAACATCATTTCATTTGCTATTTTTCTTAAAACAAAGCAGCAAGCAGAACATTCCCAATATAGTTTACATTGAAAATCAATACAAAAATCTTACTTTTCCTCTCCTGTCAGCACCTTTTCCAAATCTCTTCGGGGTGTCTGACCACCAGTGCTGGGAAAAAAAGTAATTGATGAGATATTAGGAAATGTCAGGACCTTATAACTAAGGAAAAAAGAGCAAAATGAAATATCAAACTTAGACCACCGTTAGGTCCTTTACACTGGATCAAGGAAAATAATTCCTAATATTGTATTATAAAAGTACTACTTATTATTTTTTTAAAAAAATTTTTTATTTATTATTTATTTATTATTTTTATTTTTGGCTGTGTTGGGTCTTCGTTTCTGTGCGAGGGCCTTCTCCAGTTGCGGCGAGTGGGGGCCACTCTTCATCGCGGAGTACTACTTATTTTAATGATCATTTGCACACCAGGTTTCACTCACCTGTAATGAGCCTGCCATCTTGGATGCAACTACATCCAGTTTATTGATATAAATCGAACATTTTTTTTTTCTCTTAAGGATCTGGAAATGGGACTGAGAAAGTTTTTTCTGCAAGAGGCTGAAACAACCTAAGCAACCTCCAGAACGGTGGCAGAGGCCAGATCCAACCAGAAAAGCCTGCAAGGGGAAGGGGTGTGGAGCTTCACTGTACACTACCACATTTAAACTAAAAAGGAATCATGAACTACAAGACATATCAAGCAGGCGAAAGACAAAATCCTACCATCTTGTAGGTTTCTTAATGATCTTAATTACCAACCCCCCCGAGTTATCGCAACAATAGCGTTTACTCCACTTACTCCTACCTGTTCATTCGTCGCCGTTGAGGCATCTGCTCTAGGTCTCTCTGCTCCCTTTCTTCTCTTGTCATTCCTTTGTAGTTTGAGGTAAGACCAAATATAGGCCGGGACCATTCATCTACAATGGAGAAAAATTAAATATTTAGCCCATAAAGTAGCATTTCTACTACCATTCTTTGAAATAATCATACCCTAGTGTAATATCATATTCTAGGCATTAAGAATATTCTTTCCTTAAAGATAACATTATTTCAGGACCATTTGTAGAATAAACACAGCATGATACCAGCATCACAACTAGCTCCAGCTGATTCAGAAAATTCAATATAAAAAGTTCACTTAGGGGCTTCCCTGGTGGCGCAGTGGTTGAGAGTCTGCCTGCCAATGCAGGGGACACGGGTTCGAGCCCTGGTCTGGGAAGATCCCACATGCCGCGGAGCAACTGGGCCCGTGAGCCACAATTACTGAGCCTGCGCGTCTGGAGCCTGTGCTCCACAACAAGAGAGGCCGCGATGGTGAGAGGCCCGCGCACCGCGATGAAGAGTGGTCCCCGCTTGCCACAACTGGAGAAAGCCCTCGCACAGAAACGAAGACCCAACACAGTCATAAAATAAATAAATAAATAAATAAAAGAACGTGAATTTCTAAAAAAAAAAAGTTCACTTAAAAAAAAAAAAATCACTTAAACCTGTAATCACCACAGAGGCTTAAAGAAAGTAACATCTATCTCACTTTGACAGTCATCAACTAGCTGTGTTATTTCATAAAGAAAGTTTAATTTCTAAATTTAGTCTCTTGAAAACAGAAAATCTTTTGTTTTTTTTTTAATTGAAGTATAGTTGATTTACAATATTTAGTTTCAGGTGTAGAGCATAGTGATTCTTTTTTTGGCAGATTCTTTTTCCATTATAGGTTATTATCCCCTGTGCTATACAGTGTATCTTTATTGATTATCTATTTCACGTATAATATTTTGTACCTATTAATCCCATACTCCTAATTTGTTCCTCCCCGCTTCTCTCTCCCCTTTGATAACCGTAAGTTTGTTTTCTATGTCTGTATGTCTGTTTCTGTTTAGTATACAGATTCATTTGTATTATTTTCTAGATTCCACACATAAGTGATATCATATAGTACTTGTCTTTGTCTGACAAGTACTATATGATATCACTTATATGTGGAATATGTATTTCACTAAGCACAACATTCTCTACGTCCATCCCTGTTGCTGCAAATGGCAATATTTCATTCTTTTTTATGGCTCAGTAGTATTCCATTGTATAAATGTACCACATCTTATTAAGCCAATTGTCTGTTGATGGGCATTTGGGTTGCTTCCATGTCTTGGCTATCATAAATAATGCTGCTATGAACATTGGGATACATGTATCTTTTTGAATTAGAGCGTTCATTGTTTTTCTGGATATATATCCAGGAGTAGAATTGCTGGACTGTATGAAAGTTGTACTTTTAGTTTTTTAAGGAACTTCCATACTGTTTTCCATAGTGGCTGCACCAATTTACATTCCCACCAATAGTGTAGGAGGGTTCCCTTTTCTCCACACCGTCTCCAGCATTTATTAGTTGCAGAGTTATTGATGATGGCCATTCTGACTGGTGTGAGGTGATACCTCACTGTGGTTTTGATTTTCATTTCTCTAATAATTAGCAATGTTGAGCATCTTTTCATGTGCCTGTTGGCCATGTGAATGTCTTCTTTGGAGAAATGTCTATTTAGGTCTTCTGCCCATTTTTTTAATGGGCTTTTTTTTTTGATATTGAATTGCATGAGCTGTTTGTATATTCTGGATATTAACCCCTTGTCGGTCACATCATTTGCAAATATTGAAAACAGAAAACCTTGAAATTCCTCTACTTTCTTACTCTAACCAAAAACAAGCTCCCTTATTACTTGTCAAAATGGTCTAAATCTTTAAAAATTACATTTTGATAGTGCAGGTGTAGGGTCTGTACTTCACTAAGTCTAAGAAAGCTGCTAAGGTGATCACACAAAAAAGTACTACATGCGCACTGTTTAGCCAGTAAAAGTCCAGAGGTGCCAGCTGATGTCTTTGCTCTTATCGCTGCATTGTATCAAAACAAGAAAGGACCTTTACAGACAGAACACAGGTGTTGTCAAACTAAGAAGGAAGCAAGGAGTCTCAGGGGAGTCTATATCTCTTTAAAAACTGACCCGCTGTCCCCAACCCTGGATTCAGAATCACCTGTAGTACATCACAGGTACCAGGGGGAACAGTCTGCTTCTCTCTTGCCTAGGGCAAAAAGAACGTGGAGACCCACTGCATCAAAGCATCAAAAGCTTATTGTTGAATAGGCAATAAACTACTGATTATTAATAAGATCGAAGATATAATACTTCTCTAGTTTATAAAAAGAATTAAATTTCTCTAAAGGCTTTTGATAGTCTTAAACATTCAACAGAAAAATAACTACTGTATTCAGATACAAAAGTAGTTACTATTTCAAATTAGACTTGAAGTTTAAAAATTTCTTTCCAACACGAAGCACAGGAAGAGTTAAGGAGGATGATGAAGACGCATGCGGTGTTCATGAACAACATGGCAACTGAGTAAATGAACCTCAGTTAGATTCCTCTGGATTCCTCTGTCATCAGTAAGTCATACACACAAAGGCTTTGGAGACCATTATAAATATAACAACAATAGCAGCAGTGGCTAACATTTCTTGAAGACTTACTATATTCTAGGCACCATGCTTTACATACACCTTCTCACTTATTCTTTAAGACAACCCAAACTAAACACATAATTCTCTGTTTCACAGAGGAGGAAACCAAGGCTTAGAGCTTAAATCACTAGCCCAAGGATATGTAGTAAGGTAGGTGGTGAATCTAGGATTTGAACCCAGGTATGACCGACTCTAGGGCCAACATTCTAATCCCTCTCTCTCTACATGGTCTTGATCCATGATTAGAAAATGTATCATTCTACTTGTTATATACTGGATAGCATACTTAAATATACTGAGAAGCATTTTAAGTCTAAGGGAAAAAAGCTTAGTAC
The DNA here is from genome assembly GCF_965194825.1 of Balaenoptera physalus. Lineage (NCBI taxonomy): Eukaryota > Metazoa > Chordata > Mammalia > Artiodactyla > Balaenopteridae > Balaenoptera > Balaenoptera physalus. The sequence continues at coordinate 7,581,702 of NC_138885.1, read as the reverse complement.
CTATAAGAAGGTATCAAAAAATTTTCCTACTCCATTTCATTGACTCATTTTAAATGAAAATTGGTAAAAATATAGTTAGCTTTTATATATACTTGTCTCTCTATATACATAAACACACCAAACAAAAAGTAAAATGTACATACTGATTAATTTCCCTGCCATGTCCTTGTTGGACCTTGATTCCTTGGGGTGTTTATAGAGATACATCACTGCTCGTCCAATCCCACTATGCTTCAGGGTCTCCTGGCTCACACTAGGTAGCTGGGGAACATAAACACAGACACACATATTAATCATTCTGAAGCTGGGAGTCTTGCCAATCTACTCTAGAGGGCCGGCAAGACCGGTTCATTCACAACAGAATAACAAAAAAGTTTTATTTTCAGGACCTACGGACACTGAACACAAACAACTCTGTGTCCACATCAGTAGCTGAGAGTTCAGTACTGCCACTGAGTTGAAGTAAAACTTAACAGTATGAGAAAGTGTGAACTAAGCATCCTCAGAGGTTAGCAGCTTAATAAATCAAGGGTCCTCTCAGGCCTCTGAACCAAACAGACCTAAGCCTGAACCCAACCACAGCCATCTGCTAGCTATGTGACCTTGGACAAGTCATTTAACTTCCCTGAGTCTTAATTTCCTCATCTGTAAAATGGAGATAATACACCTACCTTGCAGGTTTGTTGTGAGGAATAAGTGAACCTATATATTTAAAAAACACCTGGCACATAGCAGGTTCCTCGGGAACTCCTTCAGAAGTTAAGTAGCTTGCCCAAGGTGTCTCAGCCACATGAAGGTGGCCCAGATCAAGATTCAAATGCATGCTTATCTGATGCTGAAGCTGGTGCTCTTTCTACTTCAAGTGCCTCCCTACAACATGCCCACTACTATACTACTCTTCTCAGATAAACCAGAGCTACTCCAAGATCTTTTTTCCTTCAATACCACAGTCACACGAAGTTTTAAAAGGCTTTCCTTTTATGCTCATTTTATTCGGTATGTTCCTAATAAACACACCTAATAAAACTCCTCTTCTGATAGGCTGTGGCAGCGAGGATATATAAATATATGGCAAAATACAGAGGTTATGATAATACAAACCACAGTAGATAATGAATGAAGAGCAAATAAGTCAGATTATCTGCCTCTGACCTCTTGCAGAATCTTCAGCAGCTCTTCTCGAATCTTTAGTGCCGGCAAACTCCTATCTGGTAGAGGGGAGAGCCATTCTTTGATGGCAGACATCACACCACTGTCAATAAATGTTTCTTTAAGGTCCTGCCTGTAATAAGAAGAAGAACTTTAAAAAAAAAAAAAAAAGTCAAGTCTATGAATGTTGATTCTATTGTAGCTTCCTTTGGATTTTCTTACAGATTTAGTGATGTTTCCAAAAACTGCTTTTAAAAACTGACTCATATACATTATTTACTGAGCACCTATTCATAGACTTCAACAGCAATATGAAATTTATCTCCTATTTTCAAGAAACAAACAGACTTGATAGGTAAAGATGATATGTTAAAGGAAAAAAAAAACACAAAAAACACACCAAATTACAAAAGGTAATGCTGATATGAATGGTACAGACTGTAAGAATAATGAGCTTTAATTATTACAGCTAAGAAAAAAAAATGTTTAATCTATGAGAATAGTGATCCTCAAACTGCTTCAAGTAAGACAGAACCCAGAATTGTGCTATTCTTTGCAGGACACCAGGGAGAATACCATTCTCCTAGCAGAAAAAAATCCCAATGAAATACTGATGCTATTCAAATTCCATTTTATGTACTAGAATCAATTATGATAACAGGGAACATGACATTATATATATGAAATCTGGCACAGATAATTTTGTCTGTTGGGATAGAGGTAGCAATTTTCTAGTAGAAAGTCCTAGACCATATGGCTGGCTCATCGGTGTACTAATGCATTTCTTTAGCCATCAAAAGAAGGCTACTGCTGAGTTCAAGGAGAAATCAAAGTTGCTCAGGAATGTGAGCAAACCAATGAAAAGAACCTGCAGAAGGACCACTGACATAATTCATGATATAACAGGACACATGAGTCTTATTCACTATGTGCTTCAACTAGTCTCCCAGGATTTGCTCTGTTCTCAATCACACTGGGAAAAAAGATGCAATTTTACCAGACACTAAACAGTCTATAAAGAACAAAATAAGTGGTTTCCAAGTTTTTCTTTCATTAATATTAGTCTGCTATTTGTTCTGTTTGCATCAGGCATCAAAGTTTAAGAAAAATTTGTGATGAACTAATAACCTAGGAAATTCTATTCATTATTGTTTTTCTGTAAATTGACAGAAGGCAATCATTCTTTAATATCTCTAGAATACTAGTACATAGCTTGAATATCATTCCATTAAAAGGGAACACTTTTTCAGACTTCCATGGTGGCGCAGTGGTTAAGAATCCGCCTGCCAACGCAGGGGACACGGGTTTGATCCCTGGTCCAGGAAGATCCTAACTGCCGCGGAGCAACTAAGCCCATGCGCCACAACTACTGAGCCCGTGCTCTACAGCCTGTGCTGTGGACCCCGTGAGACACAACTACTAAAGCCCTCGCGCCTAGAGCCCACTCCACAACGAGAAGTCACCGCAATGAGAAGCACGCGCACCGCAATGAAGAGTAGCCCCCGCTCGCTGCAACTAGAGAAAGCCCGCGTGCAGCAACAAAGACCCAATGTAGTCATAAATAAATAAATAAATAAATAAACACTTTTTCAAGAAAACAGAATACTTACTTCTTAAGGTGCATGACCACAGTAGGTAATAACGTTAATTTTTTCAGTGCTGGCTTTTTTTGATTATTCAACTGTCTGTCTTCCTATCCAGGAAGAAAAAGATTGAAAAAAAAAAAAAAAAAAGGAAAAAAGGGCAATTGTTAATAGTGAATTATAACCACTACAATTCTAAACTTTAAATATAATAAAGCAGCAATTTCTCCAAGACACTACAGTTTTTCCTAAAAGAAAGAATAATTACATAAAGAATAGACTTTCTGCAGAGCCAAAACCCACAAAACTATTACAATAATTAGTTTTAACAACTATAAACCGAGAGGAACAAATTTAATTTAAAACATTGGCATTAACTATCAAGTTTTCAGAGTTCATTCAAGGTACAAATTATACATGGAAAAATTTGGTTTATCATCAAGAATAATTTTGCAGCTATATGAGGCTTGTAAGAAAGATAAAAGAATATGCTATTAAAGAAGAGTTTTAGTATTTGCTTGGGTATGTTTTTCCTACTTTTTTTTTTTTGCCAGGCCACACAGCTTATGGGATCTTAGTTCCCCAACCAGGGATCGAACCCAGGCCCTCAGCAATGAAAGCGCAGAGTCCTAACCATTGGGCAACCAGGGAATTCCCCCTACTTTTTTAATTATAGAAAATTTTAAATTCTACAGACATACAAAACAAAATAATACACTCCTGTCATGTACATTTCAACAATTAAACACACATGGCCAGTCTTATTCAGCTATCTCTCTAGCTACTTTTCCCTTCACCCTTGAATAATTTTGGAACAAATCCTAGACACATGTCATTGGATTCACAAATACTTCAGCAAGTGTCTCTAAAAGAGCAGGACTTGTTTTTAAACATAATACTTGGGCAATTTTTACAATTTGAGCAGAATTTTTAAATGCAGTGAGTTAAATGCAATCATTTGATCAGAGACAAAAGAATGACACACAGGTTTATAACATAATAAATATGAGTTTATAATTTTTTGTATGTGAAGAAACATCACTTTGTGGTAGCAGAACCTGAGAACAAAATCATTCCCCCATAAAACCAGCAAACCAATTCAGCTAAACAGCCCCATTTTACTTAATACTTAGTCTTTTCACTTTTTTCCTAAAACACACTACTTAAAAATTAAAATTATTTCCATGCTTAAAATTTAGAACAGTAAATGCTTATTATAAAAAAAACAAAAACAAAGTATTTTTAATGTAGTTTAAGCAAGGATTAAGTGTAAAAAAAAAAAAAGAAAGGTCGGGAATTCCCTGGTGGTCCAATAGTTAAGATTCTTCACTGTCGAGGGTCTGGGTTCAATGGCTGGTAAGGGAACCAAGATCTCATAAGCTGCACGGAGAAAAAAACAAAACAAAACAGGGACTTCCCTGGCGGTCGAGCAGTTAAGACTCCATGCTTCCAATGCAGGGGACGCAGGTTCGATCCCTGGTCTGGGAACTAAGATCCCACATGCCTCGCAAACAAACAAAACAAAAAAGGCCACATAACCAATTATGTGGGAGAAAGAAAGATGAAGCTAGAAGTGACCTATCTCACCTCAGCAGCTTCATTCATCTTGACGATCATGGCGCTCACAACGTCGTCAGCATCACTAATAAAAGTACCACCATCACGGTTACGCCTGCGCTTGCCACTCAGGCTCTTTTTCCGCTGCAACATCATCTCAAAGTCCGACAGAAAGTCCATGCTAAGCAGTAACCCAAAATTAAGTGAAATATAAATTCCCTTTTAAATACCCATTTTCTTTTATGACAGTTAAGGATCACCAACTTTCTTAATTCTAACTCAGTGAAGTGCTACTTTCTTTTAAAGTGCAAGTACTTTTAAAATTGCTTTTAAAAGTACAAGTGATCATACATTTTATGCTCAACTTCCCAACAGTTACACATTAAATACTAATAGCCCTACACCTTCATACACTATGTTCATGCTTACATGTGTTAGCCTGAAAAAGAACATTTCAAATTTCAAGTTTTGCCTGCCACTCCATGGTTCAGTTTTAGTTGCATTGCCTTTTTGGGGGGGGAAAAGAGTTGTTTTCAATTATCTGAATTTTTTTGTCTTATACAGAATAAGTAGGAAAAAAAAACTGCTGTTTTTTAGTGATAAGAAGTATAACTCTCAAAACATAATGTGACTAAGATAGAGATCTACAAATCTGCTAAGAGCCTCAAAAAGACTTTGTAGCTTTCACCTGAATCTTTACACTTAACGAGGAGCTAATATGCTCTCTGCCTCTATCATATAAATAAGATGATATGGTTTATAATTTAATTTCCAAAGGCACTGCCAAACTCATTCAGCTTAATTCTTGCATGTCACTAGGAATTAAAGCATCATCTTTATAAACACTAACTAACAAATCATTCTATGTTTGTCACCTCTCATGACACTAGATTCTTCTGAACATAGATTCCAACCATCTCAACAAAACTATGTGAAATACAATCAAGGAATATTTTGTATCTAAAACTTCCCCCCTGGGACCCCCAAATCAGCTTCCTCTCTCTCTGTCAAAAAAGAAAGTTTTTATTAGGTTATTTTTCAGAAGAACTTACTTGGTGAGATATAAATTAAAAGCCTGGTAACCATACAGCCCCACAAATTAAGACAGCTGAGCACAGGGCTAATGAAAGAAAAATAACAACAGCAAATAACTTTTGGACAGCACTGTATATAGAGAAGTAGATGGGAGAAAAAAAATGGAAGATTCTTTCCTACACTTAATCAGGAACCAAAATAAGAAAAACAAAGTTTGGTAGTCTCTACCTTCATTTTTAAAGTTCTCTTTAACAAAGTCCTTTTTAAAAAAATAAAACAAACTTACTGTTTTCCTCTCTTTATGTTATCATCAGAATCCGAATCTTCTGCTTCTTTTACCTGTGTTTCACTTTTTTCTTCTTCCAAATCTTCTTGGTTAAAACCCTAAAGGCAGGGTAAGTTAGCCGGAGTTATCGCAACCTCATTACAGACTCTCTTCTATGTAACTGCTCTTAATTTTTTGCATTTTTAAAGTAATACATTCATAAAGAATAAAAATTAAGTAGATATCAAAAGACATATAGCAAAAAAGCTCCCTCCCACCCTAGCCCTTAGTGTTATTAGTTTTCTTGTCTCCTTCTTCATTTTTAAGGCTTTAGATGATTTCACCAAATGACTGCAACCATAATTTAAACATTTCCCTAATGACATTTAGGTATGTGTATTTGAAATTTTGAGAAACATCTGCATGCAAACTGTCTTCTACAGAGGTTATACCAAATTAACTCTCCTTCCAGGAAAGCACAAATGTACCTGTTTCCTCACCTTCCCACTACTACAGCAGGTTATCAAGCATTGATATTTGCAATCTCTGGACTGAAAAAAACAAAAGGCATCTCTGTAGCTTTCTTTGCATCCTCTTATTATGAGTAAAGCTGGGCATTTCTCATGTTTCAAAGCCATCTGTTGCTATTTCTCTGTGAACTCTCAATATCCTATGGCCAGTTTTCCGTTGGATCTTTGTCTTATTGGTATGGAAAATCTCTTTAAAAATTAGGGAAATTAGCCCTTGCTACATGACGGGAACTGCACAATCCTGACATCTGTACAGTGTGATTTTGTTTATGGTAATGTTTTCTGGGTATAATTTTAAATTTTTTATGTAATTTAAATGGTCAGTCTTTTCTTTATAGCTTCCAACTTTCATGTTATACTTAGAAAGGCCTCCCCAATGGTTCCCCTAGTATGCTGTTTTCTACACTGAACTGAACCCATAATCAAGTTGATGTCCACTCTCCACACTAGAGAAACATATCTTATGCTTGTAAAATGTTGCTTAACTGAGTGTAAGCCCCGTGAGGGCAATGTCCAAACAATCTCTGGTATACAGGCTCTCAAATATTTGTTGAATGAATTCTTTTCTATTTTCTTTAGGTTTATTTACTATTTTTCTACCATCTTGAATTAGACTCTAAATTCATCTACTTTCATCCTCTCTTGCTTTAGTAATGAAAGTACTGACTTCTTTTTTAACACAAGAACTGTTTAACAACTAAGTTTTAAATCTGGGGGTGGCAAGGGTGCTTTTATGTGCTAATTTTGTTACTAATTTTTAATTTCATTGCATTCAGAAAATGTTGTCTATAGTTTGTACGTTTTCCAAAAGCTTGATTTAAATTTTATATGGAAATGCAAAGAACCAAGAAAAGCCAAGACAATCTTAGAGAATAACAACCTTAAAGGACATAAATAACCAAATATCGAGGGTTATGCATTAATGGTGCAAGGACAGAACAATGGAACAGAAAAGATACTTCAGAAACAGATTAGAAAATATATACATACTCGATTTATGACAAAGATGGCAGAATAGTAGAAAAGGATAGTCTGGTTCAACTAGATACTACAAATGGGGGGCGTAAATCTTGACTATCTCAATATATACTGCACACAAAAACCCATTCCAGGTGGACAATGTAACTAAATGAAAAAGATAAAATAATCAAGCTTCGAAAGAATAACTCAGGAGAATATTTTATAACCTTGGGGATAGGCAAAAATTTCTTACAATTCAAAAAACTTTCAACATAAACGAAAAGACTGGTAAAGTTGATTTACACTAAAATTAAGAACTTTTGCTCATCAAAGACTCCATTTAAAAAGTGAAAAGGCAAGCCACTAAACAGAAGGTATTTTTATCTTTTATAATCTCCAAAGGGCTTATATCTGGATTATATAAAAAGAGACACTTCTCTTTTCAATCTTTCCTGGTTTTTTGGTCTTGATTATTCCATTGTTTACATTCCACTTAGATTACAGATCTGTTCATTCTCTTCACGGTTGTGTCAATTTTTGTTTTGCTTATACATATTTAAAGCCATATTACTAGGTACATGGCTAGGTACAATTTTAAACCCTTTTTTCAATATAAAGAGACCCTCTTTACCTCGAACAATGGTTTTTGCCTTAAAGTCTACCTCGTTGATATTCATATAGCTACACCAGTTTTCTTTTGGTTAGTGTTCGGAGAGAGTACCTTTTTCCATCCTTTTATTTTCAACTCTATCTTCTGTTTCAGATGAATTTCTAAATTAATACATAGCTGGTTTTTAAAATCCAGTCTTTAATTTGTCCTTTAATTGGAGCACTTAATATATTTCCGTATGATTTCTGATATTATCAAAGTTTATATCTGCTACCTTACTATGTACTACTTTCTAACTGTCCCGCTGTTTTATATTTCTTTTTCTCTTTTCTTGCTTTCTTTTGGATTGACTAGCTTCTATTATTTCATTTTTCCCTCTCTATTAGGTTGGAAGTTACACATTCCATTAGTCTTTTTAGAGATTACCATGCACATCCTAACTTACCAAAGACTACTAATGTACTTTTACATATATTTGCAAAGACCTGTGAACATCTCAATTCCATGTAAACACCCAATTTGTCACTGCCGTCATATGTTTTAATTTTATATGCATTTTAAACCACACCAGACGTGACTTTGTTTTGGATGGTCATTACACATTTAGACCTAGCCACATGCTTTTGTTGCTCTTTTTCCCTTCCTGCATCCTTGACCTTCCACCTGAGATTTTCTTTCTGCCTTTAGTATTTCCTTCAGTTGGCATTTTGGTAAGATGAAATAGCAGGGAATCTTCATTCCTGAAAAGAATTTTTACTGAATATAAAAGAACTTTAAGTTTACAGTTATTGGATTCTATTACTTCTGTTGAGAAGTTAGCTGTTAAAATAAGTTGCCTCTCTGAATGTAATATCTTTTCCCCTTTGGCTGCTTTTAAGACTTTCCTGTTTTCTCTGGTTTCTTGCAATTTTCTTGTGGTGTATTGGGTTGGCCAAAAAGTTCATTCAGGTTTTTCCGTAAGATGTTACAGAAAGGGACTTCCCTGGTGGTACAGTGGTTAAGACTCCGCGCTCCCAATGCAGGGGGCCCGGGTTTGATCCCTGGTCAGGCAACTAGATCCCACATGCATGCCACAACTGAGAGTCTGTGTGCCGCAACTAAATATCCTGCATGCCACAACTAAAGATCCCACGTGCCGCCACTAAGACCCGGCTCAGCCAAATAAATTAATTAATTAAAAAAAAAAGTTACGGGCTTCCGTGGTGGCGCAGTGGTTGGGAGCCCGCCTGCCGGTGCGGGGGACACAGGTATGGGCACTGGTCCGGGAAGATCCCATGTGCCGCGGGGCAGCTGGGCCTGGGCGCCACAGCTATTGAGCCTGTGCTCTGGAGCCCACAGGCCACAACTGCTGGGCCTGTGTGCCGCAGCTGCTGGGGCCCGCGCGCCTGGAGCCCGTGCTCCGCAGCGGGAGAGGCCACCACAGTGAGAGGCCCCACGCCTCAGCGAAGAGTGGTCCCCACTCGCTGCAACGGGAGAGGGCCCGTGCACGACAGCGGGGACCCAGTGCAACCAGAAGTAAATAACAGATTAATTAAAAAAAAAAAAAAAAAAAAAAAGTTACAGAAAAATCCGAACGAACTTTTTGGCCAGCCCAATATTTAAGTGTGGATTGCTTTGTTTTTATCCTGCTTGTAATTTGTAGAACTTCTAGACTCTATGGCTTTATGAGTCATTTCTTTAAATATTGTTTCTGATATATATACATATACATTTTCCCTCCTCTCCTTCTGGGATTCCAAGTCACTCTGTTAAACCTTCTCATGCATAATTTATGTTTTATTTTTTACATTTTCCACACTAATATCAATGCTTCATTCTACATAGTTCCTTCTATTTATTTATTTAGTTAGTTAGTTGTGGCAGGTCTTAGTTGCAGCAGGCGGGCTCCTTCATTCCTTCTATTTATTTATTTATTTAGTTGCGGCAGGCGGGCTCCTTAGTTGTGGCATGCACATGGGATCTAGTTCCCTGACCAGGGACTGAAACTGGGCCCCCTGCACTGGGAGTGCGGAGTCTTAACCACGGTGCCACCGGGGAAGTCCCTCTACATAGTTCCTTCTAACTTACCTTCCAGCTCACTCATTTTCTTTTCAAATACGTCTTATCTGTTGTTAAACTCATCCACCAAGTTTTTAATTTCAGTTACTGTATTTTCACAGTTCCAGAATTTCTACTTGGTTCTTTTTCAGGTATTTTAAAAAAACTGTTTGCTCTAAGAAACTTTTCGATCCTTTACCTTGCTAAACATATATATTTTTTTAAGGCAATATCTAAAATTCCTATATCTAGAGCCCCTAGGTCTATTTCTGCTATCTGCTGTTACTATTGTTTCTTTCTAAATGTTACAGATAAGTGTGTACTGTGTATTTGAAAAACTACAGAAATAATTTGAGGTCTGTGATGATGTTACTTTTGTCCTGAAAGGATTTCTGTTTGTATATGTCAGGTGCCTGAGAGCCAGACAATGGTTTAAGAATCACTGCAATCAAACTTCTGAGACTGAGGTTCTCTATGTTGCTAGATGACTCAAAGGTGGCCTAAAATCTGAGCAAAGGCTATTTTAACTTCCAGTTCACCCTTAATCCTAGCAGTCTCAATCCAGAGCATGGGGTTTTCAGGGTCCCCTAACCTCAGCAGGTGCCAACCTCCCAGTTTTATCTCTTAAGCCTTGAGGCAATCAAAAATAAATTTAGCCTCTCAGCTTGAGTAGATGAACATCCCAGAAAAAGCAGTTCCAAATGCTGAGCTTACCTCTTTAGGTTTCTATCTTTTGCTGGGTTTTGGCTTAGTAATTCTTTGTTATCTAGTTCTTATGATGATGAGCAGATTTTTTAAACATTTTGTCTAGCTTTTGTAGTTGTCCTTAGCAGAAGGGCTGGTCCAAATTATCTCATGTGCCATTGCTATAATCAGAAGTTCCGTAACTACTGTGAATCTTTCTCTTTAGCATTATAAAGCGTGTTTCATTGTCTCTTAATGTGTTCCTTCCTCCCCTTAATTCAATTTTGCCTGTTATTTTCCTTTTATGTCTTTGTAGACCCTTTTATTTCACTTTCTGAATACCTTTGTTCTAGATTTTTCTACTGGATACATCATAGCTATTTATTTCTACTTATTGGACTCTCCCACTAGACAACCACTGCCATAAAAACAAAAAAAAGCATAATCAAAGAGGAAATTTTTCCATCTTATACTTACTGTAAATTCTTCCTCCTCCTCATCACCAGATTCTCCAAATATGTCTGCAATAAGATTTCTAGAATATAAAAAACTTTCATTTGCTTTCTTCTCATTTGCATAGGAATCATAAAATATTTTTCTAATAGGGTATAATTTAATAACAGTAAAACATGCAGATCTCAAGTGTCCATTTCAATGGGTTTTGACAAAAGCACATATTCATGTAACCATTATCCTAACAGAACAATTCCATCTCCCCAGAAAGTTCCCTTGTGGCCCTTTCTAGTCAGTGCCCCCTATCAACATCCCAGAGGCAACCACCACTCTGATTTCCACCACCACAGATTAGTTTTGCCTGTTCTTGAACCTCACATAAGTGGAATCAGATAACATGTCCTCTTTACTCGTTTCACTTAAGATAATATTTTTGAGGTTCAACCATGTTGTAGCATGCAGCAATAGTTCAGGACCTAAAATCCTGAATCCCCCAAGGTCATGAAATTAAGCAGGGTATACTGTATTACACCTCAACACGGAATTTTAATACGAGTTTAAAAACCCTGAAAGACAAACCCCTCTCTCTACCACCTTGTATGAACCCTGGGAAGTTCAGGTTACACTGTCACTTACTCTTCTTCATTCCCTGACTCACTATCACTCCCAAACAGGTCCTTCTCTTCATTTTTCTTATCAGACAATTCTTTCCCTGCTTCTTCTTCACTGTCAGATGCTATCGTCTTCTCTCTTTTGCCTGATTTGTCTGATATAACATCACTGTCAGAGTCATCTGCATCAGAGACAACACGACTCTTCTTTGCTGCTGTTGAAAAAAAAAAATCATCATTAATCTTACTCCATCACAGTCACTGTATTACTAAGTACAACAGGTGCTCTAAAATGTCAGTACGTGGCAAAACCCAAAGGCCTCATGATACACAGTTTAGAATAAAAAATAAATAAATAGCTAAAAGATTCAGAGTCATCTTACAATTATCTGCTATATAGAAAAAAGTGGCCAAAAGATGAAGATTTTCATCAACATAAAAGTGGGCATCAATAGCTGCCTTTCTTTTTGGGGAACAGAGAAAATAAGAGTAGAATCCCTTCCATGCTGCCTAATATTAGCAGAACTCTAAAGGCTTGGACATTCTTTTGTGGAATCCCCATGTTCCTCAGTCATCCATCACTGCTCAATCTGGAATTTCTCATCTACCTTAGGAAACTGCACACGTGGTGCTCTTTTCCCTTCTCCTTTAACAACTGTCGGGTTATAAAGAAATGTCTTTTCCCAAAAAGATGTTTCATAAAAAAGTAATCGAGTAGTAAAGATTGGAATACTTTGTGCAGACATGGAGTCTCTAAATAGAGTCCCTCACAAACTTCCTTGAATTTGGCATTCAACAATGTTTAACAAATGAAGACAGGTACCCATGGGAGCTCAGTCATTGTCTAGATGGGATGTAGTGCATTAGCTGTCAAAGAGACCACAGTTAACTCTGGATAAAGTTGGGTTTTCATGTAAAAGTATTCTTTTGAAACATTACCCTTTCCAGTTAAAAAAAAAAAAAGAAAAAAAAAAGGACTTCCCTGGTGGTCCAGTGGTAAAGAATCTGCCTTACAATGCAGGGGAAGTGGGTTTGATCCCTAGTCAGGAAACTAAGATCCCACATGCTGTGGGGCGACTAAGCCCTCATGCCACAACTACTGAGCTCGCGAGCCTCAACTAGAGCCCGCATGCTGCAAACTACAGAGCCCATGCACTCTGAGGCCCGCGCGCACAACTACAGAGCCCACACGCCCTGGAGCCTGTGTGTCACAACTAGAGAGAGAAAATCTGCAAGCCACAACTAGAGAGAAGCCCACGGACAACGAAGAGCCCGCGTGCTGCAACGAAAGATCCCACGCGCCGCAACTAAGACCTGACGCAGCCAAAAATAAATTAATAAAAAATCTTTTAAAAAATTCTCATTTTCATATAAATCTTTCATATTGCCATTACAATGCAGTCCAGTTTATCATTTTGAGGCAGTCAGAACTTAACAAATGCTGCTAGAACAACTCAAAGGAAATTTAATATTAAGACTTGCCAATGAGGGAAATCCCTGGCGGTCCAGTGGTTAGGACTCCGGGCTTTCACTGCCAAGCTCATGAGTTCAATCCCTGGTGGGGGAACTAAGATTCCATAAGCCACATGGTGCAGCCAAAAAAACCACAAAAAACAAAACAAAACAAAAAACCGAAACACTTGCCAATGAAAACCAGTGTCCTGGTGATATTTTAGAACACCAAGTTGAATGAGAGAATACAGACCTAACATTCCAGGAAAAGAAACAATGCTTCATAGTTATAAGCTTAGACAACAAGTAAAGCTATGGAGGGACTTCCCTGGTGGTTCAGTGGTGGAGAATCTGCCTTCCAATGCAGGGGACACAGGGTTGATCCCTGATCAGGGAACCAAGATCCCACATGCCATGGGGAAACTAAGTCTGCGTGCCGCAACTACTGAGCCCGCGTGCTCTGGAGCCCGCGTTCCACAACTAGAGAGCCCGTGTGCCTCAACTAAGACCCGACGCAGCCAAATAAATAAATAAATAAAAGTAGAGCTAAGGAGAAACAGCCCAAAATAATTCCTTACATGCTTTCTCTTCATCGTCACTATCAGAAAGCACGGCAGCTTTTCGCTTCGCTACCTTCTCCTCCGCCCCCTCCTTTTCTTCGTCCTCATCACTGCCAATCTTGGGCCTTTCTGGTTCTCCCTCCTCGCTGTCAGAACTGCTGAACCGCTTCCTGTCTGCATGGGCATCTGCACGAAAGGGGTCGCTCTGCACTTCTGTGTCCTCTCTCTTGCTCTCCGCGTCGCTGTCCTCATCAGAGCCCGGCTTCTGTTTGTGTCTGGAGGCACCCTCAGCTTCCGAGTCGCCGGCAGGTCCCTTCTGAGGCCCCTCGCTCTCAGAGTCACTGACACGGGGTTTGGGAAGCTCCTCAGCTTCCGAGTCGCTGGCCTGAGTCCTCTGAGGCCCCTCGCTTTCTGAGTCACTGATCCGGGGTTTGGGAAGCTCCTCGGTTTCCGAGTCGCTGGCCTGAGTCCTCTGAGGCCCCTCGCTTTCCGAGTCACTGATCCGAGGCTTGGGAAGCTCCTCGCTTTCCGAGTCACTGGCTTGGTGTCTTGGGGGCTCCTCACTCTCAGAGTCGCTGACTTGAGGTTTTAGCGCATCCTCTGCTTCCGAGTAACTGGCAGGACTTTTGGGGAGCTCTTCAACCTCTGAATCACTGGCAGGAGGCTTCCTAACGTCTTCATTTTCTGAGTCACTCGCGTGCCCATTAAGCAGCTGCTCATTTTCAGAGTCACTCACAGGTAACTTCCTGGTCCCCTCGTTCTCAGAGTCGCTCCCATGGTGACTGACGCCCTCGTTTTCGGAATCACTCGCAGGAGGCTCCGCGTGCTCTTCCGATTCAGAGTCACTGTCTTTTTGCCTTTGAAGCTCCTCACTTTCAGAGTCACTGGCATTAAGATTTGAGGGGTCACCATTCTCAGAGTCTGTCACATGATGTCTTTTGTTGAGGCCATCTTCTCGATCACTAGGTTCATTCTGAAAAATCAAGGGAGAAAAAATTAGAAAAGTGCAAAAAAAGTTTTGGTAGTAAAAATGTTAAAAATTTTCAACTTAAAAAAAAGAAAAGGAATACGCATGCTTAAATGTAGAATTCTCATCCTATACGTATATAGAAACATCCCACTTTTAAAAAGGCCATTCATCTGTGAAATGGCTAACGTGGTTTAGATCCCAAAATGAGGAACGATAACCTGCCTTCATGAATCTGTAAAGCATATACCCCCAGATTACTCTACGGTACCTTATACTTTGGAAAGCTAGATTAAACAACAACAAAAAATAAACCTTAACTTTCTCATATAATTCTAGCTCCTAAATATATTCTTTAAGTACATACAAGCAAACATGTACCCAGGTTCTTTTAAAAAAGGAACATTCTTGGGTTTTATAATGTTAAAGTTATTTTAAGGAAGAGAACTATAAAACTTTACTTTATTTAAAGAGCCAAAATACACTTAGGGCACATTCTCCCAAGTGAATCTGAACGTATAAGGAGAGAAGCAACTAACAGAGCCAAATACCATGTTAGGGTCTCTCCTGCTAGTTTACTCCTCACGAGAGTATTTTTCATGATTAGAGAACGGAGGCTTAGAGCAGTCTTGGACATATATCTAGTAACCCTGGCAAAAAATTTAAAGTTTTAGGGAAAACACTGACTAATCCAGCTATACTAACAAATAATGTTACATGAAGGAATCTGAAAACTCTAGGGTACAAATTTGATCTAAGCATATTATAGCTATGTTTTTTAAATGCAGAGAAAAATATATAAAACTAAACATACCAAAATACTAATAACTAGAATGTAGAGAATTTTTTCCCTTCTATAATAGTATCTGAACTTCCAGTAACATGGTAATTAATATTCTGGCTTAAAAAGTAAAGTACTTCTGTGTTTGAGTTTTCCCCCTTAAAAGTTTACTGAGCCAAATATTTTTCTTTAGAATATATGACGGACATTTCCTGAACTTACCACAGATCAATTTTCAAGGAACAAAGAGCCTTTAATAAAGTATATGCCCACCATATCACACAATGAAATAATTAAGCAGTAAGAGAATACAGTGACAAGATAAAAGGCATTAAAATGTTTTCACAAAACCCACACTTTAACTTGCTTCGGGCTCATTTAAAAAAGATTAAGTATGCTGTGTCTACAACTTCAGAAAGAGTACAAAAACTTATAAAATAAGCTTATAAAATATGTTTGAGGGTTTTTCCCCTCCATATTTCATTGCCATCTTGATAGCACAGAGTTCCAAAGATACAGTAACTGCTATACATATTCATTCAAGTATAACATATTCAGGAAACTTTCTAAAATAATAAACTTTTCAAATTTCCCAAAGACATTTTTCTTTTACTATCACGGGACACTCACAGCATAGCGCTGGATTCCTTGTCAGTCATACATCCTACTACCCCAATGAAACTGGCATTTATCTATTAAATTAGGACAGGAGAAATAACATAGAACCTTCTGATACAGTACAAGATATAGTACTCTATATACTGCTAGAAGTTTACTCTTGGCCATACTTCATAATTTAATTCTTTTATATTTTAAAAGAATATAGAGGAAGAAATTAACTATCCAGAATGTAAGCCCTAAGAAGGCAGGCATTTTTTGGTCTGTTTTCTTCACTGAGAAGGCACACTCTGTGTTTCAGAGCACAGAATGGTGTCTGGTATATACAAAATTACAGTAAATTCTTACTAATTAAGTAATTACTTACTTACCTACCTACTTACTTACTGTGGAAGAAAGTAATTACTTACTTAATTTTCTCATTTAATAAAAAGAGTTAAATGAGAATAATTTAAAGTGAGGAATAATTAACCGAACAAGTATTTGTTTAATGTCTACCACGTGTAAGGTGCTAGGAATCAAAGCTGACCATGTCTCAGTGCCTGACCTTAAGGAAATGTTGTCTAATGAGCCAGCCAAATATACTATAACAATACAGTATAACGTGCACTGTTATGAAGGTATGCGTGACATTTTGAAAGCCTACAGGAAGTAACCTATATGAGACTAAGCTATAAAAGGTGTGTAGACAACAGGTATTCAGAATTAGTTTGTGATGACTGAATTAAGAAGTTAACTACATTACTGAGGGCAGAAGATGAAACATACAGGTACCAGCAGAGGCAACTAAAGCAGGAGGCAGAAGGGGAAATTGTTAACTGGCTTTTGGAATGCTTTCCATGGCATACACATGACATAACTCTAACAACATATTCGTGTGTGACTCAATTTATTTCAGCTGCAAACAACAGAAATCATCTCAGGCTAGCTCCAGAAAAAAAGAACAATCTTTCCAGAATCAAAGTGGAATAAATGGCTAAAGGCTCAAGAAGGGTAGGAACCAAGGCAGCTCAGAGAGCTTAGAAAAGGAAACTCAAGGACCTTTCACTAGAGCACTATCAATAACATGACTCAGCTCTCACCTTGCTAAATTTCAGTGTCCAGGATCTAAATTTTAAATTCCCAGGAGACATGATCTAACTGGCCATGGCAACAGAGGATGTCGTTACTCTGTGACTCAATGCCAGAGCAGGGGCACAGCACTGGGAGCCACTCCCAAGGAAAGGAGAGATACCATGACCTGAGTAGTCTTCCCAAACTTATCTGTTACACTCTACCCTGGACTTCCCAACACATGGTGTATGCATTCCAAACAAGCAACCATTACAAGGACATTACATGTAATTAATGACTGTGAAACTTATGAATTCCCATCAATTTTTGAGGAGTTTCATAAAATCCTGAGTATCTATCCATTACATGTGGCACAGTGGGGAAAATGTGGGAAATCACTGCAGTAAGAAAGTACTGGTCGACAGACTCAAGTTAAAGAAGGCAGTTAGGTAAAGACATCATAGGATTTGGGAAAAGAATTAACCTTGGGCTTCCCTGGTGGCGCAGTGGTTGAGAGTCTGCCTGCCAATGCAGGGGACACGGGTTCGAGCCCTGGTCTGGGAGGATACCACATGCCGCGGAGCAACTGGGCCCGTGAGCCACAAATTACTGAGCCTGCGCGTCTGGGCCTGTGCTCCGCAACAAGAGAGGCCGCGATAGTGAGAGGCACGGCGCGCGCACCGCGATGAAGCGTGGCCCCCGCTTGCTGCAACTAGAGAAAGCCCTTGCACAGAAACGAAGACCCAACACAGCCATAAATAAATAAATTAATTAATTAAAAAAAAAAAAAGAAGTAACCTTAAAAGTTATCAAAACAATATTCAAATATTTTAGACTGGTTTCAGCAATTAGTCTAAATTGCAAACTTAAAAAAAATCCAAAATACAGTTTTTAAAAAGTCAAATATGGGTACAACAAATCAATAGTAGAAGCTGCCATTTAAATGCTATTTCTTAATAATATTAAAAAAATCTCTAATTTTAACTGTCAGAGAAATTGGGCACTCTAAGTGTCCTCAGAGGCTTTAGAAATGTCTATAATGCCTCACACTTCCCTCTTGTGATCATTTACATTGTAGTTATAAATAACTTCTGGTTCCCCATAATGAATGATCTGGTGGTTTATCTCAGCAATCAAATGGTAACACACTCTTTATGACCAGTGCCACAATATACATGCACAGAGATAATTAACATTTTAAAATTACAAAATAAATAATAAAACTGCTGTAAAGCAAACATCAATTTGTAAATTACAAAGTAGTATAAGAATGTCAAATAGGAGTCCTTGTAAAGAACCAAACAACTCAGGACACCTGTTCCCAGTAAAAGAAACTCAAAACTGTTGAACTTGCATTCTAACCTTCCATCATAAATTGGTAAAACATTCAACACCAAGTCACACAGTAAATTCCATGAAGAAATATCTATAGGAGCATTTTCAAAACCATGTTTTACTGGACCTTAGTTCCAGAAGATATATTTGAAATTCTCGTCTTGGAGTTTGTCAATACATATCATCTTAAAAGCATAAGGAAGAATCTGGGAAATCCAGTTTTTACTACACAATGCTGTTAATCCAGGGTAGGTCCTGGAACACTGCAAGGCTTTGACTCTGAGAAACTCCAGCTTTACAGCAAGCACAAACACACATAACAAAATGAAGATGTATACCAGTGTCCTCTGTCAAAAGCTGGTTGATCTTATTAGAATCAGTCAAAAACAGAAGAACTCCTGATGAGTACTAGAAAAAGAAAATGTCTACACAAAGTCTAAGAGTTTATAATGGGGACTTCCCCGGGGGTGCAGTGGTTAAGAATCCACCTGCCAACGCAGGGGCCACGGGTTCCATCCCTGGTCCGGGAAGATCCCACACGCCGCAGAGCAACTAAGCCCATGCGTCACAACTACTAAGCCTGCGCTCTAGAGCCTGCAAGCCACAACCACTGAGCCCATGTGCCATAACTACTGAAGCCTGCGCGCCTAGAGCCAGTGCTCCACAATGAGAAGCCCGCGCACCACAACGAAGGGTAGCCCCTGATCGCCGCAACTAGAGAAAGCCCGCGTGCGGCAACGAAAACCCAATGCAGCCAAAAATAAATAAATAATTAATTAATTTTTTAAAAAAAGTTTATAATGATGAAGCAAACTCCTGCCTACCTCTCCAGACTCATTTCTGCCCTCTCACCACCATCAACCCTATGTGCTGCAGCAGCAGTTCCCAAACTTTTGCATAAGAATAACTTGGGGAGCTTTGGAGGAAAACATACAGATTTTTGTGCTTCTCCCTCCAGATATTAATACAGTAAGTCTGGGGAAGAGGTCAAAGAATCTGCATTTTGACATCTAATCCAAGTGATTCTAACCGCACATTATAATTTTACTGCAGACACATGGAACTACTAACTTCACTGTTACCTCCATGCTTTTACCTCACCTCGTCCTTTTCATAGCTCAACACTAGGCAAAAATACCCCCTTCCTGAAGCCTCTTCCATCCTTCTCTCTAGGTAGAATGGACTCTGTGCAATATAATGTGACAGTTCACAACGTGGCCTTTAGTGTCGGTAAGACCTGGGGTCCAAAGCCTAGCTCGCAGCCACCTTCTACTGTGTAATCCAGGGAAATGTTCTTAACTTCTCAAAACCTCAATTCCTCAATATGACAGAGTCAGAAATAGTATCTATAACTTAGAGGGCCGTTCAGAGGACCAAATGCATGTAACGCAGTTAGCATGTGCCTGTGAGCATTCAATACATGTTGTTAATCATTTATAACAAAAATACCTTATTAATTACAAAACATTCACCCTTCAAGACTCAGCTCAAATACATCATCTATGAAGGCTGAGCTGGTCAGTCATTCCTTCTTACATGTCCCCATAGCATCCTGTATCTCTACCTCACTGAAAGGTGATTTTTTACACATTTATCTTCATAATATGATTGAATAAATGACCTTAAGATCAAAAAACTATCTTTTACCTTCAGTATACAGAAGATACTCAAATTAAATTCACTGAAATAAAACAAACCCACAAGACAATGCTTAACAAAAAAGAACCAAAGCAAAACAATGTTCTTCTCCTCAATTTGGTAGACTCAAAGACAAAGACTGAAACCTAACACACAAAAAAGAAGTGTAGATGGAATCAAAAGAACTGGTAAGAAATAGGGTAAACAAGGGACGGCAAAAGCCAACAAGAATCTTCTACGGGCTCTGATGTACTCCCCACAGGAATACTTTACTTATACTAGCACGTCTCTGTGGAAAGATCCAAATGACCGCAGACTGCCATCTTTACTCAATTCAGAGTAAGGCTGGCGCTAATGGGGCTGTCACCAACTTCAATGACAGATGGATGGTTGTGCCCACTAGGCTTTGCCTACAGTCAGAAAACAAGGAGAAGCTATGCGCCATTTCCAAACAATCTCTTTCTCGATTGTCCCACACACTACTTTTTTCCTGTGAGACCCTCAGGAAGGGAACACTACTTTTCTATGCAGATGAAATCTACAAGCTGTATTGTTAAATGCTTATTACCTTCAATGTATTTCTGTGGAATAAAAACCAGCTGACCACAATCCACAACTAATTTCACACTGTTCAAGAGAATTTTTTATTTATTTTTTGGCCGCACCTTGCAGCATGTGGGATCTTAGTTCTCAGAACAGGGATCGAACCAATGCCCTCTGCCTTGGAAATGTGGAGTCTTAACCATTGGACCACCAGTGAAGTCCCCAAGAGTAAACAACAAAAATTAGAACTGGCAACTAGTTATAACTAGGTCACATTCACACTCAAATTGCTTTATTAAAAAATGTGTTTTCAGTAATGACTATTCAAAAACATTTTTTAAAAAATCTTTCCCCTTTTCCCTATCTGCCCTACCGTCAACGTTGTGTGAAGATTCTGAGTTCTCAAAGTGCTCTACACAGAATAAATATACTTGAAAACTCCCCTGATATTCATATCCCTTTTAGAAACCTAGCCCAAAAGATGTTAATAACCTAGAAACAAATAATTTAAATATGTCATCAACTTATTGCTGCAATTGCTTATATATAGATTTCTTTAACAAACCAGGCCTAAACTGAAGAATATTATTTTTAAATTTCATTTCATAAGGTAAGTCTCTTTTGCTTTAAAACAGTGGGCCTCAACCTCATAAAGATTAACTCTTGACTAGCCCCCTAAGAAATAATCTGCCTAATTACTGTAAAGGCTAATTGTAAAATAATTAAAGGAAACCAGATTATGTCCCCTCAAAATATGCCTCTGACATAAAAATTTTGATCTGAAGGCAATTAATAAGCAGTAAACACAAGAGTAGCTCTCTCTACCTTCCCCCCTTTTCCTTCAAAAGGCAGGATATTCCCATTACTGGAGACAGGACTGTCATTAGCCCAAAGACACCAGCAGAGGAATCAGCAAACAAACTTTACTACATTAGTTTCTTCCCGTATATTTACCTTCGCAGTTTGTCATCCTTGGAAGCCTAGAACTGCTTTCCTTTGTCCTGTCCTGTCTCCACAAAATTATTACTCTCTGTTGAAGATGCTATACAAACTAGAATTCTAAGCTACTGCTTTGAGTTACTCTCTGTTGAGTTTTTTCCTGTGTGATGTATGTTGCACATGTTAATAAAGTGTTTTTGTTAAAGAAATGTTTTTTCTTTAACATTTAACATTTAACATTTAACATGGGTAGGGGTAAAATTTTGCCTCCCCTACATAACATAACTGCTATTACAGTTTTCAGAGCTGTTACATAAGTTTTATTTAGCCCTCATAATAATTATTTTAACCCACTGTCAAGATGGTGGAGCTGAGGCTCAGAGATGAAATAATTTTTCTAGGACCTGACAGTCATTATGGTTATTAAGTGGCAAAGCCAATATATGAAACTACACTTTGGCCATCACACTACCTTTCACTCTAAAGAGCTATGCAAATACAAAATTTTATCATCACCACCCAAGAGAGATTTGCTATTATACCATCTAACCCAAACTTAATTCTTCAGTATCATCTTCCATTAAACTATCCCACTTTCCAGTCACAATACTCATTCTTGAAATGTAACAAGTCCTTCTCAATCCTAGGCCTTTGAACCTGCGGCTCTCCAGCTAGAATCATCGCCAGCACCCCTAACCGGCTTCAGTATCTGGCAATAATGTCAGACTCGTTCCTCAGAGTCCACTCAGCCCACCCTCCCGTCCTCCCGTGGCCCTTCGTATGTACCCTTTCTGTAATTTTAAATATATTTAAAATTATTTGACGCATGCTAGTAAAAATAGGTAACCATATAAAATGATGGGACAGTTATTCTAACTATTCTCCCTTTGATTTTAAATATTAATGTGCCAACACAGGAAAGTATAAAGAAAATTAAAATTACCTTTAATAACAACCCAAAGATCACCATCATTTCCAATTTTTACAAGGAATTTCTTCCCAATCTTTTCTTTGTGTGAATTTACTTTAAAAAAGTAAACAAGGATCTAGAATCACAATTAATTTAATGGGTGTCACACACTGAATTCTCCCATGTCACAAAATATTCTTTGAAAACAATTTTAATGGACACATTGCCATTCTTACAAATGTTCTACTTACATTTTAATCACCAGTTTTTTATATTGTTGGATACTTCTTGTTTCCTTTCTTATGCTTTCTACACCTCATTTGTCCATTTCAGTGTTCTCAGCCTAAGGGTAGCTCTGGGTTCTCCCCTAAGGGGGCATTTGTGAATGCGAGGGACCATTTTTGGTTGGCCATGACTGGAGAGGATATGTTACTACCATTTTATTTACTGTTTGGGAACCAAGATACTAAATGCCCTGCAATATACAGGCCTGCCTCCAAATGCCAACAGCTGGCTTACTCAGAGTCACCCGTTTAGGAAAGCACTGGGCTGCCCTCCATGCAGAGGAGGCAACGGACAGGACCCACACACACACAGGCAGGAGACCCAGTGAGACGGAAGAGCCAAATGGCCTAACAGAGACTGTGGTAATAGACAAGTAAAGCATCCTGGGTTCTTCTGGAATGTGAATGGGGGAATATGGAGAGGTTTGACCAATTATTAGAAGAGATAAAAACTAAGCCAGATGAGGGCTTCTGGTATGAAAATGAAAAGCTCTGCTGACCCACTCTCCAGTGAAACTGGTTAAAAGTATTTAAAAACAACTATTCAAAGCCCCTGGAAATGGTCCTAAAGACAAAGAGTGAATAAAGAAACATCTATCCAAGAAGATCTACAAAAATTTGGTAAGAGAAGCAAAAGTATCTGGTATCTGAACCAAGACCACTCCTCACTTTCAACTTCACAGCTCAGTCAGAAAGACGCTACTCCAGGCTGCTGCAGCCAAAGACAAAGGGTCCTCTTTCCCTCCAGCTTCCAGGGGCAGGGTGTCTTCCCAGGAAGAGCCCGATGTCAGCATTTCTCATTCTGCCTCCAGCTACCTGCTGCTGAAGGTAAGTTCCAGGCAAATGTAGTTGCAAGTGGGGGCTCCCATCTTCTGCCCAGCACTCAATCACAGTAAGAAGGCTCTTCTTTGGGCACAGCACACTGACAATACTGGGGCCCTGATCACCCTTGCCCCCACCTGTGTGACAGTGGTTCCATGCCAAGAGAGGCAAGCCAGGAGCACCTCAGGCTGCTATCAAATCCCCACTGCACACTGAGAGCTCGGCTTCTAGAACTGGGATGTCACTCAGAAAGAAACCTGCCGTCACTCTCTCCCCACCCCCTACCCCAAACTCCAGAGCCCCGGCTCAGAGATTTTGCTTGGGGGAAAAGCAGGCAGTAAAGTAGATAGCTTCTAATTTTTCCACAAAGAAACCAACTTCATTTGTAACCAAGCTTGGGGACGTTCAGGCTAAGGCACTTTCACTAACACTGGAAACTGGTGGAAGGCACTTAGAAGAAGATTCAAAATACAGGATAAACTGTAGGCCAGCTAGTTTGCAGGAGATAACCAGGTAATAATACAGCTGGGAGGAGCCATCCTGAGGTCAGAACAAAGCAAACACAGACCTCAGAAATTATGCCTTCAAAGGAGCCAGAATTTGATTAGATTGACTTGTTGAGCAATTTATGCCATAGGGCATTGCTGAAAATAACACAGCCATCAGTGGAGTTTTAACAGCTGATTGTGGTCAGAGAAAGAGAAAAAAAGAGCCCTACTAATACCACTGTCATCCCAGGTGACTGTAAGCATGTCCCAAATTGCACATCTCTGAGGATGCAACACCAGAGATTTAAAACTGCGAGTGAGGAAACAGTATTCACTAAAATAATCCAGCTAGTCACTAAACAATTACTCTAAAATGTCCAGTTTCCAACAATAAATTAAAAGGCATGCAAAGAAACTGGAAAGTATGACCCATAACCAGGAAAAACCAGGCAACAGAAACTGCCTGTGAGAGCAACCAGGTATTAGATTTCTCAGGAAAAGGCTTCAAAGTGGCCATTTGTAAACATGGTTAAAAAAATAAAGGCATGATGACAATATCATATCAAATAGAGAATATATATAGAAATAGAAATTTGACTCATCACCTATAAGAGTAACCCAGTAAGATTAACAGCTGACTCCTCAATGGAAACAATGGAGGAAGAAAGCAGTGGGATAACATATTCTAAGTGCTCAAAGAAAAACTATCAACTAAGAATCCTATATCCAACAAAGCTATCTTTCAAAAATAATTAACAAAAAAGAAATGAAAACTTTTCTAGATAACCAAGAAAAGGAAAGAATTTGTCAAGTAGACCCACCATACAACAACTGCTAAAGGAAGTTCTTCAGGCTGAAAGCAAGTGACCTCAGTGAATCCACATGAAAAAACAATAAGCACCAGTAAACATAACTATGTAATTATGAAAGACAGTATAAATGCATATTTTCTCCGTTCTTAATTTAACTGATTTATGTAACAGTTGCATAAAGTAATATGTATATACTGTATTGCTGGACTTGTAATACGTAAGACCAAT
This sequence comes from Balaenoptera physalus, assembly GCF_965194825.1. Classification (NCBI taxonomy): domain Eukaryota; kingdom Metazoa; phylum Chordata; class Mammalia; order Artiodactyla; family Balaenopteridae; genus Balaenoptera; species Balaenoptera physalus. The sequence continues at coordinate 7,556,798 of NC_138885.1, read as the reverse complement.
GACAGTACAAAGAAGGTGGGTGGGAACAAACCTGTATTACACTAAGGAAATAACTTCTATAACAACGCATTGTTGGATTTTAGCATTAATAAATATAATATGTATAACAATAATATTACAAAAAGAGAAAAAGAATAGAGCTACATAGCACTAACCTTACTATATACCATTGGAATTAAGCTACCGTAAATCTGAAGCTGATTCTGATTAATATATGTGGTAAACCCTAGAGCAACCACTAAAAAAAAAAACACCTCAAAACCATAGTAAAAATATTATTAAAGAAATTAAAATGCACAGAGTATTAAAAATATAACTACAATAATTTGTTAACGAGTACACTAGAGAAAAAGACATAAAGCGTGACATCAAAAACATAAAATGTGGGGGAGAGCAAAAATGTGTAACTTTAGCATGTACTTGAAGTTATCAGCTTAAAATAGACTGGTATACGATATTTTACATAAGCCTCATGGTAACCCATAAAGCAAAAAGGTATACTAGATATACAAAAAAAATTTTTTTAAGTAATCTAAGCATACCGCTAACAGAAAATCATCAAACCACAAAGGAAGAGAGCGGGAGAAGGAAAAAAGGAATGACAAAACAGTCAGAAAACAAAGAACAAAATAGCAATAATAAGTCCCTACCTATCAGTATTTACTTTAAATGTAAATGGACTCAATTCTTCAACCAAAAGATAGAGTGGTTAAATGGATGGGAAAAACAAAAACAAAAACTGAACTATATGCTGTCTACAAGAGACTCACTTCAGCTTTTAGGACACACGCAGACTGAACAAAAAAAAAGGATGGAAAAAGATATTCCAGGCAAATGGAAACCAAATGAAAGCAGAGGTAGCTATATTTATAATCAGAGAAAATAGACTTTTAGCCAAAAACTATAATAAGATACAAAGAAAGTCATTATATTGTATAACGATAATAGAGTTAATCCAACAAGAGGATTTACCATTTGTAAATATTTACGCACCCAACATCAGAGTACCTAAATATTAACAGACCTTAAGGAAGAAATAAGATATCAACACAATAATAGTAGGGAACTTCAATGTCTCACTTTCAAAATGGATAGATCATCCAGATAGAAAATCAATAAGGAAATATTGGGCTTAAACTACACGTTAGGCCAAATAGACTGAACAGACATTTACAGAACATTCCATCCAACAGGAGCAGAGTACACATTCTTCTCAAGTGCACATGAACAAACTCCAGTACAGATCATATGTTAGGCCACAAAGTAAGTCCTAATAAATTTAAGAAGATTGAAATCATACCAAACATCTTTTCCGACCACAATGGTATGAAAGTAGAAATGAGTATGAGTATGAGAAGTATGAGAAGGAAACTGAAAATTTCACAAACATGTGGAGATCAAACATCATGTTGCTAAACAACCAATGAGTCAAAGAAGAATTCAAAAAATATCTTGAGACAAATGAAAATGGAAATATTGATATAACATACCAAAACTTACGGAATACAGCAAAGCAGTCCTAAGAGGGAAGCTTACAGCAATAAATGCCTATATTAAAAAAAAAAGAAATATCTCAAATAACAACTTTACACCCCAAGGAACTAGAAAAAAGAAACTAAGCCCAAAATTATTAGAAGAAAAAAAAATAACAAAAATCAGAGCAGAAATAAATGAAATAGAGACTAAAAAGACAATAGAAAGGTCAATAAAATTAAGACCTGTTTTTTACAAAAGATAAACAAATAGACAAACCTTTAGCTAGACTTACCAAGAAAAAAAAGAGGATGGAAAGAAATAAAACTATAAAGGAAAGAGGAGACATTACAATTGATACCACACAAGTACAGAGGATCATAAAAACTAAGAACTGTATGCTGAGAAATTGGACAATCTGTAAGAAATGGATAAGTTCCTAGAAACATACAAGCTACTAAGATTGAATCATGAAGAAATAGAAAATCTAAATAGACTGATTACTGTGAAGAGATGGAATCAGTAATCAAAAACCGCCCAACATAGAAAAAAGTTCAGGACCAGATGGCTTTACTGGTGAATTCCACCAAACATTTAAAGAAGAATTAATACCAGTCCTTCTCAAAGAGTGCCAAAAACTTGAAGAGGAGGGAGCACTTCCAAACTCATTTCATGAAGCTGGCATTACCCTGATACCAAAACCAGACACGGACACAAGAAAAGAAAATTACAGGCCAATATCCTTGATGAACATAGATGCAAAAATCCTCGACAAATTATTAACAAACCAAATTCAGCAATACATTAAAAGAATCATACACCATGGTCAAATGGGATCTATTCCAGGGATGCAAGGATGGTTCAACATCCACAAATCAATCAATGTGATATACCATATTAACAAAATGAAAGCTAAAAATCACATGATCATCTCAATAGATGCAAAAAAAAAAGTAATTCAACTTTGATTCATGACAAAAACTCTTAACAAACTGGGCAAAGAGAGACTGTATCTCAACATAATAAAGGCCATATGACAAGCCCACAGCCAACATCACACTCAATAGTGCAAAGCTGTAAGCTTTTCCTCTAAGATCAGGAACAAGACAAGAATGTCCACTCTCACCACTTTCATACAACACCGTATTGGAAGGCTTAGCAATTAGGCAAGAAAAAGAAATAAAAGGCATCCAAATCAGAAAGGAAGACGTAACATGGTCTTTATTTGCAGATGACATAATATATAGAAAAAACCCTAAAGACTCCACCAGAAAACTGATAGAACTAATCAATGAATTCAGTAAAGTTGCAGGATACAAATCAATATACAAAAATCTGTTGCACTTCTTTACAGTAACAATGAACTATGAAAAGAAATTAAGAAAACAATCCCATTTATAATTGCCTCAAAAAGAATAAAAGAATCTAGGAATAAATTTAACCAACAAGGAGAGTACACTGAAAACTGTAAGACACTGATAAAAAAAATCGAAGACAGGGCTTCCCTGGTGGTGCAGTGGTTAAGAATCCGCCTGCCAATGCAGGGGACATGGGTTCGAGCCCTGGTCCGGGAAGATCCCACATGCCGCAGAGCAACTAAGCCCGTGTGCCACAACTACTGAGCCTGTGCTCTAGAGCCCGTGAGCCAAAACTACTGAGCCCGCGAGCCACAGCTACTGTAGCCCGCGCACCTAGAGCCCATGCTCCACAACAGGAGAGGCCACCGCAATGAGAAGCCCGCGCACCGCAAGGAAGAGTAGCCCCCGCTCATCACAACTAGAGAAAGCCTGCGCGCAGCAACGAAGACCCAACACAGCCAAAAATAAAAAATAAATAAAATAAATTAATTAAAAAAAAAATCGAAGACATAAATAAAAAGAAAGCTATTATGTGCTTATGGATTAGAAAAATTGATATTGTTAAAATGACCATACTACCCAAAGCAATCTACAGATTTAATGCAATCCATTTCAAAATTATGACATTTTTCAAAAAGCTAGAAAAAATAATCCTAAAAGCTCTATGGAACCACAGAAGATACTGAATAGCCAAAACAATCTTGAGAAAGAACAAAGCCACAGAGGCATCATATGCCCTGATCTCAAACTATATTACGAAGCTACAGTAGTCAAGACAGTGTTAACACTGGCATAAAAAACAGACACATAGATCGACAGAACAGAATAGAGAGCCCAGAAACAAACCCATGCATATATGGTCAAATGATCTACAACAAAGGAGCCAAGAATATACAATGAGAAAGAATAGTCTCTTCAGTAAATGGTGCTGGGAAAAGTGGACAGCTACATGAAAAAGAATCAAACTGGATTACTTTCACACCATATACAACAGTATACTCAAAATGGGTTAAAAACTTAAATGTAAGACCTAAAACCATAAAACTCTTAGAAGAAAACACATGCAGTGCACGCTTTGACACTGGTCTTAGCAATGTTTTTTTGGATATGTCTCCTCAAGAAACGGAAACAAAAGCTAAAGTAAACAAAGGAACTATATCAAACTAAAAAGTCTGCATAGCAAAGGAAACTATCAACAAAACAAAAAGGCCGCCTACTTAATAGAATAAAATATTTGCAAAAAATATATCTGATAAGGGGTTAATATCCAAAATACACAAAGAATTCATACAACTCAACATTAAAAAAACAAATAACCCAATAACAAAATGGGCAGAGGATCTGAATAGACATTTGGCCAAAGAAGACATACAGATCGCCAACAGACACATGAAAAGATCACTCATCATCAGGGAAATGCACGTCAAAGCTACAATATCACCTCACACCAGCTCTTATCAAAAAGACAAGAAATAACAAGTGTTGGGGAGGATGGGGAGGAAAGGGAACATTTGTGCACTGTTGGTGGGAATGTAAACTGATGCAGCAAATGTGAAAAACAGTAGCAGCAACTTAAATGTCCATCAATTGACAAATGGATAAACAAAATGTGGGCTCTCCAAAGAATGGAATATTACTGATCACAAAAAGGAATGAAGTACTGATACATGCTACAACTTGGATAAACATTGAAAGCATTAAGTGAAAGAAGCCAGTCACAAAAGACCACATGTTATGTAATTCCATTCATATGAAATGTCCAGAACAAGGAGGGGTTGGGGGGTGGGGGTGATAAGGAGGTAACAGCTAAAGGGTTTCTTTTCAATGTGATGAAAATATTCTAAAATTGACTATGGTGATGGCTGTACTACTGTGAATATACTAAAGACCACTGAATTGCATACTTTAAAATGGGTGAATTGCATGGTACGTAAATTTATCTCAATAAAGATATTTGAAAAAAAAAAAAGGTGATATTTTTAAAGGTCAAATTTGACACAAAAATCCATGATGAACAAAATATCAAAATTTAAATACTAGCATACATATGACTAAGTCTTCTTTTGCTTCAGGCTCCAAAATGGACCAGTAAAGCACTGTTACTGATCCTGACTTTAAGATTTTGATTTTTTTCATCATATTTTTTGCATTAAGTTTTAAAATATTATCTTGATCTTTTTTAACAGTTTCCTTAGAGATCTAAAGAAACACATGCAGAATGAGTACTATAGATAAAATGAATTAAAAAACAAACCAAAAAAACAAACCACAACTAGCCTGAACTCCAAAATGCAAACGGGAAAAACATTATTTGGAAAAATCATGTTGTGAGTACCATCTTGCAGCAGGCAAAACAATGCCCCCACAAAAGATGTCCACATCCTAATCCCCAGAACGTGTAAATAAGCAAAAGGGATGTGCAGATGTAATTAAGGATAGGAAGATTACCCTGGATTATCTGAGTAGGCCCAGTATAATCACGAAGGGTCCTCATGGGAGGGAGGCAGGAGGGTCAGAGTAAGAGACAGACGTGTGAGGACACAAACAAAGGTCTGAGAGATTCAAAGATGCGACAGTTCTAGCTTTGAAGATGGAGGAAGAAGCCATATGCCAATGAGTGCAAGTGGCCTGTAGAGCTAGAGAAGGCAAGAGAGCAGATTCTCCCTTAGAGAAGGAACACAGCCCTGGTGCCACCTTGATTTTAACCCAGTGAGACCCACTTTGAACTTCTGACCTCCAGAATTGTAAGAAACAAATCTCTGTTTTTTTAAGCCACTAAATCTGTATCAGGCTGTTATGGCAGCAATAGGAAACTAATACACATCTTTTAAGTTTGGGGGCTATAACCTGCACTGCTCCATTTAATATAACTGTACTCTTTCAAGGGTACAATTGGCACTCAAACTACTAGAAGTTTAGCAAATTAGGATAACCCTCCTGGAGGGGAAAATCTACGAAAAGCACAAAAATATGTTCATGGCAGACTTCATTTATAATAGCTAAACAGTCTAAATGTTAATAATCAGGAAACTGTTGAATAAGTAATAGTCCATCCATATTATGAAATATTATGCAACCATTAAAAATTACAGTTAGTGGGAATCTTTAACGACATGCGGAAATACTTAAGTATAATGTTAAGTGAAGAGATAAAAATGTTATATTGATACGTAACATATATAGAAAAATCACAAGTAACTTAAAACGTATACATACGTTCTAGAAAAAGAATAAAAACGCAGGAGAAATAATGTAAAAAAGTTAATAGTCATTTCTGTGACAGGAATATGCTGACTTCAATTTTCTTCTTTAAACTTTTATATGATTTCCAAATTTTCAACATGCACATTTATTTATTTAGAATCCATCTCATTAAAAAAAGTAGTTGAAAAAAAGAAAGTCAACACTACATTTATACATTTATAACTGAAGCATGAAGCCATCAGTCAATCTCCTGATGCTGCTTTCCAAAATGGAAAGTTAAGATATTATACACTAAATAAACTGTAACAATGTTTATGTTATCAAATAATTTCTACCTATCAATTACATATTAATTAGAATTTAGTCTAAATGCTTAAGAGTGTACCAAAAACTGAACGACGTCAAAATAACTAAAAGATAAGCCTTCCTCTCACTTCTGATCTCACCTGCCGCCTATTTATTCTAGCCACAACGGCTCCAACCTTAGATCTTTGTTAGGAATGTTCATCCCCTACATAGACACGTGCTATTCCTTCACCTCCTTCCACGTCTTGATTCAAATGTCACTTTCTCAATAAGGCCTATGTATACCTCCCTATTTAACACCAAAGCCTGCCCTCCACCTTGGCACCCTTCACTCTGTTCAAACTTTCTTCTTTCTCCACAGCATTTATCACCTCCTAACAAACTACAAATTTTAAAAAGAAGTGTGGAGGGCTTCCCTGGTGGCACAGTGGTTAAGAATCTGCCTGCCAATACAGGGGACACTGATTTGGCCCTGGTCCGGGAAGATCCCACATGTTGCAGAGCAACTAAGCCCATGCGCCACAACTACTGAGCCTGCGCTCTACAGCCCGCAAGCCACAACTACTGAGCCCGCGTGCCACAACTACTGAAGCCTGCACGCCTAGAGCCCATCCTCCGCAACAAGAGAAGCCACCGCAATGAGAAGCCCGCGCACCACAACAAAGAGTAGCCCCCGTTCGCCGCAACTAGAGAAAGCCCGTGTGCAGCAACGAAGACCCAATGCAGCCAAAAATAAAAAAATTTAAAAAAAAAAAAAGTGTATATTGTTTAATGTCTTTCTCCCCCTGCTGGAAAATAAATCCAAGGAGAGGATTTTCGTGGCAGTGGAACCTCATTTAGTCACTCAGAAGAGCCTGACACATAGCAGGTGCTCAAAAAATATTTGTTGGATATATGAATATACTAGTGATATGTCAACGGACAGAGTCAATAATACAATCTCTAACAACTGCATCTACTACTTAAAATTGGACAATTTTCTGTGCATGTGTAGTCAAAGCAAAATATTTGGTATATTGGCCATCTCTATCATTCCTACGTTTCAGTTTGTGTTTACCAAAAACTTACAGCTGAATTATTGAAAAAGTCCCAATTTTATTTTGTTAACATTGTGCAGTACAGACTGTATAACCAGGGAAGCAAATTAAAATCATATAAATTTAACAGGTGATAACCACCATAACTTTCTATTTCAATTGATGTTTCTTCAGACTGCAAATCTGCACTGCCCCACTAAGACATCATTCTGGGAATGGGGAAGCCTAGCCAAATATCAAAGGCCTGGCCTATTTTCTGAATCAATAAGCATAGTTGAAACTGCCTAATATCCAAAATGGGACTCAATCAATACTTATTTCCCTGTGATTTCATAAGTAACCAGACGATCGCTATTTATTTACTTTGAAAGCAGTTCTCTATCATTTTTGAAGGGGTTGAAGCCTAGACCCTAAGACAGGCTCTCTACAACTCCTAAATAAAACAGGTCTCATAGAATGTGCAAGGGAAAAGCCTCCCCAAAGATGTTGTTTAGCCAATACCTCTGAATGACGCTCTACACTTCCAGGGTCTGATCCAGAGTGCTGCTCATTTACATCCTCCTCAACGTCTGACCCTGAATCCCGTTCATCCTGTACTGGGGTAGCGCCACCATCATCTGCTTAAAAATAAAACAAAAACCCACTTAAGGCGTAAGATGGATGACATCTACAACCGAAACGAACACAATGAATCAAGAAAAATGTAAGAGCAAGGGTTACCACTGATGAAGCATAACTAATGATGCTAATTTGTGAATAAGACACCAGTACAATACTTACATAAATACCAACAATCGTAACTTGTATTGTTGACACATGTGGCAGCAAGAATATATCATTAAAGGAAAAGGAAGCTTAATAAACATCACAAAGGACCAAGTCAACAAACTAATAGTGTGCACTTTATTTCAACTTTATGTTAAAATAACCGAGTCTATTTTCTCCATAGCACTTACTTACCACCTTCTGATGTACTACATGACTTTCCAAGTTAGTTTTGTTTAATGCGCTTCTCTCTTCGCTTGAAAGAAAGTGCCAAAAGAACAGCGATTTTTGGTTCACTGCTGAATCCCTGGAGCCCAGAACACTGTCTGGTACAGTATTTGTTTATGAATGAAGAGCACAAGGAACTCCAGTCCAGAAATAGTGTAAACTCCCTAAAGTAAAGCATATACTACTATACTATTATAAAATGAATTGCTACCTATCTTTAATCAATACTTTAAAGATACAAAGTAAAATTGTACTGAGAGGAATTTAGAGTTGTTGGAAAATATGGGAAGCCTTGGTTAGGAGTTTACTAAAAATAAATAAATTTTTTTTTAATTTATTTATTTATTTATTTTTGGCTGTGTTGGGTCTTCGTTTCTGTGCGAGGGCTTTCTCTAGTTGCGGCAAGTGGGGGCCACTCTTCATCGCGGTGCGCGGGCCTCTCACTATCGGCGGCCTCTCTTGTTGCGGAGCACAGGCTCCAGACGCGCAGGCTCAGTAGTTGTGGCTCACGGGCCTAGTTGCTCCGCGGCATGTGGGATCTTCCCGGACCAGGGCTCGAACCCGTGTCCCCTGCATTGGCAGGCAGATTCTTAACCACTGCACCACCAGGGAAGCCCAATAAATAAATTTATAAAAATGAAGCACTCAACTACAGGAAAATCAGTATCATACTAATCAGCTTCTCTACTTAGCTAAGGAGTAAAAATATATATATATTTAATATTTAATATTCTTATTATATAATCATAATAAAAAATTCTGAAGTGTAACAAAAACTTGCGCTTCAATGGTTGGAATATGGGGGAAAGAGGGCACAGAAGAGGCTAAGACCCTGTCCTAGCATAATAGGAAGTCGTTACACAATGCCTAAAAATGATGCAACGAGATAGCATAAATTAGGAATACAGGGATGAACGTCAGAAAATGGCTAAAAAAATGAAAAGTCAGGAAATTGCTAACTTTTCATGTCTTTCAGCACGTTATATACACATATTACATATGATTACTTATTTTAAAGTAATTTAAAAACACAAATAAACTGACAACTATTTTGAAAACATCAGGAAAGCAAAGCAAAACAGCAGTATGTGTTTAGAAACGTGTTTGCAGTTTAAAGCAAAACAGCAGTATGTGTTTGGAAACGTGTTTGCAGTTTAAAGCAAAACAGCAGTATGTGTTTGGAAACGTGTTTGCAGTCACTACTATTCGCCGTCACGTAATAAGGAATCGAAGTGAACTCAAAACACAACGGAGTAATTAACGCTTAGAAAATTATTTAAGCCCTTTTGATAGAGAATACTCAATGGAACTAGGACACAATAGGAAAGCAAAAGCAACGTTTTTATTCCCCACGAGGTTCTGCCTTATTCGTCTTTGGATCTCCGCTGGCTAGCACGGTGTTAGCAGAGAGGGGCCCCGTGTTTACAAACTAAACAGGAAAAGAAAGGAGAACTTCAGTGAGGAGAAAGGGGAAAGATCTCAAGGTGAAGGAAAGGAACAAAAATCGCTAGTAAGCACCAGAGGAACACGCCTTATTCTAAAATATGTATACAACTCAAATTTGGGTCCTACGTGTTCTTTAATGGGAGAAACTAGTTTGCAGGCGAGATCAAACTAGTCCCAACTCCTAGTGAAAAGTCTAGATAAGATCCTGCGACCCCACTGAACAGCTAACTCCCTCGGATTCTCGAAAATCACTCTCAACTCCTGAAAAAAATCCCCTATCAGGAGACCTTCCCTCGTACTTTGCACACAGTGTCTGATGTATGGCTCCCTATTGCAGCGACGTCCTTCGCCGATTCAGAAGACAGCTGTCCCTCTAGAATCCCCTCTCCGAGGTTCTAACTTAGGGGGCCGCAGCCCGTCGGCTGGCTCTCAGCGCTCAGCCTCACTCCACGTTAGACCCAGTCCGCGGAGGGAACGTCTCCGGGGCGTCCCTCCCCTCCCCACCCCTCCCCCGCGGGAGTGCGAGGCCAAGCCCGGCCAAGTAACCGCTCCGCCCCCCAGCCCTGTCCCCTAGGTCCGGGCCCCACCTGACTGGTCGCCGCTGTAATATTCCGAGTCCATGGCAGGCGGCTCTCGGCGGGGAGTGTCTGCGCCCCGCGCCGCCCCTGTCACCTCCTTCCCGGCGCTGTGACCACCGACGGCGCGGCGCGGTGCTCAGAGGCTCCCGCCCGACTAGAGGCCTTGGAGGCTGCGGAGAGTAAGGCAGCAACAGCTGCAGACGCGAACACTTCGACCTAGAAAGCCCCGGCAGAAGAGGCCATACCCAGCAGGCTGGCAAGGTGTGTAGGTCAGCGCACTACTTCCCAGAAGCACCTCTACGGCCAAAATGGCGCCTGCCCCGACCGTCAAAAGAATTCAGTGCGCAGGCGCTGTCACCTGTAATCCGGCCAATGAGAAGCCGCAACGGTAATGACGCACGACACGACCGGAAAGGAGACTACTGGGAAAATTGAGCGGCAGCCGCGGCTGCGGTTAAAACCTTCCCTTGGAGGAACCTGGTCCGTTCCCCATGGAGATGATAATGTTACTATATGGGTTCTCCGTCCGCGCCTTGTTTGAGGACCTTCTAATTTACTCTTCTGAAAAATGAAGACCCGCTAAAATTAAATTTTCCATCATACGGAAATTAACTGTCGTTCCCATCATGCAGCGAGGCGCTTGATTCCCGCCCTTAGTACGGGGAGGAAGTGGCGTATTGCCCTCTGGGACTTGTAGTTCGAAGCCTGGCGAAGTACGATGAGTTACTAAGTGACGTGATCAAAAGGGCCTCTTTTCAAGGCATTTTTCTTCCTTTCTTTTTTGAAATAACGACTTAACTTTCATCTTAAAAAGCCATTTGGTCAACAATACGAAGTACAGGTTTTTGCTTCCAGAAGAGTCCCCCCTAATGAAATCTTGAGGAAGTCACACTGTTGAACTTTACTTGAGCACTATATGCTCCCTGGAAACAACAATGGTTAGAAACTTCCTGACCTGTCAGTGTTCCCAGAACGGCTCACTGTAAAGAACAATCCTTGTCCCTATCTCTTAGGTAAAACTCACTCTCCACCCTTTTTCATGAGTCCTGTAAGACTTACAGAAGACCCCCTTGTTTACCCGTGACAAGGCCAAAGACCTTTCCCCATTTTTCTGACCCTGCTCGTAAGGGCGGACTCAGATCCTCAAACTTCCTGTTAAAATCTTTGCCCTCTAAAACTAGCTAGATACGGAGATAAATATTTTCTGTTCACTTGACTGATTGAAACTTCTGATTGCAAATCAATCCTGACTGTAAATCATCACACCTTCCTCCCTATGAAAGCCTAAGACAAAACCACACAACCTAGACATTCTGATCTTCATATCTGGTGTGCTTTCCCTATTGCAATACCCCAAATACAGTCTTATTTCTTTGCTTGTTTCTTTTTCTCTTAAATAAAGAGGACAATGTTACTACCTTTGGATTGGAGGAGGGCCAGAGGAGGTATAAACAAATGTTCCCCAGCAGGTATAGAGTTGCAGAATTAGGGCCTTTTGTTAGTGACAAAACATACATCTTGAACTGGATTTCTGGGCATGCCTAGCCTGCTGTAAGGCCTCATGTGGTGCCCTGAAAGGTCCATCTCCTACCTTGGAGTTGAGATATGTGAAATCCCTGATGCTAGCTTTGCTATGAATTCTCAAAATGCCTTTAAGTGAAGCCACATTCCGGCTTTGATAATCCTGGAGCCCTTTGTTAGGCGGTCAGAATATGCTGGCAGAACCCAGTTCTAGGCTCCAGAAAAGGATATGAAAAGAGAAGGAAGAGAGAGGGAGGGTTTCTCTGGAAATTGTCATTTTCTTGCAAGAGAGTTCATGGGCATTCTTTCCCCTGTATAGTGGAAACCAGCTTTGAAATCCAAGTCTGCCCCTTCAGCTGTAAGAATGACATCTTCTCAGGCTGTTGAGAGAATTATAAGAGAAAGGAATTAATGGTGCCTGGAACCAAAGATGCAAAATTAAAATATTCATTTCCTTCCATTTAATAGAAGAGGCCCCAGGATCTAAGCTCTCTTCTAAAGAGAGTGCGTGGGATTGTACCTGTGTAATAAGGCAAGGTGAATAGGGCAGAAGTCCAGGAAGAGGTTAAATGGAAGGGAACCCAGTGCAAATCCTGCCAATAAAGAACTTGTAAATTCACCAAAGGTACAAGACCAACAGCCGCGAAAGTAATTGGGCTAAACGATGTAATTACAAGAGGATAATTGCTGAATTTTAACATAAAGATTCTAATTGTCCTGGCGGTTTGGAGAATGGAGAGATAGAAGTGAACTGAACACACAGTAATGTGCGGAGCCCCAGAAGGCTGTAAGGAAGTGTCAGATCTATTTTTTGTACTCAAGAAGCCATTAACTTAGTGAGACAGGACAAACTTTTTGAAATAAACATAGAGTCTTAGTTAAAGCATTGTGCTTGTAAATACAAACACAGCTCCAGGAAAGTTTTCCAGAGTCCCTTTTCACCAGCTAGCTGTCCTTCAGAGCCCCAAATGGAGAAATCCTGGAGCAGCACAGATGTGCTTTTCTGAGTCTTGGCTGCCTTGCGTCTTGGAGACCACCATCTCTCCAATCCTCATTCCTCTCTCCAGTCCCAGCACAGCTGGTCCATGCTGGTGGTGGTAGAGAGGCTCACAGGGGGGAGGCTGTTTTTCCCACCAAGGATACTAAGGACAAAGAAGAGAGGAAGGGAGAAGTGACCTTGCAGCCATCCAGAACTCTCTTTCCCTTGGCTGATAACCCAGAGACATACAAGATTTATCTGGCCAGCCTTTTGAGACACTGTAACTTGATGAACATGTCTGGGAGTGAAATGTCACACACTATAAAGAACAGCCTGGCACTGGCAGAGCTGCATACTGGGGGCTCAGAGATCTGGGTTCTGGGTCAAGCTCTGAGCTTATTGTGTCAAATGAGGGAGTTGGATCAGAAGATTTCAAGGCACCTTAATTTCATTATTCTACGTCAGAGAAACCAGGCCTCCAAGTCTGAGCTGCCTTCTTGTGCTTGAGCCACTAGAGGGCCCTGCCGGTGAAGAAATGAATGAAACAAGTGCGTTCTAAGCCTGCTCCCCAGGTCTGTGCACTGTTCTCACACCCGAGCCTCATGACTCACTAGGACACATGCAAGATGTGTCCTGCGAAGTCGCTTGTAATATTGAAAAGTGGGACTCACTTGAAAGCCCATTAATAGTGGATAATGAATCACTAAACATCAGTACCGTGGCATTCCACACCACCACTAATACAATTGAATTGAGTCTTTAGCTCTCACATGGAAGGATCTCCGCAATATATGAAGTGAACAAAACAGTCATAGAATACTATAAATGGTATAACATTATTTATGTGAACAACCAAAACAGCAAACAAAAACCCAACCTAAGAATTCCTTCATAAAAATAGAGGGAAAAGAACTTTCCAACAAAGATTGAAAGCTAAAGGCCATAAAAGGCTGAAAATTTTGGCTAAACATAAAAACTTCAAAAAATAATAAAATAAGTGTAAAAACATATGCGTGGCAAAATCAACACACCATTATCAAAACCAAAAGATAAATGATTAGGAAGTTAAAAAAAATTTTTTTTCAACTCATATCATAGACCAAAGGGCTAATCTCCCTAATGAATATAGAGCCCCTAGAAATCAATAAGACTAATAACTCAATAGAAAAATGGGCAAAGGATATGACAATTCACAAAAGAGAAAAACAATTTTATAAGGAACAAGGTTTTTTTTAATAAATTTATTTATTCCTTTATTTATTTTTGTCTGTGTTGGGTCTTCGTTGCTGCGCGTGGGCTTTCTCTAGTTGCAGCGAGCGGGGGCTACTTTTCGTTGCGCTGCACCGGCTTCTCATTGCGGTGGCTTCTCTTGTTGTGGAGCACAGGCTCTAGGTGCATGGGCTTCAGTAGTTGTGGCTCGAGGGCTCAGTAGTTGTGACGCATGGGTTTTGTTGCTCTGCGGCATGTGGGATCTTCCCGGACCAGGGATCGATGCCGTGTCCCCTGCATTGGCAGGTGGATTCTTAACCACTGTGCCACCAGGGAAGTCCCGAGAAAATTTTAATGGCTTTAAGACGCATGAAAATATATCCTAAAGTAAGATAAAAGCAAATTAAAATCATATTGAGATACAAATTTTCACTTCTCAGATTGCAAAAATCTGATAACATTCCATTTGTGAGGCTATGGAGAAAGAAGCCCTCTCATAGGGTGCTGGTGGGAGTATGTTGGTGTAGCTCCCTACAGAAGGCAACCTAGCAATGTTTATAAAAATTACAAATGCATATGCCCTTTAGCCTAGCAATTGCACTTCAGAAAATGTATCCTATAAATATACTTTATTATGTGCAAATAATGTATCTACAAAATTATTCATTGCAGCACTATTTGAAAAATACTGTAAATAACCTAAATGTCCAAACAGGAATGATCACAAAATTATGATACATCTGTACAATGGAATGTTATGTAGCTATAACAAAAAACAGGAAAACTCTCTATGTACTGATATATGAAAGATTTCTAAGCTGTGAAAAAATGCAAAGTGCAAAAGAGTATGCCATCTTTTGTGAAAAGGGGAGGAGAACATATATTTGTTGTTACTTGTAACTATATTTTTTAAATTTGAAAATCATATAAAAAACAAAATATTGGTTGTCTGTCGGAGGAAGGGAGGACAAGGAAAGAGGGTGGGAATAAGTTTTTAAGGTTTTTAATAAACACATAACATTTACTCTTGCTCCACGTGATAACTCCTGTACAGCTCTATTTAATTTTGTCATGTTATATCTGTGAAAATTGATAAGCAGAAGCCTCATTTAAAATGGAGTCAGAAGGTCAGAAAGGGGAGCTCTTATGCCCTACTGCTCCACATCAGTTACAGACCCGACAGAAAGAAGTATCTTTGCATGTCCAACAGGAAGAAGATTACTGCTTTACTACCCAGCAGGAGGAAGGAAGAAATTTTCCTTGCCTGGCAATAGGCAGCCAATAAGAAACGGTCACACCTTAGCCAATGAAAAGCCACTACACTTCAAACTCCCAGTTTCCTCCAATGGACTCCGTTTAACAGCCCCTCCCAACGCCCCCTTCTCTATAAAGAAAATGGACCTCTCCTTTGTTCACTGGATGAGATTGCAGTTCACCATAGATTGCATGTGGCGAACTGCAATTCTTTGCTGTTCCTGAATGAACATTTTGCTGGCAAAATAACTGGCTGTTTTATTGTTTTAGATCAGCATATCAAATTAAATTCACAGCCCACTAATGGGCTTACAGCCCATAACTTGAAAACCGGAAGTGCCAGTCTCCAGTTGCCCATGGTGTGGAAGCTACCCGGACCAATATGCTATGATTGGGCCCCATCTCTAGGCCCAATGATCCAGGCAGAGATATCTTCATGGATTCTGGTCTTTCCTTTTATAGAAACCGTAGGTGTGTGCCCTGCCCTGAGCAAAGCCTCTTCAACGCACAATTATATGTGTGGCTGAATAATTATTCAAGTTAAGGATTCTTTGTTTTTGTTTTGTTTTAGTTTGTTTTGGTTTTGGTTTTGGCTTGTGGTGAGCACCATATCACTGGAAGTGTGGGAGCAGAGACTGCCAGTGTGTCATAAAGGGGTTCAGCTTTGGAACCATGGTTGGACCAAGTGACCTTCACAGCCTTTTTTTAAAATATTTTTTTATATTAGTAAAAATACATATATAACACAAAACTTGCCATTTTATCTATTTTTAAGTGTACAATTCACTGGCATTAACTACATTCATAGTGTTATGTAACCATCACCAAATATTTCCAAAAATTTTCATCATCCCAAACAGAATCTCTGTACCCATTGAACAATAACTCCCCATTTTCCCTTACCCACAGACCCTAGTAACTTCTAATCTACTTTCTTTCTCAGTGAATATGCCTATTCTAGATATTCTATACAATATTTGCCCTTTTGTAACTGGCTTATTTCACTCAGCATATTTTCAAGGTTCATCCATGTTGTAGAATGTGTCAGAACTTCATTTTTTTATCGCTAAATAATATTCAATTGTATGTATATACCACATTTTGTTTATCCATTCGTCTGTTGATGAACACTTGAATAGTTGTCACCTTTTGGCTACTGTGAATAATGCTGCTAGGAAGAGCAAAATTGCAATACAAAATCAACACTCAAAGATTAATTTTTTTCTATATACTAGTAATGAACAATCTGAAAAGAAAATTAAGAAAACAATTCTATTTATAAGAGCATCAAAAAGAATAAAATGCTTAGGAATATAGTTAACCAAGGAAGTGGAAGACTTGTGCACTGAAAATATAAAACATTGCTAAGAACAATTAAAGAAGATATAAATAAATAAAAAGCTATCTCATGTTCATGGGTTGGAAGACTTAATATTGTTAAGATGGTAATACTACCCCAAATGATATACAGATTCAGTGTAATCCCTATCATAATCCCAATAGTGTTTTTTTTTTCAGAAGTGGAAAAACCTGTCCTAAAATACATATGCAATTGCAAGGAATTCCTGAAGAGTTAAAACAATTTTGAATAAGAGCAAAGGTGGGGGACTTTCACTTCTTGATTTCAAAATTTACTACAAAGCTTCATTAATCAAAACAGTGTGGCATTGGCATAAGGATAGACATATAGACCAATAGAATAGAATTGAGAATCCAGAAATAAACCCTCACATCTATAGCCAACTGATTTTTGACAAGGGTGCCAAGACTGTTCAGTGGAGAAAGAACAGTCTCTTCAACAAATGGTGACAGGAAAACTGGACATCAACATACCAAAAAAATGAAGTTGGACCCTTCTCTTATACCGTATACAAAAATTAATTCAAAATGGATCAAAGATCTAAATGTAAGGGCTAAAGGTACAAAACTTTTAGAAGAAAACATACAAGCAAATCTACGTGACCTTAGATTTAACGATGGTTTCTTAAATATGACACCAAAAGCATAGGCAATAACAACAAAAATAGATAAAGTGGACTTGGTTCAAACTAAAAACTTCTGTACATCAAAGGAGCACTATCAAGAGAGTGAAAAGACAACCCACAGAATAGGAGAACATTTTTGCAAATCATATATCTGATAAGGGCTTAATATCTAAGATATATGAAGAACTACATTTCAGCAACAAGAGGACAAATAGCCCAATTCAAAAATGGACAAAGGACTTGAGTAGACATTTCTCCAAAGAAGATATAAATACAAGTGGCCAATAAGCACATGAAAATATGCTCAGCATCATTGGTCATTAGAAAAATGCAAATCAAAACCACAGTGGGATACCATGTCACACCAACTAGAATGGCTGTAATCAAAATAATAGAAACCAACAAGTGTTGGTGAAGCTATAGAGAAATTGAAATCTTTATACAGTTGCTAGTGGGAATGTAAAATTGTGCAGCCACTGTGAAAAAATTTGGCCATCCCTCAAAAAGTTAGACATAGGATTACCATATGACCCAACAAGTCTAATCCTTGGTATGGATCCCAAACAATTGAAAGTAGGGGCTCAAATGTATTTTTTGTTTTTTAATACATTTAAAATTTTGGAATAATTTTAGATTTACAGAAAATTTGCAAAGATAGTTTAATTTCCATATATCCCTCATCCAGGTTCCCTTAATATTAATAACCTACATTACCATTTGTCGTTACTTTTGTCAAAAGCCAGAAACCAACACTGATCATACCATTAACTAAACTCTAAACTTTATTTATTTATTTTTCAATATTATTTATTTATTTTTGGCTGCATTGGGTCTTTGCTGCTGCCAGCGGGCTTTCTCTAGTTGCGGCACACGGGCTTCTCATTATGGTGGCTCCTCTTGTTGCGCAGCATGGGCTCTTGGCACGCAGGCTCAGTAGTTGTGGCCTGTGGGCTCTAGAGCGCAAGCTCAGTAGTTGTGGTGCAGGGGCTTAGTTCCTCCGCGGCAGGTGGGATCTTCCCGGACCAGGGCTCGAACCCATGTCCCCTGCATTAGCAAGCGGATTCTTAGTCACTGAGCCACCAGGGAAGTCCCTAAACTTTATTTAAATTTCAACAGTTTTTCTACTAATGTCCTTTCTTTGTCCTAGGACCCCAACCAGGATACCACATTGCCTTTAACTGTCTCCTTAGTCTCCACTGGTCTATGACAGCTTCTCAGACTTCCCTTGTTTTTCATGATCTTGACAGTTTTGAGGCATCCTGGAAAAATAGTGTGTAGATTACAGCAGTCCCCAACCTTTTTGGCACTGGGGACCAGTTTCGTGGAAGACAATTTTTCCACGGTGGTTGGGGGGATGGTTCAGGCAGTAATGCGAGCAATGGGGAGCGATGGGGAGGGGCAGATGGAGCTTCGCTTCGCTTGCCCACTGCTCACCTCCTGCTGTCCTGCCCAGTTCCTGACAGTCTGCGGACCACTACCAGTCCGCAGCTGGGGGGTTGGGGACCCCTTGTGTAGAATGTCCCTCGATTTGGTTTGTCTGATACTTTTCTCATGATTAGACTGGGGTTATGGGTTTGGGAGAAGAATACCACAGAGGTGAAATACCCTCTCATTACAGCATATGAATATGACATATCACAGGAGATGTTAAAACTTGATCACTTGGTATATTAGTCTGCTAGGGATGCTGTAACAAATACCACAGGCTGGGCAGCTTAAACAACAGGGATTTGTTTTCTCACAGTTCTGGCAGCGGAGAGTTCAAGAACAACGTGGCAGCAGGGTTGGATTCTTCTGAGGATTCTTTCCCTGGCTTGTAGATAGCTGCCTTTTCCCATTGTCTCTGCCTTGTCCCTCTTCATGTCTGTGTCCTAATCTCTTAAGGGTATCAGTCAGATTGGAATAGGGCTCTACCCTAATGACCTTGTTTAACCTTAATTATTACTTCCTTAAAGGTCCTATCTCCAAATACAGTTCCACAATGGGCCACCTCAAGACCCTGGACTTCCTTTTGTCTCTAATAGTCTGGGTTTATTTAACAGAAGATACAAATTAAAAGAAGATTTAGGAGAAGTTACTAGGAGTTGTAATCTCTAGTTTTAGGGACTATGCAGAAAAAAAAAAGTTGTTTTTTTCAAAACTAGTTTAAAGTAGCAGTGAGTGAGTTTTCCTGGATTATTTGACACATTTTCCGGGGCTCTGGATGGTAAATACATACCAGCACTGAGAGCAAATCCTGCCCTGCCCACACAGTTTGCTTCCAGCTGACCTGCAGTTCCCTCAGCCAGCAAGTGGTGGGTGACAATTCCTCTCCACCTTGCCGGCTTCACGTATGAGAATAAATGGGATCAATACCATGGCTCCCTGCCCAAAGCGGGCTGCAGTTTCACTGGACATACAAGCTAATGGTCCTGAAACAATTATGGTTGAGATGGTATAATTACTGGAAGCTTAGTCATTACTCAAGTTTCTGGGTGTGAATACTGGCTCTGTCACTTTCTAGCTTGTGACCTTGGACAAATTGCGTAACCTCTCTGTGCTTAAACGTCCTCATCTATAAGTTGGGGATATTAGTAGTATTTATCTCATAGAGTTATGAGGATTAAATGTGTTTATGTATAAATAATGATTCCTGGGAGATATATATATATATATATATATAAAATACATATATATTAGTTATTATCATTATTATTATCAGGCACTGTGAAGATACAAAAAAACTAACATATAATTCTTGCCTGGAGAAACTTACAATCCATCAGAAGTCCTACTCTGAAAAAAAAATACATGGTAACAGGTAAATCATGTGATCTGA
Source organism: Balaenoptera physalus (assembly GCF_965194825.1). NCBI lineage: Eukaryota > Metazoa > Chordata > Mammalia > Artiodactyla > Balaenopteridae > Balaenoptera > Balaenoptera physalus. The sequence continues at coordinate 7,536,637 of NC_138885.1, read as the reverse complement.
GTAACGAGCGCCTTAGAAATTAAAAGGTGGGCGAGGCTAGAGTGAACTGTAGCAGTCAGGGCCAACTTCCTGGGAGAGGAGTATTTTTGATGGTATTTGAAAGACAAAGGCCGATTTGGATGGGAGAGGGATCATGTTTTAATTATGGAAGGTTAACTATTACAACAACAACAAATTTTAGTGGCTTGAAACAAAAAAATTATTTCTTGCTCTTGTAAATGGGCAGTGGGGTCAGTGGTGGTACTCTGCACCCTGGAGTCATTCAGGAGCCCAGGCTCTTTCCACATTGTGGCTCCACCATCCCCTAGGGCCTCAGAATCCACTCCTGGATGCTCTGCATGCCACAGCAGAGGGGAGAAGAGAGACAGTGCAGAATGGCACAGGAGGTTTTAACGGGCCGGGCCTGGAAGTGAAGCATATTACTTACCCTCATTCTGTGGCCGATCCTAATCATGAGTGAGGCTGAAAAGAGTATCCCAGCTGTGCGAACAGGAGGACACACAGAGCATTTGGTGCACACAGAGCATTTCAGCCAGGGGTAAGATGCCAGCATCCTAATGCTTCTTTTTTCAGAAATAAAGCTCTTAGCAATGGGCCTCTCACCCTCAACCTCTTCCAAGAGCTGGACAAAGTATTATTATCATCATCAAAATCAGCATCATTTAACTGGTTATTGAGCTGCCACATAATCAGCTTTTGCTTTCCCCTTCCACTACTTCAACCTCCCCAGGGAAATCATATTAGTCACAAGGATGCCATTATTCTGGTCATGGGGCAGAGGTCCCCCTGTTTACAACCAGTGGCCTGGGATTAAGTGCCAGAGCCCAAGACTGAGATTTATTCACTGGACCGCCCACAGTTCTCCAGAGAGGAGAAAATGACTCATATTTTGTGCGTGTATGGTCAGGCCACTCAAGACAGCTGTTCTCTTGCTCTCTGTACATCCCCTGCCAGACCAGTGCCTGCTTCACCTATATTCTACTCACCGGACTGACCTTCCTACATACTTGCCTCAGGCCTCAGCTAGTGATTGTTCTTATCAAAAAGGCAGTGAGGGGCGTGTCCCTCTGCTGGTTTCCCTGGTAACTAATGAGCCAACCTGACGTCAATTTCCCCCTAGAAACTGGCCGCCATGTCCTGCCTGCTGTTCACAGCACACAGTGGGGTGTCACTCCAGGACCTTGCTTCAGACTCCCCCCATCCATTAAACCACTGATGTCTCTGTCGCCGACTCTGGACTCTTCCTTTGGTCTTAAAGCTGGGCAAGGGCAGGCCCTAGAGGCCTGCGGGGTGCAGTCCAACAGTGCCCCTCCTGCTGCCTAACCCTAACACTAACCCTTGGACAAACCTCTGGGCGGTTCCCTCAGATGGGTTCTGATAAAGCACAATCCGAAATGAGTCATTCCTCCTGGACAGAGATGGTAGACACCCCCCTGGCCCATCAGGACTTTGGATCTAAGCTTCGCCCAGTCTGGAAATGTCTATCTCACAGTTGCTGATCCAGGGAAGATGCAGTGCTTGGGCTTCCCTGATGATACAGGCATTTCCTTGGTTTGTCAGAGCCAAGATCCTCTAGGGAACACCAGTCCAATAGCCCCTTCCCTCTACCTGCTCCCTCCCCCATCTTCTGAGCCATATTTTCTTGCCATTCCAGGAGGCCAATTTGGGTGTCACCTCTTCCAGGAAGACATTCCATTCTGGCTCTTGCTGGCCTCCTCTTTCTCCCAGTCTTAATTGCACTTGGACCTATGAGCTATATATTGGTTCTCCATGGGGGCTGGTTTTTCCCCCTATTTGGAAATATTTGGAGACACTTTGATTGCACCACCAGGGGAGTGCATATAGTGGGTAGAGGCCAGGGGTGCTGCTAAAAATCCTAAAAATCCCACAGTGCACAAGACAGCTCCCCCCAATGCCCCCATAAACAATAATCTAGTCTGAAGTGTCAATAGTACCAAGATTGAGAAACTCTGAACTACCCAGATAGAATGTTTTATGTGACCTACGCTCCTGTACTGTGCATAACTGTTTCTGGGGAAACATTTAAGCCCTGCTTTTCCCCAGATATTTTTCTGCCATTGCACTTTGGAGATCACCGAAATGAAAGGCGAAAGGGCCTTCAGATCCTGAGCTAGGACGAGCAAATTGGAGAAGCACCTTCCCTGAAGAATCTCTAAAAATGGAAGTCTTATCTGTCTTTGAGGGAGGGGAGGGAGTCCAGGTTTGTTTGAGGGCTGGTGTGGTGTAGTGTAGTGCAGTGAGCACTGGCCCTGGAGTCAGGTAGACCTCGGTTCAAATCTTGCCCCTGCCACTTTTACCCATGTGACCTAAGCAAGTTTCTTAACTTCTTTGGTTTTAATTTTCTTACTGTGAAATGAGGATAAACACCCCAAGTTTGTAGGGTTTTTGATGAGGGTGGAATGGGTTCACATGCAATGAAGCCAGTATACCAAAAGCACTCATTAAATGCTCATTCTCTTTGAGACCAAGAATTATAAAATTCTCTAAACAGTCACTCTGTCACAGAGGTCTATGCTTACTGCTGTGCTATTTTATAGTGTTAATGGATAACTTGGTTGCTGTAGACCAGATGGGAAGATCGGGGTTACCAGGAAACAAACCACTTCAGGTCGCTCTATGGTGTGTTGGCAGAGCTGAAATGAAATACTCACTGTGCTCTGTTTTAGTTGCTATGGTGATACTACAATGGGTTTGATCATTGGACAGAAATGGAATGAAACATAGGTTGCCCCATGGAGGCATTTTGACTCAAGTCAGAAGCACATTCTTCTTTTTGTTTGTTTTTTTCCTTGGACTTAAATTTTATAATGTGTATAATACAAATATTAACTTTCATCATCTTTTCATATTTTTACTTGTGGCAGGCAAATATTATTTACAACACACACACACACACACACTGCTCCCTGCATCTTGAGGAGAATCCAGGTAACTGGAGTGTCCAAATTGTCCTTTGTTTGCTGACAAGCGAGGGGTGTATGGACACGAGACCGAAGAGCATGGAGGTGGAGAGTTGAAAGGCTCCAGCAAAAACGAGTTTGGATTGGTTGCTTGGAGGAGGCGATTGTCAGCTGGTGGCCTGGATGAGAGCCTGGGGGAGAATTGTGCTGAACAATGTGAATCCCACATTCCCAACCCCAACCAAACTTCTGTCTCCCTTAGGAGACCATTAGTAAACTTTCCATGTCTTGTTAATGGGGTGGATTTTTCAGGGAGGTAGAAGGGGAGAGCACAGAGGAGTTATGAGAACACAGGCTGATTGCTGGATCCAATTATTTCTGGGTTACATAGCTTCTCTTTCTGGGATATAAGTGCTACGTCCCCAAATTACTAATAAAATGACAGTAAAGTAATTTAAAATTTCAGAAGACACTATAAACACCAACTTGTAATTTGTTTAGTCTAGATTCTTTTCTATGTGTAGGAATTAGAAAAGAAGCATAAAACTATATAACAATTAAAATCTGGTTTAATGAATGTCAGTTAGTCCAATTCTCATGGCCTCCTTCCAGATCCTGTCTTATGTCTGTCAGATACACAGAATTATTACTGGATAACTAGGCTTTCCTGTATCATTCTAAGTGGAGTTCAATTATAATTGAACATTTCTTTTTTTTTTTAATTTATCTATCTATCTATTTATTTATTTATTTTTGGCTGCGTTGGGTCTTCGTTGCTGCACGTGGGCTTTCTCTAGTTGCAGCGAGCAGGGGCTACTCTTCCCTGCGGTGCACGGGCTTCTCACTGCGGTGGCTTCTCTTGTTGCGGAGCACGGGCTCTAGGCGCGCGGGCTTCAGTAGTCGTGGCTCTCGAGCTCTAGAGCTCAGGCTTAGTTGCTCCTTGGCATGTGGGATCTTCCCAGACCAGGGACCGAACCCGTGTGCCCTGCATTGGCAGGCGGATTCTTAACCACTGCGCCACAAGGGAAGTCCCTATTTCTTTTTCTATGATAAACTTCTTTTGAAAATAGCAGTTTCAGAGATGAAAAATTTCTAAGATTATGAAGTACCATATCTAGTAAAGTCATAAATTTTGAATATTGAATAATAGAAAAGTCCATTCCTCTTGCCCACAAAAATCCAGATACATAATAATCTAGAAGACTGACTTCCTTTAAACAGGTTTGAAGACTTTTGAAATACAAAAACTTTTCCAGTTTCTGTTGAACTCCATCTACACCCTCTGCTAGCATTTCAGGGATCTGCGCAACTGAAAGAAAATCTGGAGACAGAATCTTTTCATGCTCCTGGAATTCACCGTCTTTCTCTGACTCGGGCAAGTTTCCCTCGGTGTCATTCCCGCGGGGGTTGTTTCCCTCACCGTCCAGTGGTCCCCACAGACGTCGCCGTGATCCAGCCGCCACGCAGCGGCCCCTCGTCGCCGGGGCCCAGAAACACGTTCTTAAAGGTTAGCGGACTATTTGCACCTTGAGGAGAATTGTGGAAGTAGCACTAGGCCATGGGAGAGCCCAGTCTGGCCACACATATGACAGGGAAGAGCGTGCCCTGACTTCCCAGCCTCTCTCCTTGATTTCCAGGGCTTGGGGTACGTCAGCAACAGAAAACCCGAGGCTCTCGGAGAACTGCCCCTCAGCTGTCCCCTTTGAGCCCTGCCAACTGACACAGCAGTCAGGCCAGGTCCTTGAAGTTGTATGGACGCTGTTTGCTGGGAGGGAGGACTTGACGTGCCACTTGAGAAAGGTTAGCAACAAAACATTCAAGCCCCTTGTTTCAGTAAGTTCCCTTCTGCAACCTCCCTGTAATGACATAATGCAAATAAAGCTGTGAGCACAGACTTGTCCATCGCGGTGCTGCGGATGATAGTGACGGACTGGCTGCCTCCTGATGTCCTTTCAGGGATGACTGCTACACGAATGATGGAGCGCTTGTAGGTTGGACCACCATGCTGTCTTTTTTTTTTTTAATTAATCTTTATTGGAGTATAGTTGATTTACAATGTTGTGTTAGTTTCTGCTGTACAGCAAAGTGAATCATTTATACATATATATATATCCACTCTTTTCTAGGTTCTTTTCCCCTGTATGTCAATACAGAGTATTGAGTAGAGTTCCCTGTGCTATACAGTAGGTCCGTACTAGTTATCTATTTTATACATAATAGAGTGCATGTGTCAATCCCAACCTCCCAATTGATCCCTCCCCACCCTTTACCCCTTTGTAACCGAAAGTTTATTTTCTACATCTGTGACTCTATTTCTGTTTTGTAAATAAGTTCATTTGTACCATGTTTTTTAGATTCCACATATAAGCGATATCATACGATATTTGTCTTTCAGCACACTGTCTTTAAAGACTGGTGGTTAAAGTTTGGTACAGTGTCAGAAAATGCTTATGATTTAATGTCAGATGTAAAAAAAAAGAAAAAGCAGGAGACAAGTTTGTAAGTATCCCAAATGTGTTTCTATCAAATTTTAAGACAGGTTCTGGAGAGAGATGTCTTATAAGTCATTCTGTTCTACACAGATATTCTGTTTCACTATATTTTTTTGCAAGAGGACAGTGGAATGAGGGCTATAGAGGACCTAACCTGGTCCCGGGAGTCCCAAAGTAGGGGGCTCGCCATTTCCAGGAGCTGCTAGGATCAGCGGTGCCAATCCTGTGGGAGTGAAATGGTATCTTCCTAAACCAGAAGAGCCACCGGCCATGTGAAGCCCCCCAGAAGCAAGCATTGGCCCAGGAACTGGGTGAGGTTTTACAGGCCAGGAGGCTAGTTGGAGCCGGGCAGATCTTGAACACAGTGCTTGCGGGGAGTGGGTGGGAAGCTGGCTGAAAACCTCAGGGCCCACGCTTCCTCCAAATGGCCCTTCCTTAAGTCACCTCCCAATTCGCTTCCCTGCCTTTGTCCTGGGCTGGTTGGCTGTAAGGAACAGAAACTCCTTCAAGCTGTCTCAACAATGGAGTGTGTAGCAGAAGGAAGCTTCCGCGGAGCCCACTGCAGGAAGCACAGGAAGCTCAGGCAGCAGTGGCCACCGCCTCTCTCTGGGACCACGTGGTCTCTGCCCCTGTGGCTCTTCTACTTCACCCTTCTCTCTCCCACCAGCATTTGGCTCCTGTCCCCCAAAGAGGCCCAGGGTCAGGGCTGCTGCCCTGCTGTGGCCTCAACTCTGTCTAAAAGATGATAGCTAGTCCCTACACCTCTGCCTGGGGTTCCCTCCCAAGTCCTGGGGAAGGGACAGAACCTGACCGGCTCTAGTTGGGCCAACAGTGAGGACCCCCGAGGCCTCTCCTCACCCAGGGAAAGCGTTGCAGCTGAGCAGATATCCCCCGTGGACTCATTTTCCACCCACCTCCAAAGCCCTCACCCTCACTTCCAGGGTCAGCCTGTCCCCTTCAGCCTGGCCTCTCCCAGGACACGCTGCCTGATGCCCTTTTCTTCAGAAGGATCTGAATTTGCCTCATAGCAAAAATCCCCCCTGCATTCAGGTCCCAGCCCAAGCCAGCCCCCTCTGCTCCCAGGGACCCTCCTGGGAATCTAGTTGCCCCAGTGGCCTTTAGCTCTGGTGTAAGGCTTCCTGGCACCTCCTGTGTGTGCCCCCGATTAGGACATGGGGCGTTTGGGAGCAGAGCCCCCGCATGGGCTGCCTTGGAGTCCCCTTGATGCCCGGAAAGATACTCAGCTCCCTGGATGGATGGTCACCGTGGGATTTGGCTGGTGGCCAGCAACAGGTGTGTGGAATTGGGCTCTAATGGCCCTTGGGGACTCTCTGCTGCAGAGGCTGGGGTTAAAGATCGGACCGCCGGGAAGCTCTGCTAGCTGGGGCTGCAGGAGCCATGTGGGAGTGGGTGTGCCTGGAGCCCAAGGACAAAGTCCTGTAATAAATTACGTGGGCCCGGAGGACTCTGCCGTTTCCTCTTGGGGCCCTTCCGCCACGCTCTCCAACGCGCCCAGAGCCTTGGCACTGCCTCCTTGTCCAGCTCTTTCAGAGTGCTGAGGGCAGAGGGGAAGGTGGTCAACAAGAGCCCCACCCCGACAAGGTAAGAGAGCTCTTGGGGCCCTCTCTGTGTGCCAGGCGCCCCGGGCATGCATTCTGCCAGCTGGGGGCATGGGAGAGGAAGCGCCTCCCAGGAGGAGGGTCTCTGGGCAGGAGGTGGGTTGGGAGACACAGACCTGGGGAAGCCCTGTAGGGAACAATGTGAGAAAAACCTTGTCCACATGACCAGGAGTGAGCTGGAGAGCCCCTGCGGCAGCCTGGAAACCAGAGCCCCAGTGCAGAGGTCCATCCCGGCAGCTGCAGGGCCCCTGGGGGGCTGAGCAGGGGAAGGAGGAACAGGAGGTGTCCCAGGCTTCTGCTCTAGGAAGGCAGACACAGGAGCGGAGGGGAATGACAGGTGCCGGGGCTGCCTTTTTCCAGCAGGAGGGCCTCTGGGCAGGGGGGGAGCCTCATGGGGCGTGAAGGATAGCCTCGGCGCCAAGGACCGGGCACCCGGCAACGTCAGCCGTGCCATATGTGCCATGTCACTGCACACTGGTGTTTTACCGACAAGGAGACTGAGGACCGTGGGAGTTGAAGTGCCCACGCGAAGAAGCAAAGGGGGACTCGACTCCGAGGCCCGGGCTCCTCTGAGCCACCACCTACCTTCTTGGACAATTGTAGACAGGTGTGTTAGTCACCTCTGAGCGGCCTGGGCCCCCGGGTAAGGCAGGACCCTGCCTGCCAGGCCTCAAGGCCTTCCCTGGGAGGGGTGCTGTGCTGTGGGCAGAGGAGGGCCACCAGCCTGAGCTCCTCCCTCGAGCGGTCAGCGCAGTGGGCACCCGTCCCCACCTCCCAGAGGAGGGAATCTGACATGGACTCCCTCTGGGGAGGGGCTGACCACGGGCAGGGGGCGGCCCCATCCTAAGCCTCCTGACCCTACAACCAGGCCTCCCCCTCAGCCTCCACTCTATAACTCTGGACTTGAATTTTGTTCCAACCCATAAAACCCCCGAACTCCATTCAGGATTTTATTTTGAAGAAAACCAAAGCTCTGCGTGTGGAGCACACACGGCCCCCCACCCCCCAACACACACACACAAGGAATCTTTGTTCAGAAGCACTCAGCTCAGGGACTTCCCTGGCGGTCCAGTGGTGAAGACTCCGCGCTTCCACTGCAGGGGGCGCCGGTTCGATCCCTGGTCGGGGAACTAAGATCTCACATGCCGGCCAAAAAAAAGAAGAAAAGCACTCAGCTCAGTATCACCGCCCCTACCCTGGACCCTCTGGGAGCTGAGCAGCTAGCCCTTGCGGCCTCTACCCAGGGGAGCTGTGCGTGCGTGTCGTGGGCCCTGCTGCACCCACGCTTCAGCATGGCCAGGCCTTCGGGGGGGAGTGGGCCACAGCTCTGCGGAGGGGTGACACAGCAGGGGCAAACATTTCCCACTTTCCCAGATGCATTCGGGTAACTTGGTGCTTCTCATGTCTTATGAAGGAACTTGCTTGCACATCCTTAGTCTCCACGACAAAGCCCCCCAGGGAGGAACAGCAGGAATTATAGATCATTTTCACAAGAGAGGACATTGAGATGAAGGAGGGTAAAATCCTTTGCCCAAGGCTACTGGATATGCACGCCTTGAGGGCACAGACCGAACCTCCTGGTTCCTCTGGCCCCTGCACCCACCCAGGACCTGGTGGAGAGTAGGCCCTGGGCAGATGTATAGAGGAGTGGAGTTGTGAGTGGCAGAAAGAGAGGTCGGAACGAAGTCACATTTTCTAGTCCACTGCCATGTTAGACTGTCTTATCTTCCTCCTCAAGTAATCAAGCAGCCTGTATCACGTTCGTGCTCTGCCAGGCTGGTGAGGTGAGACTGACTGTGCAAAGGAAAAGTCACCCATCCAGGGGTACAGGCCTCACAGCAGCAGGAAGTCAGAGGTGGAGATCGCTGGGGCTGAGGACAGGTGAGGAAGGGGGAGGGACCGGAGTGGACTGTGAAGACAAGGATGGCTTGACGGCGATGGTGGAGGGCAGGGGATGCCCAGGCTGAGGAAGGGCCATCCTAAAGATGCAGAGGAGGGACTTCCCTGGCCTTCCAGTAGTGAGGACACCACATTTCCACTGCAGGGGACACGGGTTCGATCCCTGGTCAGGGAACGAAGATCCCACAAGCTGTGTGGCACGGCCGAAAAAAAAAAGTAAAGATGCAGAGGAAAGAACGTGCAAGTCCAGCTCGGGCACTGCTGGCTCCTGGCAGGAACCCAGCGTAGGTGTAGGGAGGCCGTGGGAAACGCTCTTCCCATGCTGAGAGCAGCATTCTCTCCTGCACTGTCTAATACAGCAGCCACTGGCCACATGTGGCCATGGAGCCCAGGGAGTGTGGCCAGTGTACCTGAGGGACTGAATTTTTAATTTTAACTAAGATTAATTTAAATTTCAATAGCCACATGTGGCTAGTGGCTACCATATTAGACAGTGCAGCCCTAGAGAGTGGAGCACGTCAGACTCGGGAAAGAGGTAAAGTGGAATAAACGAGCAGAGCCAGACAAGCGTGGGCTCAAATCCTGACTCAACCACCTACCAAGTATGGGACCTGAAGCCTTGGTTTCTTCATCGGTCAAATGCAACGACATCACTTACCTTGCAGCATTATTGTACAGATTAAATGAATGGACTACCATTGGAAAACTTTCAGCACAGTGTAGTAGGAACCCCTACTCTGTTTTGGGGGCTAGGGACGAAGTGCTGAGGGTACAGAAAGGGGCCACAGCACAATGGGAGACTGGCATGCACATGTGGATGTATCTATCAACCTCTCTCTCATCCATCACCTGCCTTATTCAAAAGTAAACAGAAGAGAGTCATTTGAGACAGCTTACAGAGATACGTGCAATACAACAGAATCAGAAATATGAATAAAATAAATGAGAAACCAAGATGAAGGAAAATTAAGGTAAATACAATGCAGCTGGAGAAAGGTTTGCAAACGAAGCTCCAGTCTATTTGCTAGACAGAGCTACCAAATGTATTCTGAGCTTCCTGGCGGATAATGCAAAAATAAAATAGAAGCAGCGACTAGATTAATAACGTCCTTGAGTTAAGAACAAGCCCGTTTCTGAGAAGAAGCCCATCTTTCCTGATGGGATACCACGAAGAGGGTACCAAGAGAGGAAATGCTATTGACATAAACGGTAAATTCAGGAGGGCTTCTCAAGGGCCGTCCCTGCCAAGCTCTCTCCAGGCAGGCTGACAGCACCCCGCCAAGGCAAAGCTTGAGGAAAACAATGTTCTCTGGACAGGTGTAAACCATGGGTTTCAGTGCAGGGTGGTGAACATCCTTCCCAAGGGCTGGCTAGGGTCTTCTGGGACATGAGAGAGACAGATATTAGCTAGGGTGGCTGAGGACAGAGTCAAGGAGGCTGCAAGGGGACTCTTAAGCCAGGTCTGGAAGAGTGGCCTGGAGATGAGTTTGGAGAGGCAGGGACTTCACCTGTACCTGCAGGGAGCCAGAAAGCACTTGAACCCAGGTGTGAGAGGGGACTGGATAAACCTAGTTTAATTCACTCACTGTATGACTTTGCAGGGGACCGGCAGCCCTGCTGAGTTCCCCACAAGTGCACTGCGTCTCAGGAGTGGGAGCAGAGCCCTGCTAGGAGGAGAGATTCCCCTGGGAGGGCCCCTTCACCGGGGCCACCCTGCCATCTCTGACTTCCCCTGCAGGGGCCAGGAGCCTGGCTCTGGGGAAACGGGGTCTCTCATTGTCTCACACTGCAAGGTTTTTGGCAGTGAGGGTGGCCAGGCCCTGTGCCCTCTAAGGGAAGACGGGACACAGGACTATACCTTCACATCCTCACCCTGGGTGACCTGGGCAGAAGGGAAGGAGCCCTGGCAAGGACCCAGGAGCATCACATCTCTGGGCCGGGGCACCTCTCTACACCTTCTGGGCGGCCAGTCACGTGTATTCCTGGAAGTGCCACCCCTGGACATCATCCCGAATGCCGGGCAGTCCTGGGTGGGGTGGGACTTGCTTTCAACAGAGGGTGTGTCTTTCTTCAGGCCCTCTGGGGCCCTGGGCTGCAGAGAGGGGCTGAGCTGTCCCTGGGTGGATCAGGGCCCACAGAGGGGCTTAGACTCTGGATTCCCAGGCCCTTTCCTGTATGCACAGCTGAACCCCGCCACACTGAGAGCTCCCAGCTCAGTGCAGCTGCAACTGCCGTGAGCTCTTCCATACCGCCCTGTCACTGAGCTTGGTGGCTGATCTGTGCAGGTGGTCATCACTGTGGGGACGAGGTGGGATTTCAGGCCCCTGGACAATCCTGTGAACAGTAAAATTAATAATAAAAGCAATCTCTGGATGTGGAAAGGCTCATCTCCCTCTGCTCCCCATGCCAATTCCCTTCTCCAGAAGAAACCACTGTCAATGGTTTAACACAATTACCTCTAAAAAAGATGTATCTCCAAAAAATATATCTTATAGCTTGTGTTTATTACATACTCATATATCAACATGTATTAGATGGAACCACGTGAAACTGCCGATATTTGACTTTCTTGACTGTCTGGAGTGGGTGGGCCAGCCCAGATCCCTGTCACCTGCTGGATGGTGCTGATTTCCACAGAGCAATGGCCCTTCCCACCTTTGCCAGCCCGTGCAGGCTTTGTTTTCCTTGCAGTGTCGGATTCTACGCTAGGGACCTTGAGCTCTGGGAGGGTGGGGAATAGGCAGTTAGCTGGTGGCATAGCGTATGTACCTTCCAAGCCTCTCAGTCTCTCACCCAGCCCCAGACACCCTTTTGACCCAAAGATGCTCGCATCCCTGACTTGGGCAATGCTTTGTCAGCCCTCTAGGATAGGGGCTCCTTCTGGTCTGGCAGCCCATAGACGAGAGTCTCAATTTGGTTTAGCCTCTTAGACCCCAGTCTGCTGATCTGTGCCCCACCCACCACCTGGCACACAACCCCCGGCCCACTCTGGTCCCTCCTGGTCCCTGCAACCTTTGATTTTCTCCCCAGGTCCGCTTTCTCATTCACCTTTCAGCATTTTCTTTCCCACTCCCCCAACACTGCTGTTCAATGATGACCCAGAAATGCATGTTAGTGGTGTGGTTTTAGACCTCCAGCAGCTCTGAGGACGTCTTTGGGAACCAGCAGCTTACCCTTCTCCCCTCAGGTGATAGTCATCCCCATTCTGATTCTTAAGATTAGGTAGACCCTGGGGCCAATGCAAGGTACTGACCACCATGGGCTCAGCCACAGTGACCTGCCTCAGAGCTGGACAAGAGGGTCTGAGCTAAGAAGAAGCATCTCACCTCAAAGGCAGGAACTTGCACATACCCCTGGGCTTCCCCTCAGGAGCAACCCCTTACCCGCCTTCCTGGGATGTGGGCGGGGCTGCTTCCATCCCCCAGGAGCCATTCATCCATCCACCTATCCACCCACCCATCCATCCATTCACTCAGCAATCATATCGTGAACTCCTTCTGGGATGAGTAAGGCACAGTTCTGCTCCTAAGTTTCTCACAAATGTGGGAGAAACAGAAGTGACATAAGAAAAAAACAGAAGTAAGGGATGACGTAGCAAGAGCTTCTGCATGTGAGACGTGTGTGCCTGTGTGTGAGTACATGTGTGCATGTGTATGTGTTCCTAACTCATTTCAGATCAAGTTCAGAGACACTGAGGTGAGAGAGAATATGGGGTATTTCAGGAACCGCATGAAATTCAGCACATCCTGGGGGAAGAGGTGAGATACAGGGCAAGCTGAAAAGGTGGGCAGGTTAGGATCCTGAAGGACCTTGAATGCTATAAAGATACAGCACACTCTTAGCTGTGGAGAGGCATGACATGATTGATTTTTTGCATCTTTTAAAGATTACTTGGTTGGCTAAATGAAGAATGATTTTTGGAGAGAACGGAAGAAGCAAGTCCACCTGGGAGGCTTCCATTCTACCAAGTGAAGGATGATAGGGGACTAAGGGATGGGCAGGAGGGGAGAAACCCTCAAGTTTTTCCTTTCTTTTAATGTCTGTTATCTGGTTTTGGTATTACGGTAATGCTGGCCTCACTGAATGAGTTAGGAAGTGGTCTCTCTGCTTCTATTTCTTGGAAGATATTGTAGAGAATTGGTATCATTTTTTTCCTTAAATGTTTGGTAGACTTTATCAATGAAACCATCTGAGCCTGGCATGTTCTTTTTTGAAAAGTTCTTAATTATTAATTCAATTTTTCTAGGTATAGGTATACCTAGGTATAGACCTATGTAGATAGTCTATTTCTTTTTATGAGAGTTTCAGTAGATTGCATCTTTCAGGGAATTGGTCCACTTCATCTAAGTTACCAAATTCGTAGGGATAGAGTTGTTCATAATATTGCTTTATTACCCTTTTAATGTCCCTGGGATCAGATCAGTTATCAATGGGGTGTCCCTCTTTCATTTCCATATTAGAAATTGTGTCTTCTCTCTTTTTTTCTTGGTTAGCCTGGCTAGAGGTTTATCAGTCTAATTGATGTTTTCTAAGAACCAGATTTTGGTTTCATTGATTTTCTCTGTTGATTTCCTGTTTTCAATTTCATGATTTCTGCTCTAATTTTAAATATTCATTTATTTTTCTTATTGCTTTAGGATTATATTGCTCCTCTTTCTCTAAGGTGGAAACTTAGATCATTAATTTTATATCTTTTATTTTTGAATTAAAAAAATTTACTGATATATAGTGGATTTACGTATTATATTAGTTTCAGGTGTACAGCATAGTGACTCAGTATTTTTACAGATTATACTCCATTAAAAGTTATTACAAGATAATGGCTATATTTCCCTGTGCTATACAATATATCTGTGTTGCTTAGTTTGTGTCTCTTAACCCTATACCCCTAACTTGCCCCTCCCTCTTCCCTTTCCCTCTTGGAAACCATTAGTTTTCTATATCTGTGAGTCTGTTTGTGTTTTGCTATATACATTCATTTGGTTTTTTTTTTTTTTTTTTTGGCTGCACCATGCAGCATGTGGGATCTCGGTTCCCCAACCAGGGATCGAACCCATGCCCCCTGCAGTGGAAGCTCAGAGTCTTAACCACTGGACCGCCAAGGAAGCCCCTCATTTGTATTATTTTTTAGATTCCACATATAAGTGATATCATACAGTATTTGTCTTTCTCTATTTGACTTATTTCACTAAACACAATATTCTCTAGGACCACCCACATTGCTGCAAAGGGCAGAATTTCATTCTTATTTTATGGCCAAGTAATAGTCCATTGTATATTTATGTACCACATCTTCTTTATCCATTTGTCTGTTGATGGACACTCGGGTAACTTCCATATCTTGGCTATTGTAAACAGTGCTGCTGTGAGCACTGAGGCACATGTATCTTTTCAAATTAGTGTTTCTGGTTTTTTCTGGATATATACCCAGGAGTGCAAATGCTGGATCATATGGTAGTTCTATTTTTAGGTTTTTTGAGGATGATGATAGCCATTTTGACAGGTGTGAAGTTTCTCATTGTGTTTTTGATTTGCATTTCTCTGATAATTAGTAATGTTGAGCATTTTTTCTTTTTTTAAATATTTATTTATTTATTTATTTATTTATTTATTTGGTTGTGCTGGCTCCTTCGTTGCAGCACATGGGCTCCTTAGTTGTGGCTTATGGGCTCCTTAGCTGTGGCATGCAAACTCATAGTTGTGGCATGCATGTGGGATCTAGTTTCCTGACCAGGTATCAAACCCAGGCCCCCTACATTGGGAGTGTGGAGTCTTATCCACTTCACCACCAGCTAAGTCCCCAAGCATTTATTCATATGCCTTTTGGCCATCTGTATAACTTCTTTGGAAAAATGTACATTCAGGTTTTCTGCCCATTTTTAAATTGGATTCTTTGGTTTTTGTTTTGTTTTTGATATTGAGTTGTATGAACAGTTTATACATTTTGGATATTAACCCCTTATCAGTCATATAATTTGCAAGTATATTCTCCCATTTAGTAGGTTGTCTTTTCATTTTGTTGATGCTTTCCATGCTGTGAAAAAGCTTTTAGGTTTAATTAGGACCCATTTGTTTATTTTTGCTTTCATTTCATTTGCCTTAGGAGACAGCTCCAAAAATTATTGCTACAATTTATGTCAGAGTGTTCTGCCTATTTTCTCTTGTAGGAGTTTTACAGTTTCAGGTCTCACATTTAGTCTTTAAACCATTTTGAGTTTATTTTGTATATGGTGTGAGGAAATGTTTGAATTTCATTCTTTTACATGCAGCTGTCCAGTTTTTCCAGCAGAACTTATTGAAGAGACTGTATTTTCTCCATTATATATTCTTGCCTCCTTTGTCAAAGACTAATTGTCCATAGGTGTGTGGGTTTATTTCTGGGCTCTCTATTCTGTTCCATTGATTGATATGTCTGTTTTTGTGCCAATATCCTGCTGTTTTGATTACTGTAGCTTTGTAATATAACCTGAAGTCAGGGAGCATGATGCCTCTAGCTTTGTTCTTTCTCAAGATAGTTTTGGCAATTCGGGGTCTTCTGCGGGTCCATAAAAAATTTAGAATTATTTTTCCTAGTTCTGTGAAAAATGTCATGGGTATTTTGACAGGGATTACATTAAGTCTGTATATTGCTTTTGGTAGTATGGACATTTTAACAATATTATTCTTCCAATCCAAGAACACAGGATATCTTCCCACTTCTTTGTATCATTTTCAAATTCCTTCATCAATGTTTCATTGTTTTCAGAGTACAGGTTTTTCACCTTCTTGGTTAAGTCTACTCCTAGTTATTTTATTCTTTTTGATGTGTTTGTAAATAGGATTTTTTCCTCAATTTCTCTTTCTTATAGTTCATTATTATTGTATGGAAAAACAACAGATTTCTGTACATTAATACTGTATCCTGCAACTTTACTGAATTCACTTATTAGTTCTAATCGTGTTTTGGTGGAGGCACTAGGGTTTTCTATATATAGTATCATCTCACCTGCAAATAATGGCAGTTTTACCTCTTCCCTTCCAATTTGAATGCCTTTTACTTCTTTTTCTTGTGTGATTGCTGAGTCTAGGACTTCCAATACTGTGTTAAATAGAAGTGGCAAGAGTGGGCATCCTTGTCTTGTTCCTGATTTTAGAGGAAAAGCTTTCAGCTCTTCACTGTTGAATATGATATTAGTTGTGGGCTTGTCATAAATGGACTTTATTATGTTGAGATATTCCCTCTATAACAATTTTGATGAAAGTTTTTATCATGCATGGGTGTTGAATTTTGTGAAATGCTTTTTCTGCATCTATTGAGATGATCATGTGCTTTTTTATCCTTCCTTTTGTTAATGTGGCATATCACATTGATCAATTTGTAAAAATTGAACCATCCTTGCACCCCTGGAATAAATCCCACTTGATCATGGTGTATGATTCTTTTTATATATTGTTGAATTAAATTTGCTATTTTTTTGAGGACTTTTTCATCTATATGCATCAGAAATATTGGCCTGTAAGCTACTTTTTTTTTTTTGTAGTGTCTTTGTCTAGTTCTGGTGTCAGGGGAATGGTGGTGGCTTCATAGAATGGTTTGTGGAGTGTTCCATCCTCTTTGATATTTTTGGAATAGTTTGAGAAGAATAGTATTAGCTCTTCTTTATATGTTTGGTAAGATTTCCCTGTGAAGCTGTCTAGTCCTGGGCTTTTGCTTGCCAGGAAGTGTTTTTGTTTTTCTTTTTTAATTACAAATCAGCTTCACTGCTAATGATTGGTTTGTTCACGTTGTATATTTCTTCCTGACTTACTATTGGAAGGTTGTATGTTTCTAAAAATATTGTCCATTTCTTCTAAGTTATTCAGTTTGTTGACATATAACTGTCTGTAGCAGTCTCTTACAAATTTTTGCATCTCTGTTGTATTGGTTGTTATTTCTCCTCTTTCATTTATTGTTTTGTTTATTTGTGTCTTATTTGGTTTATTTGGGTCTCTCTTTTCTTCTTGATGAGGCTGGCTAAAGGTTTATCAATTTTGTTTATCTTTTCAACGAACATGCTCTTGGTTTCATTGATCTTTTCTATTGTTTTTTGGTCTCTATTTTATTTATTTCCTTTCTGATTTTTATTATTTCCTTCTTCGGCTGACTTTGGGCTTTGCTTGTTCTTTTTTTTCCTTTAGATGGAATGTTATGTTGTTTATTTGAGATTTTTCTTGTTTCCTGAGATAGGCCTGTATTGCTGTGTATCCTTCTTAGAACTGCTATGCAGCATCTCAAAGATTTTGGAAAGTTCTGTTCACATTTTCATTTGTCTTAAGGTATCTTCTAATTTGCTCTTTGATTTCTTCATTGACTCATTGGTTTTTAGTAGCATGTTGTTTAGTCCCCACATGTTTTTGCCATTTTTCTTCCTGTAATGAATTGTTAGTTTCATACCATTGTGGAAAAAAAAAATTGATTGATATAATTTCTTTCTTCTTAAATTTTTTGAGACTTGTTTTGTGGCCGAGCATGTGATCTATCCTGGAGAACATACCATGTGCATTTGAAAAGAGTGTATATTCTGCTGGTTTTGGATGGAATGTCCTGTGATACGTATTCAGTCCAACTGGTCTATTGTGTCATTTAAGACCACTGCCTTACTGATTTTCTGTCTCTATGATTTGTCTATTGATGCAAATGGGGTATAAAGCCCCTACTATTTTTTTTCTTTTTTTAACATCTTTATTGGAGTATTACTGCTTTACAATAGTGTGTTAGTTTCTGCTGTATAACAAAGTGAATCAGCTATATGTATACATACATCCCCATATCTCCTCCATCTTGCATCTCCCTCCCACCCTCCCTATCCCACCCCGTAGGTGGACACAAACACCGAGCTGATCTCCCTGTGCTATGCAGCTGCTTCCCACTAGCTATCTGTTTTACATGTGGTAGTGTGTATATGTCCATGCCACTCTCTCACTTCGTCCCAGCTTACCCTTCCCCCTCCCGTGTCCTCAAGTCCATTCTCTATGTCTGCATCTTTATTCCTGTCCTGCCCCTAGGTTCTTCAGAACCTTTTTTTTTTTTTTTCGATTCCACATATATGTGTTAGCATACGGTATTTGTTTTTCTCTTTCTGACTTACTTCACTCTATATGACAGTCCCTAGGTCCATCCACCTCACTACAAATAACTCAATTTCATTTCTTTTTATGACAGAATAATATTCCATTGTATATATGTGCCACATCTTCTGTATCCATTCATCTGTTGATGGACACTTAGGTTGCTTCCATGTCCTGGCTATTGTAAATAGAGCTGCAGTGAACATTGTGGTACATGATTCTTTTTGAAGTATGGTTTTTTCAGGATATATGCCCAGTAGTGGGATTGCTGGGTCGTATGGTGGTTCTATTTTTAGTTTTTTGAGGAACCTCCATACCGTTCTCCATAGTGGCTGTATCAATTTACATTCTCACCAACAGTGCAAGAGGGCTCCTTTTTCTCCACACCCTCTCCAGCATTTATTATTTATAGATTTTTTGATAATGGCCATTCTGACCAGTGTGAGGTGATTCTTCATTGTGGTTTTGATTTGCATTTCTCTAATGATTAGTGATGTTGAGCATCCTTTCATGTGTTTGTTGCCAATCTGTGTATCTTCTTTGGAGAATGTCTATTTAGGTCTTCTGCCTGTTTTTGGATTGGGTTGTTTGATTTTTTGATATTGAGCTGCATGAGCTGCTTGTATATTTTGGAGATTAACCCTTGGTCAGTTGCTTCGTTTGCAAATATTTTCTCCCATTCTGAGGGTTGTCTTTTCATCTTGTTTATGGTTTCCTTTACTGTGCAAAAGCTTTTAAGTTTCATTAGGTCCCATTTGTTTATTTTTGTTTTTATTTCCATTTCTTTAGGAGGTGGGTCAAAAAGGATCTTGCTGTGATTTATGTCATGGAGTGTTCTGCCTATGTTTTCCTCTAAGAGTTTTATAGTGTCTGGCCTTACATTTAGGTCTTTAATCCATTTTGAGTTTATTTTTGTGTTTGGTGTTAGGGAGTGTTCTAATTTCATTCTTTTGCATGTAGCTGTCCAGTTTTCCCAGTACCACTTATTGAAAAGACCGTCTTTTCTCTATTGTATATTCTTACCTCCTTTATCAAAGATAAGGTGACCATATGTGTGTGGGTTTATCTCTTGGCTTTCTATGCTGTTCCACTGATCTATATTTCTGCTTTTGTGCCAGTACCATATTGTCTTGATAACTGTAGCTTTGTAGTATAGTCTGAAGTCAGGGAGCCTGATTCCTCCAGCTCCGTTTTTCTTTCTCAAGATTGCTTTTGCTATTCAGGGTCTTTGGTGTTTCCATACAAATTGTGAAATTTTTTGTTCTAGTTCTGTGAAAACTGCCATTGGTAGTTTGATAGGGATTGCACTGAATCTGTAGATTGCTTTGCATAGTATAGTCATTTTCACAGTGTTGATTCTTCCAATCCAAGAACATGGTATATCTCTCCATCTGTTTGGATCACCTTTAATTTCTTTCATCAGTGTCTTATAGTTTTCTGCATACAGTTCTTTTGTCTCCTTAGGTAGGTTTATTCCTAGGTATTTTACTCTTTTTGTTGCAATGGTAAATGGGAGTGTTTCCTTAATTTCTCTTTTAGATTTTTCATCATTAGTGTATAGGGAGGCAAGAGATTTCTGTGCATTAATTTTGTACCCTGCTACTTTACCAAATTCATTGATTAGCTCTAGTAGTTTTCTGGTAGCATCTTTAGGATTCTCTATGTATAGTATCATGTCATCTGCAAACAGTGACAGTTTTACTTCTTCTTTTCCAATTTGGATTCCTTTTATTTCTTTTTCTTCTCTGATTGCTATGGCTAAAACTTCCAAAACTATGTTGAATAATAGTGGTGAGAGTGCGCAACCTTGTCTTGTTCCTGATCTTCATGGAAATGGTTTAAGGTTTTCACCATTGAGAATGATGTTGACTGTGTGTTTGTCATATATGGCCTTTATTATGTTGAGGTAAGTTCCCTCTATGCCTACTTTCTGGAGGGTTTTTATCATAAATGGGTGTTGAATTTTGTCAATAGCTTTTTCTGCATCTATTGAGATGATCATATGGTTTTTCTCCTTCAGTTTGTTAATATGGTTTATCACATTGATTGATTTGCATATACTGAAGAATCCTTGCATTCCTGGGATAAACCCCACTTGATCATGGTGTCTGATCCTTTTAATGTGCTGTTGGATTGTGTTTGCTAGTATTTTCTCGAGGATTTTTGCATCTATGTTCATCAGTGATATTGGCCTGTAGTTTTCTTTTTTGGTGGCATCTTTGTCTGGTTTTGGTATCAGGGTGATGGTGACCTTGTAGAATGAGTTTGGGAGTGTTCTTCCCTCTGCTATATTTTGGAAGAGTTTGAGAAGGATAGGTGTTAGCTCTTCTCTAAATGTTTGATAGAATTCGCCCGTGAAGCCATCTGGTCCTGAGCTTTTGTTTGTTGGAAGATTTTTAATCACAGTTTCAATTTCAGTGCTTGTGCTTGGTCTGTTTATATTTTCTATTTCTTCCTGGTTCAGTCTTGGAAGTTTGTGAAGTCCCCTATTATTATTGTATTGTTGTCAATTTTTCCTTTTTATGTCTGTTAATATTTGCACCTATATTTAGGTGCTCCTGTATTGGGTGCATATATGTTAATGAGTGTAATATCCTCTCCTGATATTGATCCCTTTACCATTATATAATGCTCTTCTTTGTCTTTTGTTATAGACTCTGTTTTAAAGTCTCTTTTGCCTGATATGAGTGTTGCCACCCCACTTTCTTGTCATTTACATTTTAAAAATAGATTTATTTATTTATTTATTTATTTATTTATTTATTTATTTATTTTTGACTCCATTGGTTCCTTGTTGCTGCACATGGGCTTTCTTTAGTTGCAGTGAGAGGAGGCTACTCTTCGTTGTGGTGCACGGGCTTCTCATTGTGGTGGCTTCTCTTGTTGTGGAGCACAGGCTCTAGGCACGCGGGCTTCAGTAGTTGTGGCTCACAGGCTCTAGAGAACAGGCTCAGTAGTTGTGATGCACAGGCTTAGTTGTTCTGTGGCATGTGGGATCTTACTGGACCATGGCTTGAACCCATGCCCCCTGCATTGGCAGGCAGATTCTTTACCACAACACCACCAGGGAAGCCCTTGTCATTTACATTTGGATATCTTTTTCCATCCCCTCACTTTCAGTCTGTGTGTGTGTTTAGCTCTGAAGTGATTCTCTTACAGGCAGCATATAGATGTCTCATTTTTAATCCAATCAGCCACCTTATGCCTTTTGATTGGAGCATTGCCATTTATTGCTTGTCTTCCAGTTGTTTTGGTAATCCTTCCTTGTTCTTTTCTTCTTCTTTTAGTTTCTTCCCTTGTGGTTTGCTGATTTCGTTTAGTGGTATGTTTCTGTTCTTTCTCTCTTGTTTCTGTGTATCTATGGTAGGTTTTTGATTTGGGATTACCATGGGGTTCATATATGTTGACCTATAACTATATTTAATTGTTTTAAACAGGTAGTCCTGTTAAAATTAAATTAAAATTAAAATTAAATGTGTTAATTTCAAACACATTCTAAAAGAGCTACATTTTTTATTCTTTTCCCCCATACTTTGTGTTTTTGGTGTCATATTTTATATCTTCATGTTTATACCTTTACTGATTATTGTAGTTATACTTAGTTTTATTTTAATTTTTTTTAGTTATACTTAGTTTTATTTTAATTTTTTGTCTTTTAACCTTCATACTAGCTTATTTAAGTGGCTGATCCTCAGCCTTTACTATATATGTGCCTTTACTAGTGGGATTTTTTTCTTTCCTATAGATACTTACTTCTTCTTATAGCTTTTTCTTTTCCACTTTGAGAAGACCCTTTAACATTTCTTTTAGAGTTATTTTAGTACTGATGAACTCTTTCAGGTTTTGCTGGTTTGAAAAGTTGTTTATCTCTCCTTGAATTCTAAATGATAATCTTGCTGGGTAGAGTATCCTAGATTTCAGGTTTTTCCCTTTCAACATTTTAAATATATCATGTCACTTCCTTTTGGTCTGTAAAGCTTCTGCAGAAAAACCAGCTGAGAGTCTTATTGGGGTTCCCTTGTATATAACTCTGGTTTTCTCTTGCTGCCTCTAGAATTCTCTTTTTTCTTTAACTTTTGCCATTTTAATTATGATATGTCTTGGTGTGGGTCTGTTTGTGTTCATCTTGTTTGGGACTCTCTGTGCTTCCTGTACCCAGATATCTGTTTCCTTCTTCAGGCTTGGGAAGTTTTCAGCCATAATTTCATTAAATACATTTTTTACTTTCTTCTCTATCTCTTCTTCTTCTGGGACTCCTATGCTGTAAATATTGGTACACTTGATGTTGTCCCAAAGATCCCTTAAACTGTTTTCATTTTTAAAAATTTGTTTTTCTTTTTACTGTTTTGTTTGGGTGATTTCCACTATTCTACCTCCAGATCACTTATGTGTTGTTCTGTATCACCTAGTCTGTTGTTCATTCCTTCTAGAACACTTTTCATTTGAGTTATTGTATTCTTCAGTTCTGACTGGTTCTTTTTTATATTTTCTAGTTCCTTGTTAAAATTCTCCCTTGTTCATCTATTCTTTTCCTTAATTCAGTTAACATTGTTATTACTAATGCTTTGAATTCTTTATCTAGTAAATTATTTATTTCTGTTTCATTAGTTTTTTTTTTTTTAGGGGTTTTCTCTTGTTCTTTCAATTGAGACAAATTCTTCTCTCTTCTCATTTTAATTATCTTTCTCTGTCTCTATGAATTTAAGTGAAATTGTTACCTATGGTGGTCTTGAAAGTGTGTCCTTATGTGGGAGCATCCCTATACATTTTGCTTGTGCCCAGTGGCTTTGCTGGGAGAGATGGGTTTGATGTGAACACAAGTGATGTCTTTCCCCAGGGTGTGTTGGCAGCTGTCTTCTTGGTAGTAGGTGGGGCTGGAGAAGGAGGGGCTAGGGCTAGAGCCAGGTGTGAAGTGGGGCTTACCCTTTCCTCAGTGGCCAACGTTGCCTTATCAAGGGTGGGGTTACGTCTCAAGTTGCTGGAACAGAAGCCCTGAGTGTCAGGTGTGAGCTGGCTAAGTTCCCTGTAAGTGTGTGCTCTTCCCCCTCCCAGCACCAGCACCTTCAGCCCCAGAGGGGAGCAGAGCTGGAGCAAGAGGCGCTGGACTGGGTATTCAATGAACGTTGGGCACAGAATATGTTGATATGGCCACTGTCAAAGATCTGGAGTGCCTCTGATGTATCACTTGTGCAATCACCAGTAATGATGGCCCCCTCCCTGCTCAGAAGCTGCTTAGTGTTTGAGCTGCCACAGAGTCTCATAGCCAAGCTTTTTCCTTGGTCATGGCAGCCCTCACTCCAGTGTGGAGCTGTGACGTGGGGCAAACAGTGCTGGAGCATTTGCTCAGCTCAGGTTAGGGCACGCTCTGGGGTGGTCCTGGGAAACCAGTCAGCCAGCTGTGTGGTTTCAATCTGCCCTCTCCACCCTGCTTCGGGAGCAGACAGGTGTTCATGTGTTCCTCACAAGCAAAGTACAGGATTTCCACCTCCCTCCTGTTAGTCCCACTTGCCCTCCAATGAGCCAAGGGGGTTTGTCTTCCCTTTGTCAGACCCCAGGGTTAGAACACCCAATATGTTGCTCAAACTGCTCCCTCTCCAGGGAGGGTCTCTGCCCATGTAATCTCTCTTTTCTTCTGAGTCCCCTCCCAGGGGCACAGACCCCCACCTGACAGCTTCTCTTCCCTTCCTACCCAATTTTGTGTGTATCTTTCTTAGAGCCTTGGTTGTACAGGAGTCTTTCTGTCACTCTCCAGTTAGTTTTCCGCAAGAATTGTTCCATATGTAGATGTATTTTTGATATGTTCGTGGGGGGAGGTGAGTTCTGTGTCTTCCTACTCCACCATCTTGATTTGGATCCTCATCTTTTTAAATATAGTCTTTCAGTATTATAAATTTCCTTCTAAGCACCGCTTTCACTGCATTCCACAACTTTTAGTAAGTTGTATCTTCATTTTCATTTAGTTGAAAACACTTTAAGAATTTTCTTGAGACTTTGACTTGTGTTATTTATAAGTATGTTTCTTAATCTCCAAATATTTGGGGATTTTCTAGCTATTTTGATTTCTAGTTTAATTTCTTTGTGGTCTGGCAACAGACATTGTATGATTTTTATATTTTAAGTTTCCTCAGGGGTGTTATGGCCCAGAAGGTGGCCTATCTTGGTGAATGTTCCATGTGAACTTGAGAAGAAGGTATATTCTGCTGTTGTTAGATGAAGTATTCTACAAGTGTCAATTAGATCCAGTTGACTAACAATGCTATGCATTTCAACTATGTACTTATTGATTTTATGCCTGCCAAGTATGTCATTACTGATAAAGGGGTGTTAAAGCCTCCAATTATAATAGTGGATTTATCTTTTTCTCCTTATAGGTTTATCAGTTTACCACATGTATTTTGATGCTCTGTTGTTACACACATACATGTTAAGTAAAGTTATGTCTTCTTTGGAAATTGGCCCCTTTATTATTATGTAATTCCCCTTTATATTCCTCATAATTTTCCTTGCCCTGAAGTCAGCACTACCTAAAATTAGTATAGCTACTCAGCTTTCTATTTTTTTTAAATATTTATTTATTTATTTGGTTGTGCTGGGTCTTAGGTGTGGCAGGGGGGCTCCTTAGTTGTGGCTCGCGGGCTCCTTAGCTGCAGCTCCTGATCTTAGTTGCGGCTCACCAGCTGCTTAGTTGCCACACATGGGCTCCTTAGTTGCAGCTCCAGGGTTCCTTAGTTGCGGCTCACTGGCTCTTTAGTTGCAGCACATGGACTCCTTAATTGTGGCATGCAAACTCTTAGTTGTGGCATGCATGTGAGATCTAGTTCCCCGATCAGGGATCGAATCCAGGCCCCCTGCATTAGGAGTGCGGAGTCTTATCCACTGCACCACCAGGGAAGTCCCCAGCTTTCTTTTGATTAATATTAACATGGTATATTTTTCTCTATCTCTTTATCTTTAATCAATCTGTGTCTTTATATTTAAAGTGAGTTTCTTGCAGACAACTTATAGTTGGGAGCCTCAAGCTTTTAAAAGATGAAATCTTCAGATCCTAGTGATCATTTAGATATGAGGATCATAGGATGACTCAAGTGTTTTCTTCAACAATTGCTAGTTTCATTCACTGAGATAAAGAATGAAGGGGAAAGAGCAGATTTAGGGACAGAGGAGATGTGTGGTCATGTTGAGTTTGTTGTACCCATGGCCTATCTGCTGGAGATATCCAGAGGCTAGGGCCTTGGTGGAGCTGGAGTTCCGGATAGAGATGAGGGTTTGAGACATTGACTTCAGACTCAGAAATGGTTTGATTCTGTCAGTGGCCCTGCAAGAGGGTGGGAATGTGCAAGGGGAGTGGACAGACTGAAGGAGAATAGAATGAGGACCACCATATCAATGAGAATTCTTTGGTTTCAATGACAGAGTACAGATGGCTTAGCTCAAATAACAAAGTGCAAAAAGTCAAAGACAGGATTTCTGTCTTTTGTTTCATTCCCTCCTGTCCTTCCAACTTTCTTCTCTCATATCAGCTATTTTCAGGACACTAGGACCATAGCCCCTGGCAGTTCTGGAATCACATTTCAGAACTTTGCAACTAGAGAAGAGAACGAATCCCCAGCTCCAATTCAGAACATCTCAGGGAAAGCCCTTTCTTGGATCGCATGCCATCTTTGAGGTACCATGATTCATGGTTCCTATCAGAAACATTTTGGACAAAGGGAGGAGAATTTCCCTCAAAAGAAAATAGGGGAAGGCACATCAGGCAGACAAAAACAACCAGCATCTCCCTCAGACACCAAGAGATCAAGGTGAGGGAAAGGGCCCTGGGAGGAGATTGAGGGGACCCCCAAAAGCAACGGAATGACAGGGACGTGTAGTCCTGCAGAAGCCAAGGGGGCATGCTCAGGGAACAGGACATGGCTGAAAAAGTCCTGGCATGAACTTGAGCAATGTTGGCCCTGGAGGGGTTGGTGCAGCATTTGTGGGTATGTGTGTGTGACCCAAGGCTTGGGAAGGCATGAAGGGTGAGATAGTGGAGGCAGCATGATGGGGCAACTCTTTCAGGCAGTTCAACTGTGGAATAGAAACAAGAGGAGGGCAATAGCTGGAGGCGGTCATGAGGCCAAGAAAATTCATTTTAAGATAGACAAAACTTGCATCTCTATGCAGGGAGGAAAACCAGAAGAGTAAGAAAGAATGAAGATGTGAGAGGGAGAGGTAATTGTATTAGTTATCTACTGCTGCATAACAAATTACTCCAAGATTTTGCAGCTTAAAATGACAAATATTTATTTCCTCACCCAATTTCTGAAATCCAAGAACAGCTTATCTGGGTGGTTCTGGGCCAGGAACACTCACCAGGTTTATATTCATTTTCTAGGGTTGCCATAACAAAATGTCACCGACTAGGCAGCTTAAACAACAGATATTTATGTTCTCATAATTCTGGAGCTGGAAGTCTCAGACCAAAGATGTTGGCAGGGGTGGTTCTTCCCAAGGCCCCTCTCCTTGGCTTGCAGACAGTTGCCCTCTTGCTACTTTGTCCTCATATGGCCATCCCTCTGCATGTACAGCTCTGGTATTTCTTCCTCTTCTTACAAGGATATCAGTCATGTTGGATTACGCCCCACCCTCACAGCTTCTGTTTAACTTCACCACCTCTTTAAAAGGTCTTTATCTTCAAATACAGTTCCATTGTGAGGTACTGAGGGTTAGGACTTTCAACATATGAACTTGGTGAGGGGTTCACAATTCAGCCCATAACAAGGTTGCAGTCAGGACGTTGGCTGGAGCTCTGGTCATCTGAAGCTTTGACCATGGCTGGAAGATCTGCTTTCAAGATCACTGGCTGTTGACTGGAGACCTGAGTTCCTCACCACCTGGGTCCTCCTTGGGGCTACTTGAGTATCCTCATGACACGGCAGCAGCGATCTCAGACAGAGCAAGGAGGAGGACACAGAGCCTTTTATGAACTAGTTTCAGAAGCTACACTCCATCACTCTGACCTCATTCTATTTGTTAGAAGGGAGTCACTAAATCCACATCCACAGTAGGGAGAATGAGTCTCCATATTTGGAAGGGAGCAGTGTCAAAGAATTTGTGGGAGTATTTTAACCACCAGAGTAATTGATAAAGCAAAAGCCCTGATGGAGGAGGCCAGAGAGGGCAGGGCTGGAAGGGTTAGTGTGGGGCTGTCAGGGGGCCCCTTCCCCTGGGCAGTCCCTTAAATGTCCTCAGATATAGGGAAAGGCAGGGAGTGGGCAGAGCTGGAAGCTGAGGGTGATTTTTCTCTCTTTTTTCAATGACACAGATCAAGGTGTTCTGCAGAGTGAGTAGTGGGAGGAAGATTTGAAATAAGAGTGTTGCTGGGTTTTTTTTTTTCCAGAAAGAGCTGACCAGGGCCCACTCAAGTGTCCCTGAGCATTTCTAAGGTCGTAGGGGAGGTGCTGCCCCTGTCATCAAGATGGTGTGACCCATCCTTGGTGTGCTCAGCTTGGTGCTGGGACTTTGCAAGGTGCGAGCAGGAGTCAACAACATTCACAAGACAGGGGTGGACCAGAGGGGTCCACAGAGAGTGCAGCTTATTGTACTTTATTTTTGTATTCCGTTTATGGGTACTTACAAAACCACTTTGTTCCGGAAAAGATGTAAGTCAGTTTCTAGGCAGGTTGGGATAGAAATGAAGCTCGGATGCCTGGTTGATAGAATGGAGTGCAAAGCAAGGGCTGAGGGGTCGTGATGAAATGAGGGAACAGTGGGCCATGGGCAGAGGGCCTGGTGCTGCCCTGGGGTGTGGCTGGAGGGTGGCAGCTGGAGGACATGGCTTCTGAAGTGGAGAGGTTCTGGGACACAGGAAGACCAGGGCCAGTCGTGGGGGAGTGGAGGTCAGTGGTCTGGGGACCGGAGGAGTGAGAGTCCAGAACACTTGGCAGGTTCATCCCCCAGGGATGGCAGGACTGGTGGGGGGCACCTATGGGACAGATCCTGGTGTCTGGAGAGGGATCATGTCCATGGAGGTCAGTGCCATGGGTGAGGGGGTAGAGGGCGACAGAGCTAAAGAACATGGGTGAGCCTCAGATTCCTACCTGGGGTGGAGAAGTGAGGGGCCAGAGACACAGTGGGGAGCGAGAGGCAGGCAATGCCCTCTGCGTCTTTCCCACCCACCACCTCATTGCAGTATGTGAGGCGCGGAGATGGACCAGCCTCCCCTTGAAAGAGCTGTAGCCTCAGACCCTTAAAAAGGAATCTCAATCTGATTACTACCACCTTTTACATTGTAGGCACTCAACAAATGCCAGGAGGAGTAGATTGCCATAAACATATAAATGCTCACACACTAAAGAAAAATTGGAATAAGAAAATTCTTTGTCCAGCAGAACAGAGTGGCAAAGACTCTCTGTCACATTCACCCACTACCTACACCTCTACTCTCCTCTTACCTCCCAACTTGGTCTGCTCAACCCAAATGTGCTGACCCCTCACATCCTTTGCACTTTTCCATCTGCCTTTGCTAAAGTTGCAGCATCCCTAGAGAATCGCTCCCCCTCCCCTTTTATTTTGGTCTCGCGGCTTGCAAGATCTCAGTTCCCTGACCAGGGACTGGACCCGGGCCACGACAGTGAAAGCCCTGAATCCTAACCACTAGGCTACCAGGGAATCCCTGAGAAGGCCCCCTCTTTCCTTCCACTGTGAATTCTTACAAATCTGGCAAAGCCATTGTCAAAGGACATCCTCTCCAAGGGCTTCGTTCTCTGTTTCACTGAACAACTATTTCCTGGATCCCTCCTTGGAGCAAGTCTGTGTTAGAAGCAGGGAGCATATGATGAACGAAAAAGCCAGTACCTGCCTCCCGCAGCTCAGTGGGGCAAGGCTGGGGATGGGTGGGGCTCCTCCTTGAGATCAGGGCCTCCGCCCTCCCCTCCCCTCCCCTCCCCTCCCCTCCCTCCCCTCCCCTCCCCTCCCCTCCCCCACCTGCTGGCAGCTACACAGGCCCGCTTGTGTGCTCCCAGGGCAACGGGGAGGATGCCAGGTGCTGCGGACAGGTTTGCAAGGAGGCAGGTCCAGGTTGAATTCCCAGCTGTGCTACTGATCAACGGGTCACCTTTCCTTTGTTGAGTTCCATGAGTGAAATGGGGGATATCTGTGTTTTGGGGGTGTCTGTGAGGTTTATTTATTTATTTTTGACTGCGTTGGGTCTTCTTCTTTGCGTGGGCTTTCTCTAGTTGCGGCGAGCAGGGGCTACTCTTTGTTGTGTTGCACGGGCTTCTCATCGTGGTGGCTTCTCTTCTTGCAGAGCACGGGCTCTAGGTGCGCGGGCTTCAGTAGCTGTGGCTCGAAGGCTCTAGAGCGCAGGCTCAGTAGTTGTGGCACACGGGCTTAGTTGCTCCACGGCATGTGGGATCTTCCCGGACCAGCGCTCGAACCCATGTCCCCTTCATTGACAGGTGGATTCTTAACCACTGTGCCACCAGGGAAGCCCCTGTCTGTGAGGTTTAGATCAAGTATGTTGTGTCTCTAGTTCTGCTGGCTGCTTCCCTCAGCACTCCATGTGGTGTAGGGTGATGACTGGTGTTCACAGATGTCTGACCAGACACAGCTTGAGCTTCTGGATGGCAGGGATGGTGTCCTAAGGATGTTCAGAACCACCGCACTCCTAGTTGAGCCCAGTGCCAAGTGCAAAATAGACGTTCAGTAAAGATGAGATAGGATGGACCAAGCGGAGAGAGCCTCCTCTCACACTTGTGGTGTGACTATGACTCATCCGTCCATTCATTGAAGAGTCATTTCTCGGCCCCATGCCAGGCACTCAGAGCCACGCTGATGAACACACGTGGCTCCTACCCTCCAGGGCTCCAAGTCAGGGCCACGAGGACTGACTTTCTGCTTTCTCTCTGCAAACAGGCTGTCAGGAGCGGCTGCCTCAGGATGTCGGGCTTGAGACTGGTAAGAATTGCATCTCTTCCATCGAGGGGTTGTTTGTGGGAGTTGCCCAAGGCTGAGTCAAATCATTCCCAAGGAAAGAAGAAGAGAGGCAATGAGACCCTATAAGGAAAATACCAGAGACAGGGAGTTTGGAGGAACAAGACAGATTGTCTTACCTAAAGAAAATGACCTTGGCCAACCTTTGGGCTTTGGCAGGGGGACCACACTTGCACAGTAATCCCTCACTTTTATTCAGGGCTTAAAATGTCTTGAAAAAACACACTACAATATATAAAATAGGTAACCAACAAGGACCTACTGTATAGCACAGGGAACTATACTCAATATCTTGTAGTAACCTATAATGGAAGAGAATATAAAAAAAGAATATATATATATTAATATATATATGTATAACTGAATCACTTTGCTATACACCTGAAACTAACACAACATTGTAAATCAACTATATTTCAATAAAAATTTTAAAAATAAAATAAAATGAAAAATAAAAGAACAGAAAAACAAATGTCTTGACAGGGTATTTCTCAATTGTTGGATCCTTCATTTATCTAAGTAAAGGCAGCACAGAGCCGTCTCTAGGCCCATCTCTTCTATGGGAAGAGAAGACATGGCAGGTGGGCACATGGGATCAGGGCACAACACCCATTTCAGCCAATGTCCAGAAGAGCCAGCCCACCTCGGAAGACTGAGGGTCAGGTCTCCCGGAAGTGGATTCTTCATGGCCTTGGGTCTTTGAGTTTCCTTGTAGTAATTTCTGTCTCAGGCTGGGGAAGGAGCTTTCTGCATCATGGGCAGCAGCCAGCTGTCAGGTATTTCTTACCACAAAGAACAACGAAGGTCACGTGGATCTCTCTGCTTTCTGTAATTCATCCTCTATTTCTTGAATCTCAATATAGACTTGACTTTCTTTGCAGCTGATAGCTTCTGCTTTATCTCTTCTCGCTCACTCTTCTCCTGATTCAGCTGTTTCTGCACAGTCAACTTTTTCTTCCAATAGAGTTCATGAAGCAGCTCTATTTTCTGCTGCTTGGCTTCTCATTTATTTCCTAGGAGAGCTTTGGCCAAATGGAGTGAACAAAAGTCATGTTCTAGCTCTTTTATTTATTTTTCCAGCTCATGTTGGCCTGACACCTTATCATTAAGTGTGGACTGGAAATGGTCTTTCTCTTTTTCATCTCTGGTTAATATCAAGTTCACTGTGAGATGCCCATCATCTGTCTTTTTATTTATTTATTTATTTATTTATGTATTTATTTATGTATTTATGTATTCATTTATTTATTGGCTGCGTCGGGTCTTCGACGTATGCAGGATCTTCGTTCAGGCATGCGGGATCTTTCACTGTGGCGTGCAGGCTTCTCTCTAGTTGTGGCGTGCGGGTTTTCTCTTCTCTAGTTGTGGTGCACAGGCTCCAGGGCGCATGGGCTCTGTAGTTATGGTGTGCGGGTTCCAGAGCCCGTGGGCTCTGTAGTCTTCGGCACGTGGGCTCTCTAGTTGAGGTGCGCAAGCTCAGTAGTTGTGGCACTTGGGCCTAGCTGCCCCGCAGCATGTGGGATCTTAGTTCCCTGAACAGGGATCAAACCCGCATCCCCAGCGTTGGAAGGTGGATTCTTTACCACTGGACCACCAGGGAAGTCCCCATCATCTGTCTTTGACTGATAATCTTCTCTCTTTGGTAATTTGCCCACTGTTTCAGCTGCATGCTGCAATTTTCACACTGGAATTTTATCCTTGTTGTAAGAAAGTTTTCTAGGTCTCTGAGGTTCCTGATGTGATTCAATTAGTTCACTGAATCTAGTATGCTGCTCAGGCTGGTCTTCTGTATCCTGTGGCAGCTGTTCCTTACTGTTCTTCTTCATTTTGCTTTTAGTTTTATTAAGTTGTTTTGGGCACACAGTTTGAAGAATCAGTTCCCCACTTCCTCTTCCAGAGAGGTGACCACCCTCGACCTTCTAGTCGATTCATTGATACTTCCCTCTATGTCTCTAAAGAACATGTGTACAGGGCTGCTTGAGTTTTTGGTTACAGGCGTCACCTATTACTGACTTCCCACTAGGTGAGAAGGGCCTTAGCTCCTCGCTCCTAATGCCCACCCACAGCACTCATACTGTCTCTCCTTCCTCCCAAAATTGTTAAATCCTAGCTTTCATTAGATCTACATACAGAGTTTACTTGTTTTATCTAAGAAAATGTTCCTCTTGAATGAAATTATGGTTACCAGGGAGGAAGTGTCAGGGGCAGGGAGGGATAGTTAGGGAGTTTGGGATTGACATGTACACACTGCTATATTTAAAATAGATAACCAACAAGGACCTACTGTAGAGCACAGGGAACTCTGCTCCATATTATATAACAACCTAAATGGGAAAATAATTTGAAAAAGAAGAGATACATGTATATATGTAACTGAATCACTTTGCTGTACACCTGAAACTAACACCACATTATTTTGTTGTTGTTGTTTTGTTTTTATTTTTGGCTGCGTCGGGTCTTAGTTGCGGCACGCAGGGTCTTCATTGAGGCATGCAGGATCTTTCTTTGCAGCATGTGGGCTCTTCGTTGTGGTGTGTGGGCTTCTCTCTAGTTGTGGCCTGTGGGTTTTCTCTTCTCTAGTTGTGGTGCACAGGCTCCAGGGTGCGTGGGCTCTGTAGTTGTCGCTCATGGATTCCAGAGCACATGGGCTCTGTAGTTTATGGCATGTGGGCTCTAGTTGAGGCACGAGAGCTCAGTAGTTGTGGCATACGGGGTTAGTTGCCCCACAGCATGTGGGATCTTAGTTCCCTGACCAAGGATCAAACTCACGTCCCCTGCATTGGAAGGCAAATTCTTTACCACTGGACCACCAGGGAAGTCCCTAACACAACATTGTTAATCAGCTATGCTCCAAAATAAAATAAAAAGTTAAAAAAAAGAAAGAACATGTTCCTCTCAACTGAGCCCTGCAATGTAGTCTAAGTGCTGTGCTTCCCTTTGCTAGACTTTGTAATTGTCCTTCTGCCCTATCTGCTTTGTTTTCTCTGTACTTACGACAACATAACCTCCCCCCACCCCCCGCTGCCCAGCTTTCTCCCAGATATGTCAATGTCCTTTCAAAATGATTCATCTGGGAGTTCAATCAACTTCATCCTCAGGAAGAAGTTTCTCCCAGAGTTGCTGAGGCCATATCTAAACCGGCATCTTCTACTTCTGAGGCACACATCTCGGAATTGTCCTGGGGTCTCCTTCACAACCACCCCGAAGATTTCTTTCACGTCTCCTTTGCACTGAATCCCTTTTCTTGGACCCAAGGTTCTTCTCTCTCTTGGTTTACTCCCTTGTTTTGATCAAGCACAACCTGTAATAGCTTCCTGAGAAAGGGTACATATGAAGTAAATATTTTTAACAACTTGCATGTCTAAAAATATGTTTATTCACATTTGAATGTCAGCTGGGCATAGGATTCCATACTAGATGTAATTTTCCCTGAAAACTGTGAAGACATGTACTCCTTCTGGTTTCCAGCCTTGCTATGGAGAAGGTGGACAACATTTTAATTCTTGAGCCTTTGTATAAAACTTATTTTTCTCTCTGAAAGCTTTTATGATCTTTTCTTTGTCCCAAGTATTTTGAAATTTCTTGATGTGTGTGTTGGTGTGGACCTATATTCATTCTTTGCACTGTTGACTGAAGTTTGTCCCCTAATCGTTTTTCTCCAAAAGGCTTATGGGAAAATGTTGCATCTTCAAAAATGTTTGTTATCTTTATACTGGAAAGACAATATGGCTGGGTTAAAAAATTATTGGATTTTTTTTCTATTTTTTTTATTGTGGTAAAAAATATAACATTCAATTTACCATCTTAACCATTTTTAAGTGTACATTTCAGTATTGCTACGTCTATTCACATTGTTGTGCAACAGAGAACACTTTCATCTTGCACACTTGAAGCTCTATACTCATTAAACACTATTTTCCTTCCGTCCTCCTCCAGCCCCTGACAACTACGTTTCTAGTTTCTGTTTCTATGATTTTGACTACTTTAGATACTTTCCATGAGTGGAATCATACAGCATGTGTCCTTCTGTGACTGGCTTCTCTTGCTCAGCATAATGTCCTTGAGGTCCATCCACACTGTAGCACATGACAGGATTTCCTTCTTTTTTAAGGCTGCATAATATTCCATGGTGTGTAGTATTCATTGTGCTATGTCATTTTATATAAGGCACTTGAGCATCCATGGATTTTGGTATCTGCAGGGGTTCCTGGAATCAATCCCCCAAGTACTTTTAGGGATGACTGTATATATTACATTTTTGTTTATTTGTTCATCTGCCAATGGACATTTGGGTTGCTTTTACCTCTTGGCTATTATGAATAATGCTGCAATGAACATGGGAATGCAAATATGTCTTTGAGATCCTGCTTTGAATTTTTTTGGATATTTACCCAGAAGTGGGATTGCTGGATCATATGGTAATTCTATTTTTAATTTATTGAGGGACCTTCATACTGTTTTCCCCAGTGGCTGCACCATTTTACATTCCCACCAACAGTGTACAAGGGTTCCAATTTCTCTACATCCTCAATAACACTTGTTATTTTCTGTACTTTTTATAATGGCCATCCTAACAGCTGTATTGCTCTCTTCCTGAGATCTTTGTAGGAGGTGTTCAGCCCTCATATATGATTTGAATTTGTCCTGAATTATCTCCTTATAAGTGAACTTGTCTTTTTGTCTCCCTACCCCTCAAAAAATTATTTCTTTATTTTTGAAGTCCAATAACCTTTATGTCCTAGAGTTGATTTTTCTTTGTCATTATTTCAAAGACATAATGGTGTGTCTTTAATCCATAGATTCAAGGCTTCATTAATTTCTTGAAAGTTGTCTTGAATTTTATATTTAAGTATTTTTTCTCTTTTTCTCCCCGATTTTCTTCTTTGTGCACTTCAATTATTAGTATTTTTGTCTGCCTTCCATATCTATCCTTTTCTTCCTAATCCTAATTTTGAACATTTCTCTGTCATTTTGCTCACTTTTCTCCTCCTGCCTTCTATGATCTTTACTATGATTTTAGCAGCGCTTATTCCCTTGTTGTTGCTTCCAGTTTTGCTTTCATCTCTGGCCCATGTTTACTTCTTTTCCTCCGTTTCTCTCTCGAGCTCTGCCAATTCATGTCCCATCCTTTTCAGTTGTCTTGGCGTCTAATTTCTGAGCTCTTGTGTCTCTGCTCTACACCTCAGTAAGTTTTTTGGAAATCACGGTGAGATACTTGGTCACAACTTTCCACTGCTCTGTGGCAGTTGTTTTCCCCTGGTGAGTGTTATTCACCTGCTCATTCCCTCCTTTTGAATGTCAGTATATTTGCATGTGGATCTGTGCTTGTTGCTTTGGGATTCCTCCTCTTTGAGCAGGGTGAGCTTTCTTGGATTAGAAAGAGGTTCACGTGGGTCAATGCCATGTTGCAGGCCAGGCACAAACCTAGTGAGATTTTAGTCTTTGTCTTTCCCCAGCCAATGGGTTTGGGTACTATAGGGCTATTCGCAGGGCAAAGACTCTCTTTTTGCACCTCACAGAGAGATACTTTCCTGCAAAAACTAGGCCAGGGAAGCTTCCCCTGCCACCTCCCATTAACTTTCTGGCAAGAGTGAGAAAGGGCTGGGAGCAGGGTAGGAGAGAGGGAAGAAGAAAAAGAAGAAGGAGGAGGAGGAAGGGAAGGGGGAGAGAGCATGCCTCAGCCACCTTGGGATCTCTTGGTTGGAAGGGACACCCCCCCAGGGAGGTAAGTCTTGAGCAGGAAGGGGAAGGTGGATCAAGGATCTGACCACCGACTCCTCTCTGCTCTCCAGGGTGACCATGTGTGGCTGAACCTCACCTCTGCTGACAAGACCAGCGTGCCCATCGGGGGCATCATCAAAGAAACAAAGCCTGGCAAGATCTTGGTGGAAGATGATGAAGGCAAAGTCAGTATGGCCACGCTCTCCTGAGAGGCTCCGCCTTCTCAGCTCCATCGCCCCACCCCTCCTGGGCCCCGAGCCCCCTGCCTTCTCTGGTGCTGCTCCCAGCACCAGGGATTCCAGAGCCCAAGTCAGGGACCCATGTGGCAGGACACACTACAGGGAAGTCCCGTCGTGGTGAACATTGTGTGTCTGTCTTGGGAACTGTTTCTATAGTGAAGAAGCAGGGAGTGTGTTGGCAGATGGAAAATTAGGACAATTAGGGGAGCAGGAAAGCGTGAAGTGGGAAACGGGCTGTGACAGAGAGAAAGGGAGGGCAGGAAGATTGTTTGCAAAGTAAAGGAAGCTGAGCAGGAAGGACAGGAGGAGGGAGGGAAAGGTGAGAAAGATGCCTGGAGGGGAGGCCCCGGAATGTGAGGAGGAGGAGGAAGCCCAGCTCACGCTGAGCAAAACAGCCCAGAAGAGAGAGTAGGAAGCTCAGGGTGACCTGCTGGGAAGCCAGCTCAGTCACCTGGGGGGCTGGGGAGGGGCAGCGAGCGACCATGGAGAAGGGCATGCAGAGTGAGGGGTCCAGCTGGTCATTTAAGTCCTCCTTGGGCAACCCTCTTTGCTGAGGGGCTTCCAAGTGAAGCATGTGGAGACTTGGCTTCCAAGGAGAAAATTCTAGACTGTGACCTGTGAGCCCCATAGATTGGAAGCCAGTCAAATGTTAACAATAATATCTTCTATTTGAAAACTGATGTCATGCCATTTAAAGAACACTTTTACTTGCACACTTTTATTCCAACCATCTGTGAGGCTCCCCAGCTGCAAACTGCCCCTGATCCCAATCACAGCCAGATCTAACTCCTGGCTATACGCTCCTCTGACCCTGGTCTGAGCTTCACTCTTAGCCCCAGTGCACACTGACCCTCGGCCCTAGACGTGTGCAGCCTCCAGCCTCGGACTGAGCTGATCCCTTGACCTTCACCACAGACCAACCCTGGCCAGATGCTGGCCACCAGATAGGCTGATCCATTGAGGACGTGGAGGTCCAGGACAACCCCCGCTCAGGAAAGCCTGTGCCCTTTGTTCCAGGAACACTGGATCCGAGCAGAGGACCTTGGCACCCTCAGCCCCATGCACCCCAACTCTGCTCAGGGCGTGGATGACATGATCCTCCTGGGGGACCTGAACGAGGCGGGCATGGTGCACAACCTCCTGATCCGCTACCAGCAGCACAAGATCTACGTGAGTCCCTCCTGGCCACATGGGGCCCCCTGGCGCGCTGGGGCCACACGCGCTGACTTGGCTGCGGAAGCAAACTATGCCCCGGGCACACCTGGCTCTGTCCCCACTCCCCACGCCCTCATAGTATGAGGAAGCTCATCGATCTCTGCTCCCCAGTCTGAAAGAAGCAGGGGGATAAAGCCTTCGAGTGTACAGAAAGCTGACAGGCAGCATGCCAGCTCAGTGCCCGGCACCCAGGAGGTACTCAATTACTGCTGCCTCTTCGCTGCTCTGAGGGCCGAGTGGACCGAAGGCCATGGGGAGTAGTCTTCTGCCTGGTCCCTTCCTAGGTATGTGGCAGAGACAGGGTCACCAGGCAGAAGACCTCTGCCCTCCTATGAAGTAAGTTGTGTGATGACCAGGAGGGCCACGTAGGTAGATGCGGGTCCTTCTCCCAAAGCCTAGCGGTGGATGGGAGGGTCTCATCCCTGTTCTAATGCAGACTTCCCAGGGGAGGTGGTATTCCAAAACCGACACCAGCCCTGCCGTGAGTGGCTGTGACCCGGGGAAGTCACCACCCGCCTGGGCTTCTCAGAGGGAGGTGGCTCATTGACCTCTGACCAGCCGTGATCCTGGGGTGCTCAGAGGAGGGGAGAGTGAGCAGGGGCCCCCGAACAGAGGGCTGGGCTGGGAGAGGAGAAGGAGGAGGCCCTCAGGGGAAGGAGGAGGGGGCGGGGCACTCTGAGTCCACTTTGGATGAGTGAGCCTCAGCTCCTGGGACCAATGACAGCAAGTATCTAAGTTGAATTGCAGCTTATCCTTTCCAGAGAGCTTATGCTTGCGTTCTTGTATCTGGTTGTCATAGTCCTGAGCCAGAGAGATTATCCCCTCCCTTCCTAAAATGAAAACGAAGACACAGATGATTACATGACTGTTGAGGTGGCCGTCCCCGTCCCAACCCAGAGGGGCAGGCAGGCCCAGTGGAGGCTCCAGATGAGCGGGTGATCCTGAACTAGGGTCCAGGAGGGGTCCATGAGGGCTACTGTGGTGGCCCAGCCTCACGGAGCCCCCTGTGAAAGGCAGGTGAAGACTCGTTTCATACATTCACTCCTTTTTTTTGGCTGCATTGTGTCTTCGTTGCTGCACGCGGGCTTTCTCTAGCTGCAGCGAGCGGGGGCTACTCTTCGTTGTTGTGCACAGCCTTCTCATTGCAGTGGCTTCTCTTGTTGCGGAGCACGGGCTCCAGGCGCGCGGGCTTCAGGAGTTGCAGCACGCTGGGCTCAGTAGTTGTGGCGCACGGGCTTAGTTGCTCCGCGGCATGTGGGATCTTCCCGGACCAGGGATCGAACCCGTGTCCCCTGCATTGGCAGGCGGATTCTTAACCACTGCACCACCAGGGAAGTCCCCATTCAGTCCATTTTTATCAAGCCTCTTCTGAATACCAGACAGAGCGCCAAACATTAAGCACGACCGCCTCATTTAATGTCCCTGTGAATGCGCCCCTGCCCCGGGAGCTCTCGTTCCTGGTGAGCAACCTTATCTTTCCAGGTGAAGGATCTGAGCTGCTGAGGGTCTCGTCTCTCGGTCCAGAATCAGACCCCGCCTCCCCGCCACAGTCAGCCAGCCCTGGTGGCCCTCGGGAGGTGGCATCCAAGGCCAAGATCAGGGCCAGACAGAGCTGATCCTCGGAGTAGGGGGTCACTAACCACCTTCTCCCTTCCCCAGACGTACACAGGCTCCATCCTTGTGGCCGTGAACCCGTACCAGGTGCTGCCCCTCTACACCGTGGAGCAGGTGCAGCTGTACTACAAGCGCCATGTGGGCGAGCTGCCACCGCACGTCTTTGCCATCGCAAACAACTGCTACTTCAACATGAGGAAGAACAAGACGGACCAGTGCTGCATTATCAGGTGAGGTCCTGGGCGGGCAGGTGGGCCGGACACCTTCTCTGAGCATCTCGTAAAGGAGGGGGCATCTCCTCTCCCAAAACCTCTCCAGAGTAGTGTGTGACTTAGGGGCTCCCGTTCAACTACAAACACCCCCCTTCATGGCCACCAACTCCCCCGCATCTGGCCCCTGTGGCCACTCCACCCTGAAAAGTCCTTCTGAGGCTGCCTTCCTTCAGAACCTGCTCTTCCACTGTATCATCAGGGCCTGGACCGCCCCAGCCTTCTGTGAATATTTCCTGAGACAAGGAAGGAAGGGTGGGGATGGGCTGATTGAGAAATGGGACCCAAGACAGGCACTTGGGGTGCAAGGATCCAACAGGTGAGGCCCCTCAAAAACAATCTCAGGGGGACTTCCCTGGCGGTCCAGTGGTTAGGACTTCGCCTGCCAATGCAGGGGACACGGGTTTGATCCCTGGTTTGGGGGCTAAGATCCCACATGCCTCAGGGCCAAAAAACCAAAACATAACACAGAAGCAATATTGTAAAAAGTTCAATAAGGACTTTAAAAGTGGTCCACATCAAAAACTCTTAAAAAAAAAAAAATCCACCTGAGGGCAGGTCTCAGGGAGGACAGATCTCAGGTACTTGGGCCCAGAAGGGATGTGTCCCTCTCCAGTCCAGGTGGTGCTGCTGCTTCAGAGACTCGCTGCCTGGCCTGGCTTCTCTGCCTTCTGCCCTCCTGGTACCCATGGAAGGGAGGCAGAGCGGGAAAGAAAGGGCGAGAGGGAATTTGGCTCCAGGGCACCTTGCTTAGTTCTCTAGTGGAGTCATCCATTCACTCATTCTTTCATTCACTCATTCATTCATTCATTCATTCACTCATCCATTCATTCACCCATTCATTCACTCATTCATTCATTCATTTGAGGTTCTTTTGTGCTCCAATTCTGTCTCCTGTCCTGTCCTAACATGAGGAGACAGCAGCAAAGGAAAGGGACTAAAATCCCTGCCTTGCAAAGAATATACAAATCAATTTTCACTGCAAAGTAAAGGAGCTGTTACAGTGGAGGATTACTGGACTGAATGTCAATATTATGACATAGTATGAGTGTGTTTCGTGTTTGGTAATTGCAATCATTGTTGCTTTTGTTGTGGTCATCCATGTACAATGCTTGGTGTCAGTCTATTTATCTCTTGTAAAAAAAAAAAAAAAATCCCTGCCTTGTGGACCTTACATTCTAGAAGAGGAGACAGGCAATAAATAAGCAAATTGTTTCAGCAGGTAATAAGAACTTTGAAGGAAAACACTGCAGGGAAAGAGGAGAAAGAGAGTGATGGGCCCGCTGCTTTAGGTAAAAGGGCAGATCGGGCCGGCCTCTCTGAGGAGGAGACGTTGGAACAGAGACTGGAACGAAGTCCTACAGCTTAGGTTATCATGTTTCACGTTGTCAGCAACTCTCTGTAGTAGATACTCCTATTCCTGTTTTACTGCTGGGGAAACCTCCCACCAGAGAGGTTGACATTCTTTCCTAGAGACACACAGCTGTTAAACAGGGAATTTAAACCCAGGGCTCTGGGAAAAGAAGACAGAGCGATGTCTTGGCCAGGAAGCCTCACCCCCAGGACAGCAGTCCCTGCAGAAAAGCGCAGAGCACCCGGGTGGCTGTTTGCATGAGCACCACTTGAGTCAAACTGCCTCCCCGGGGCGCGAGAGAGGCACCTGAGCCCCCTTCCTTCGGAGTCATCTCTACATGCAGGGGTATTCTCCTGACTCACTTCCCTGGCATAGTGATCAGGGACATTTGGATCA
Organism: Balaenoptera physalus; assembly: GCF_965194825.1. Lineage (NCBI taxonomy): Eukaryota > Metazoa > Chordata > Mammalia > Artiodactyla > Balaenopteridae > Balaenoptera > Balaenoptera physalus. The sequence continues at coordinate 7,495,841 of NC_138885.1, read as the reverse complement.
AAACTTTCTAAAAAAATTAATATTTTCAGAGGAAACCGTATTTGTCTGAGGTTTGCTTCAAAATAGTACAGGAAGGGAAACAAAACTGGTCAGGAGTTGCAGCTGGGAATGGGACTGTGGAAGTTCATTAAGCAAACTGTAAAGTGCAGGAGTCTCCTGGGAATCTCGTGAAAATGCAGATTCTGGTTGTGCAGAGCTGGGGGAGCCTGGGAGTCTGCATTTCCAACCAGGCGGCAGGTGCTGCTGGCCTATGGGCCATACTTTTATTAGCAACATATTGCATAATTCTGCCTCCAGTTGTTACGTTTGACATTTTCTACAATTAAAAATAATTCATGAAAGGTAACATTTAGAGACTTCCCTGCCGATCCAGTGGTTAAGACGTCGCCTTCCAACGCAGGGGCTGCGGGTTCAGTCGCCAGCCAGGGAGCTAAGATCCCACATACCTTGCGGCCAAAAAACAAAAACATAAAACAGAAGCAATATTGTAACAAATTCAATAAAGACTTTAAAAAATGGTCCACATCAAAAAAAAAAAATCATTACTGCAATCCTGAGTGTGTGCTATGTGCCAGACATAAGTATATTTTTTAACTTAATCAAACCCCCTAAGTAATTTTTATCTTTATATTGATTGATTGATAATTATTTTACTGTTAAAGTTTAAAACATGTATGGTTTTGTTATGGTTTCCTCTTTAATTCACTGTCTTGTTATGGTTTCTTCTTTAATTCATTGTCTTTTAGAAGAGCACCTTTAATTTCTAAACATAAAAATGTTTCCACATTTTAGTTGTTGATTTCTAATTTAATTGCATCGTGATTAATATGTTCTGTATGTCATTGACTCTGGAATATGCTGCTTTTACAGATCTATTAGTCAAATGTGTAAACATTTTATGTGAGCTTCAAAACATTTATATGTTCTCTGTTAGCTCAAGAGTCTATAATTATTAGTTTAAGCTCACTAATGCTTTTTTCTATCTGCTTGATCTTTAGATTTCTGACAGAAATGTATTAATATCTCCTTTTAGTTTCCACAGAGTTGGCTTTGTATATTTGGAGGCTGTGTTATTAGGTGCATACAAATTTGTGCTATTGATATCCTGGGAATGGTTTCTTTTATTATGTAATGTCCTATTTTCTCTATTAATGCTTTTTTACCTTGGTATATTTTGTAGTAATATTTTGGGTATTTTTTTCTGATATATTTGTTCTTTCCAAACTCTGTGTGTGCATGGTGTGTGTTTTGGCTATTTTTTCTGATTAGTATTTTATGGTAGATATTAATGCTTTTTTTTTTCTTCCAGTTTTATTGAGATATAATTGACATACAGCACTGTATAAGTTTAAGGTGTACAACCTAATGATTTGACTTACATACATCATGGAATGATTATCACAATAAGTTTAGTGAACATCCCTCATCTCATATAGATACAAAATTAAAGAAACAGAAAAAAATTTTTTTCCTGTGATGAGAACTCTTAGGATCTACTCTCTTAACAACTTTCATATGTGATGTATGACAGTGTTAATTACATTTATCACGTTGTACATCACTTCTTAGTACTTATTTATCTTATAACTGGAAGTTTGCACCTTTTGACCGCCTTCATCCAATTCCCCCTCCTCCCACCCCCCCACTTCAGGTAACCACAAATCTGATCTCTTTTTCTATGATTTTGTTTGTATGTTTGTTTCTAAAGTATAATTGACCTACAACACTACATTTGTTCTTGTTACACAACCTAGTGATTTTTTTCGTATACACTTCAAAATGATCACAACAAGTCTAGTTACAATATGTCACCACAAAGATATTATTTAGTTATTGACTATATTCCCCACACTGTGCATTTCATATCTGTGACTCATTTATTTTGTGACTGGAAGTTTGTACCTCTTAATCTCTCTCACCTATGTCTTTCCTCCCCCCACCCCTGACCCTCAGGCAACCCCCTGCTTGTCCTCTGTATCTATAACTTTGTTTATGTTTTGTTCTGTTTGTTCATTTGTTGTGTTTTTTAGATTCCACCAGAAATCATACAGTATTTGTCTGACTTATTTCACTTAGCATAATACCCTCTAGGTCCATTCATGTTGTAGCAAATGGCAAGATTTCATTCTTTTTTATGGCTGAGTAATATTCCATTGTATATATATATCATTTAGTCCCTTTACATTTAAAGTAATTGTTCATAGGTATGTACTTATTGTCATTTTGCTAATTGTCTTTGGGTTGTTTTGTAGTTCTCTTTGCTCCTTTCTTCTTCTTTTGTTCTCTTCCCTTGTGATTTGATGACTATCTTCAGTGTTATGTTTGGATTCCTTTATTTTTCTCTGTGTGTATCTATTATAGATTTTTGGCTTGTGGTTTCTGTGAGGTTTATATACTGCTATGTAGATACGTATGTCATATATCACACATATAATCATGTATGTAATCATACATATACATGATATATAATAATCATACATATATACACACATATATATACATGATTATTTTAAGTTGCTGATCTCATAAGCTAAAACGTATTTTAACAACCCTGCATTTTTACTCCCCCCCACCCATTTACTATTTTCCACATCATATTTTATATCCTTTTGTTTTGTATATCCCTTGACTACTTATTGTGGATTTAAGTGATCTTAACTCCTTTTGTCTTGTAACCCTCCTACTAGCTTTGTATGTGGTTGACTTACTACATTTACTGTATATTTACCTTTACCTATGAACTTTTTTCTTTTCATAATTTTCATGTTTCTAGTAGTGGCCTTTTCTTTTTTGCTTAGAGAACTCCCTTTAACATTTGTTGTAAAGCTGGTTTGGTGGTGCAGAATTCCTTTAGCTTTTGCTTGTCTGTAAAGCTTTTGATCTCTCCATCAAATCTGAATGAGAGCCTTGCTGGGTAGAGTATTTTTGGTTGTATGTTTTCCATCACTTCAAATATATTGTGCCTCTCCCTCTGGCCTGAGGAGTTTCTGCTGAAAAGTCAGCTGATAGCCTTATGGGAGTTCCCTTGTATGTTACTTGTTGCTTTTCCCTTGCTATTTTTAATATTTTCTCATCCCATTATCATTCTAATTACAGTGTGTCTTGGTGTGGTCCTCACTGGTTGATCCTGCTTGGGTCTCTTAGTGCTTCTTGGACCTGGATGTCTGTTTCCTTTCCCAGATTAGGGAAATTTTCAGCTATTACGCCTTCAAATATGTTCTCTGCCCCTTTCTCTCTCTCTTCTCCGTCTGGGACCCTTGTAATGTGAACGTTAATATGCTTGATGTTGTCCCAGATTAAACTGCCCTCATTTCTTTTCACTCTTTTTCCTGTTGAGCATCAGTGATTTCCACTACTCTGTCTTCCAGCTTGCTGATCCGTGTCTCTGTATCATCTGATCTACTGCTGTTTCCTTCTAGTGTATCTAGCTGATGGGTGTGGCCAGTTCCTGACATGGCTAGCTGCAGGGTCTGGGATGTCCCAAACCTGGCTTCGGCCTGTTGGTGAGTGGGGCTGGATCTCAGGGTGTCCTGGAGCTATTGCTGGCTCACTGTGGACAGAACTGGGTTCCCAGGGTGTCTCAGAGCTGGTGTCAACCTGCTGGTAGGCAGGGCCCGGGGATTTCCAAGGTTGGTGTTGGCCTGTTGGTGCGTGTGGGCTGGTCCCAGGGGTTCCTGAGGCTACTGCCAGCTCGCTGGTAGGTGAGGCTGGGTTCCAGGTCCTCTGGTGGACAGAGCCAGGTCCTAGGGCAGCTGTCTGGGGGTCTTAAGACAGCCTCCTGCTGGTGGGTGGGGCTGTGTCCCCATCTAGCAGTTGCTTGGCCTGAAATGTCCCAGCACTGGCAGCAATAGGCTGTTGAGGTCTTGACACAAATGAGCTAGAGGGAGGATTCCACAATGGCACCCACCAGCCCCCGTGTCCACTTGGTCAACAAGCTCCCCAAATGGCTGCCACCAGTGTCCGTGTCCCCAGGGGGAGCTGCAGTTGCCCCTTGCCTTCAGGAGACTCTCCAAGATCAGCAGGTCTGACCCAGCCTCCTTTCAAATCACCGCTTCTGCCCCAGGCAAGCAGTGTGAGGTTCTGTGTGCGCCCTTTAGGAGTGGAGTCTCTATCCCCCACAGCTCTCTGGCTCTTCTTAAAGTAGGTCCCACGATAACTGACTCACTTTGTTATAAAGCAGAAACTAACACACCATTGTAAAGCAATTATACTCCAACAAAGATGTTAAAAAAAAATTTTTTTTTAATTAAAAAGAAAAAGTAGGTCCCAGGGGCCTTCAAAGGCAAACATTTTGGGGGTTTGTCTTCCTGGTTCAGGAGCCCAGTGTGGGTCGCTCCTTGGGGAGAACCTCTATAATTGTAATTATTCTTCCACTCGTGGGTCACCTACCCGGGGGTATGAGTCTTGACTATACTGCATCTCTGCCCCTCCTACCATCTCATTGTGGTTCCTTCTTTGTTGTTGTTGGTCTGGTTGTTTTTTTGTTTTTTTGTTTTTTTTGAGTTGATATAATTTAACTGTGAACTAAATGTATTTTATTCTTTAAACATAATCCCATTTAACATTTAGTCCCGAGACAATTAAGCAAATATTTTTTGTTTGTTTTGTTTTGTTGTTGTTGTTGTTTTGGGGTTTTTGTCTTTTTAATTTTATTAGAGTAGAGTTGATTTACAATGTTGTGTTAGTTTCAGGTGTACAGCAAAGTGATTCAGTTATACATACACATATATTCATTCTTTTACAGATTCTTTTCTCATGTAGGTTATCACAGAATATTGAGTCGAGTTCCCTGTGCTGTGATTCCTTCTTTATGTATTTAGTTAAAGAATTTCTTTTCCTCTAGTCTTCCAGTTTTCGTCATCAATAATTTCTCTGTAAATAGTTGTAATTTGGGGGGACTTCCCTGGTGGTCCAGTGGTAAATAATCCACCTTACAATGCAGGGGACGTGGGTTCGATCCTTGGTCAGGGAACTAAGATCCCACATGCTGCGGAGCAACTAAGCCCGCACACCACAACTACTGAGCTCACGCTCCTCAACTAGAGAGCCCACGTGCCACAAACTACAGAGCCCACGTGCCCTGGAGCTCAAGCACCACAACTAGAGAGAGAAAATCTGCCCGCCACAACTAGAGAAAAGCCCACGCACCACAAAGAAAGATCCCACATGCCTTGATGAAGATCCCGTGTGCCGCAGCTAAGACCCAACACAGCCAAAAATAAATAAATAAATAAATAATGAATAAATCTTTTAAACAAATAAATAGCTGTAATTTGGGGGCAGGAGTCAAGCTCAGGGTCCTCAAGGTCCTTCTATAGCACTATCTTGGCCACTGCACTGCCCTAAGTAATTTTAAAAACTGGTTTTCATATTTTACCATTATGAAATTAATATATATATTCACTATGAAAATTTTAGAAAATTTCAGAAAAATATTCTCAGCAAAAATATTGCTAGACATTTTTTGAAGAAAAAGCTTCCTCTACCCACTTGGTTAAAATTTTACTGAATACTACCTACATTTACCACTTCACTTAACTGGTAAGCATTGCTCATGTGACTGTAGGCTCTGTGCAGATCTGGATTAAAAGTGGCTGCACAATGTTCTCTGACTGGATGGACCACAACTAATTTCCCCCATTTTTGTTGCTTCGCATGTTCCACAGTTGCAATGATAAATAAATAACGCTTTAATGAGCAGGAAGCTTTGTGGAGAAGGCTTTTTCTGATTTTAGGATTCTTTCCTTAGACTAATGGCGGTATAATTCTGAAGGGTTTTGATACCTATGCCAGACTGCTTTCCCGAAAGGCTGATGCCGTTCCCCCTCTGGCCAGCATGACCTCACTGCTCACAGAGAGAACGTTATATCAGGGCATTGCATCACCTGGTCTTATTCATTCATGTAGTTACTGAACACTGTGCCAGTGACCCTGGAATGAACCACATATAACCATACCCGCAGAGTCGAGCAGGAAAGATGAACACACTAATAAACTAACACAAAGTAGGCAGGGGACGTCAAAAAGAACGCAGTGGGATTTCTGCACAGGGAGAGAGCATCCTTGTTCAGACTGGCCCAGAAAGCGGGCCTGTGATGGGTTTGCAGGAGAGTTGAGAGGTGTTGAAAAATAGTTGTTCTATTGGCTGACGTTCCTGCATACCCTCTTTGAAGTGGCGAGTCTGGAGCAGGGAAAACAGAGACCACCAAGCTCATCCTGCAGTTCCTGGCCACCATCAGCAGCCAGCATTCGTGGATTGAGCAGCAGGTCCTGGAGGCCAACCCCATCCTGGAAGGTATGCAGTCACCCACGGGACCAGCCTCCTTTCCAGGACCTGTGGGCTGGCACCTTCCTGCCAGGGGGTGCCTGTGGGGAAGGGCAGGATAAGCCTTACACTTTCAGCGACTTCTCAGGACTCCTCAGGACACGAAAGGCAAGGATGGGGTGGATGGTAGCATGGGGGCTTCCGGGAAGCACAGAGAAGAAAGACCGATGATCTGCTGAGCTTTCACAGGTGTGATTTCCATGGAACCTTAACAAGTATTCCTTTTAAAAAGGGCTCCAAGGGACTTCCCTGGCGGTCCAGTAGTTAGGACTCTGCACTCGTACTGCAGGGGATGCGGGTTCGATCCCTGGTCAGGGAACTAAGAGCCCACATGTCGCGCAATGCAGCCGAAGACTAAAAAATAAAATAAAAAGGGCTCCAAGATGAAATCAATTTGGGAAATGCTGGGAATGGATTATTGGTACATGGAAGGATCCCAAATGCATTATGCTAGTAAGAGTAGCCAGATCCTCTGTTTTTTTCAATTATGTGTGTAGGTGAGGATGTGTGTGCAAAGGATCTTTCCTAATGCAGTCACATCCTAAAACCTTGCAGAAACAGTTCTACGGAATGCACTTTGCATCGTGCTGCAGCCCAAATGCCATCTGGTCTAAGCTCCTTATCTGCACCCTGACCCGTGCCAGCTCTTGCCACTCTCTCTGCGAGCTTGCCCTCTGGAACCCAGCCTCCACCCTACAGCCTGAGCAATCTTTCTAAAATGTAAATCTGCCTCCACACTCCCTCAGAAGGTTTCCTGCTTCCCCTGTCACCTGTGGGACTAATGCCAAACTTCTTAGCTTGGCATTCAAGGCTCTGCACTCCTTGGCACCCCCTGCTAACGGTTCCATCCATCTTCCACTGCTTTCCTCCTGTATCCTATGGTCCAGTCAAATTTCCCTCCCTGGAAGCACACCCCATGCTTTCTGACCTCCGAACCTTTAGCTGCACTTTGCCTTCCTCTTAGCAAACCCTTGGCTGCCACCACTGTCCACTGTAATCCTACCCATCCTTCGAGTCTGGGCTTGGCCACCTCCTCTGAGAAGGCTTCCCAGAGGACCCCAGTAAGAGTAAATTTTCTCTTCTCTGCTCCCACCATGGGCATCATCTGTCGGCCCTCAGCCTTTGGAAATGCCAAGACGATCCGAAACGACAACTCAAGCCGCTTTGGGAAGTACATCGACATCTACTTCAACCCCAGTGGGGTGATTGAGGGGGCGTGCATCGAGCAATTTCTCCTGGAGAAATCCCGGGTCTGCCGGCAGGTAAGGCCTCTGCCTGCTGCACTGGTCCTGGGGGAACCTCCCCCCACCCCAGGATGGGAGCCAGGGGATCGGGGAGGCTTCCAAGAGGGGTCCCTTCCATCACTCTCACCCCTCCTTTCCTCCGCCCCAGACCCCCATAGGCCTTAGCTTGCTGTCATTGAACCCTGGTCCGAGATGGGCCAAGGACCCTTAGAATTGGATAATGATGGTCTTTCCCCAATATTCAAGGAAATGATTTATTCAAGGATGTTCTCTTTTGAATTTTCCATCTATACAGTTGTCCTCATCCTTTGGTGCTTACTACTCTTCACCTCTACTAGAATTAATTCTGAGGCCAGGCCAGTCCCCGTCTGGGGGTGGATGTATCTTCAGGTGTGTTGGGGCCCCTGGCAGGAGGACCTAGGTGACACTGTCCAAAAGACCACCTGCAGGAAATGAGGTGGCATGTGGTCTGTGTCGTCAGCACAGGGCCTTGTACTCATGGGGGCCCGGTCTCGGTTTGATGCTCTGTTGTTGCCATCTTGAAATTCTTAATAAGTCTTTAGCAAGAAGCCCCATGCTTTCATTCTGCACTGCGCCCCACAAATCAAGTAGACAGTCCTGGGTCACAAGGGCCCAAAGTGTGGCAGCCACGTCGGCTGAGTTAACACGGCTTTGTTGGGGGTAGGGTGCTTTCTCCTATGATGCTATAACCCCCAACACGTGTGTGCATGAGCGCACATGCACCACACACACACGATGTTTCAGACTGGGGACGTGCCGCCAAAGGGACTGGCGCTGTGTGTTAGGACAGACAGACACCTGGGCAAGCTGAAGAAGGAAGCTCACCTTTAGTGACCCCCACCTGGCGCCAGGTGTTTCCCCTGCATTATCTCATTAGACCTTCACAACAACCATGAGAGACGGGTCTCTTTCTCCCCATTGTATAGATGAAGAAACTGAGTCCGGGTAAGTTAAGTAACTTATCCAGGGTCACAGAACTAGTAGAAGGTAGTCTCTCCGACTCCAAAGTTTGCCCTTTCCAGAAGCTTATAATTCTTCGCATGGAGGTTGGTGAATTCAGAGAATTTATTCCTCAGAGAGGTACCCCAGGATGGACAGGAGACTTCTAAAGCAGGTCAGAGACAAGTCCTGTCCATGATAAGATGAAAAAGTTTTGGCATATCTATACTGTGGAATGCTGGGCAAGTTAAAAGGATGGGGAGGTGTGTCTGAGTCAGTGTAGACAGACGGCTAAGAGACCCATTTAGATGAAAAAAAGAGGAAGCTGAAGAACAATACGTATGTTCTTGCCTAAAAAATAAAAATAAACTTTTCATAGATATACTCTAAGTAACTACATTAGTGATGTCTAGAAAGGAACACAGGCCATCAAACTGTTCTGAGGAGGAAGAGGAGGTCATTTGAGGAGTGGCAAGGTGGGGCGGAAAGAAACTCACCCTTTAACACTCTATACTTGGCATTGTCTGAATTTCACAATGGGGATGTGAAATAAAGTTTAAAAATGCAGAGGCCCAGCTAGGTAAACCTGTGGATGTCAGGTCCTGGGGGTCACACGGTGAATAGGAAGGCTTCACCGTAGACTGTAAAGAGTCCAGGGTTCTGAGTCAGAGGGCCCGGGTCTGAATCTGGACACACTGCCTCACCTGTGACTCCGGGCTGCGAGGAGCAGTCAGGATGCAGGGAAGCCCCGGGGAGTGACGAGTTCCAAGGGCAAGGTGGTCTTTCCGCGCAGAACAGTCAGAATGAGCTGGCCTTGGAGGAGCGACCAGGCGTGGCCATCCCTCAGGTCAATGCCGGAGCCCTACCTGCTGAGAAAGAAGGAAGCTGGGACAGGGCTGGGGTTAGGAGACAGTCCTGAGGCCCCGCAGCCTCGGGGGAGATGCTTACAAGCTCCCTGGAACTCCTTCCCCACTAGGCCCCCGAGGAGCGGAACTACCACATCTTCTACTGCATGCTCATGGGGATGAGCGCGGAGGAGAAGCAGCTGCTGTGCCTGGGCACGCCCTCTGAGTACCACTACCTGACCATGGTGAGGCCCGCGCTGCCCCTTCCCTCCCCTTCTCGCCCTGCGCCTGCCCTGCCCTGCCCCTGCCCTGCCCCGCCTCTCCCGCCCCTTCCCTCCTCGCCCCTCCCCTTCCCTCCTCGCCCCTCCCCTTCTCGCCCTGCCCCCGCCCTGCCCGCCCCGCCCCTTCCCTCCTCGCCCCGCCCCTTCTCGCCCTGCCCCCGCCCCGCCCCGCCTCTCCCCGCCCCTTCCCGTCCTGCTTCCTCCCCACGCCTCAGCCCCCTGTGGCCTGGGGCTCCGGGAAGAGGAGGAGACCCGGTGCAGGTTTCTGTTCAACCTTCCTTTCCCTCCCCGCCTCTCCCTTCCCCTCCCCCTCCCCTTCCTACCCCTTCCCTCCTCTCCCTGCCCCTCCTCTCCCCTCCCCGCTTCTCAATAACAATGAGGAAGAAGGAAGAAGGGCCGGCTCCAGCTCAACCCTTGGTTTACAGCCTCATAAAAGCCCAAACTGTGGTCGGGCCCCTGGGCAGGGACTGAGGACGCCCCTTTTCCATTCTCCACGCCACCCTTTCTGTGTTTGGCGGCCATCAGAGGCTTGCCCTTGTCCGTGTGCTTCCCTGTTTCTTACTGAGCCCATGGTCCCGCCCCACAAGCCTCATCTTCCTTCGGTCCCTATGGACAGAAGGCTCTGAAACCCTCGTTTCATTCCACTCACCATCCTCGGAGGTGCCGCTAGAACTTGAGCTCCAGGAGAGCAGGGGCCTTGCTCGCTGCGTCCCCATGCACGAACAGTGTAGCCCAAGCAGCCATCAGGCTCACCTTGCTGCTGAGGCAATGAGTGAAACCCACGTCTTGACCCTGTGTCCTGCCTAAGCCCACTCTCCTGGGTCTCTGCCTGGAGGCCTCCGTCATCTCTTGCCTAGACCATGGTGCTAGTTTCCTCCTGGGTCCCCCCCTCTCTCCAGACTTGACCCCAATCTATCATCCAGCCCGAGACCTCCCACAGAGCAAGTCTGACAGACCACGTCTCTCATTACAGCTCTTCAGGGGCTCCTTGGCAAGGTTTCCAAGTCCCTCCACATCCCACCATCCACCAACCTCTCCCCCTCAGCAGCGACGCCAGGCTCCTTGCGGCTTCCACCCGTGCCTCCCAGCTCACTGCCCAGTTCTGGCCGTTTCTCCCCTGTGCTGCTGTGAAGCTCAGCCTGTGGGACTGCTCAGATGCCTCCTCCAGGAAGCCTTTCCCCAGCTCCCAGGAGGCCGGCCCAGCCCCCTTTGGTCTCAGCGCCTGTAACAGCCTATGACCCCGCCATTCGCTTTGTGCCTCCCCTCCTGGATGCAACAGCACCCAGGGCAGGGCCTGGTGTCTCCATTTCTGAATTCCCAGCACATAGCCCAGGGGCTGGCACACAGTGAGCCTTGGAAAGTGTTTGTTAAAGGAATGAACCCGTGATGTTCCCCCCGAGAGGGTGAGGCAGGTGTTACCATGGATGGCTGACAAATAGAGGCTCAGAGAAGCTGAATGACTTAGCCGTGGCCACACAGCTGTCAGGCTACCATAGCACGCTGCGTCTGTGTCACCACTGTTCCGCCTCTGTGTATTTTCTTTTTCTTTTTTTAAAATATTTGTGTATTTATTTATTTATTTATTTTTGGCTGCGTTGGGTCTCCGTCGCTGCACGTGGGCTTTCTCTAGTTGCGGCAAGCGGGGGCTACTCTTCATTGCGGTGCGTGGGCTTCTCATTGTGGTGGCTTCTCTTGTTGCAGAGCACGGGCTCTAGGCGTGCGGGCTTCAGTAGTTGTGGCACGCAGGCTCAGTAGTTGTGGCTCACGGGCTTAGCTGCCCTGCGGCACGTGGGATCTTCCCCGACCAGGGCGCAAACCCGTGTCCCCCTGCATTGGCAGGTGGATTCTTAACCACTGCGCCACCAGGGAAGCCCTTCTGTGTATTTTTTGAGCTTGGGCCTCCAGGTGGCACCTTGGGATCCACCCGGAGCCAGTGCAGTATCACTTACCAGGGCCCTTTGGCCGAATCCCTGATGCATCCCTGCCTTGCTGGCCCTACAGTGGAGGAGGTAGGGTGTGGGGTGGCCCCAGAAACCTGATGGGCCCGATCTTGCAGGGGAACTGTACCTCCTGTGAGGGGCTCAGTGACGCCAAGAACTATGCCCACGTCCGCTCAGCCATGAAGATCCTCATGTTCTCCGACTCCGAGAACTGGGACCTCAGCAAGCTGCTGGCCGCCATTCTCCACCTGGGGAATGTGGAGTTCATGGGTAATGCTGTTTCCACCCAGAGTACACCCCCTGGGGAGGAAGAATGGGGGGACTGGGACAGAGGAGGAAAAAAATCCCTGCGGGTCCTCACCCAAAGGACCCACCAAAGTCACAGCATCTTGGAAAAGTACATTGAAAATTTTAGCTATGATTTTGGAGGCCTTGTGGGGTTAGGGGGGAGATGCCAAAGCTTAGGGCCCTCCAAAGGTGAAGACTCTGATCAATCATCCCCCCACTTTTGGCTGGGAACCCAAAGGGTGATGCAGAGTAAGCAAAGCCGTGCGTGAGCTTACAAACCAGTTTGTAAGCATCCAGTTGGTCTGGGGATTAAGGTGTCCTGGCTTGTTAGTGCCTCCAAGCGCCTGACTGACAGAGTTGCTGACAACCCTCTGTGGAAGAAAATAGCATCCGCCTAGGTCACAAATTATTCCTTTAAACAGTTTCAAACACAACATCCAGCATGCCTCCAAAAATAAACAAGAACAAGGAAATTAGATACCATGAGCAAGAATCAGCAGACATAATAGACCATAGAAACAGAGCCACACAGATTTCAGAGACTGGAATTACTGAGCACAGACCACAAAGCAGCTATGCTTGCTTTGTTCAAGAAAAGAAAAAACCAAGCCTGAAAATTTAGACAGGGAACTGGAAACTATAAAAAGAGTGACATTACAGATTTTAAAAGGAACCACATAGAAATTCTAAAGTAAAAAAAACAAAACAAAACAAAATGAACTCAGTGGATGAGTTTAACAGCCAGTTTTTTTTTTAATATATATTTTTTAAATTATTTGTTTATTTATTTATTTTTGGCTGCATTGGGTCTTTGTTGTGGTGCGCGGGCTTCTCACTGCGGTGGCTTCTCTTGTTGCAGAGCACAGGCTCTAGGCGCGCAGGCTTCAGTAGTTGTGGCACGTGGGCTCAGTAGTTGTGGTGCACGGGCTTAGTTGCTACACAGCATGTGGGATCTTCCCGGGCCAGGGCTCGAACCTGTGTCCCCTGCATTGGCAGGCAGATTCTTAACCACTGCACCACCAGGGAAGTCCCTAACGGCCAGTTTTATAATGTGAAAAAGGAGGAAATGTCAGAAGAAACTGTGTGTACAGCATGGAGAGATAAAAAGATGGAAAATATAAAAGAGAGAGTAGGAGACCTAGAAGATACAGTGAGAAGATGTAGTATACATTTAATTCGAGCTCTAAAGGAAAAGAGAAGGATATGGCATACACAACAGTTGAAGAGATATGGCTGGCTTTAGATCTAATGAAAGACACCAATTCATAGAGCAGTGCGGAAAAGATGGACTTTTCAATAAACTGTTCGAGAGCGATTCATATAGAAAACATGAACTTGAACCACTGTCTCACAGGATATGAGGAAATCTGCTCCAGGCAAGTTGTAGCTAGGTGACCATGTAATGAACCAGACGTGGGTGCTGACAAGCAGGGGGCTTCAGGACATGGAAGAGAATCAAATGTGATACTGAAGAAATGAAGCCAAGTGAAAGAATACAGACAATTATAGATCACACTTACACAAAATTTAAAAACAGGTAAAATTAAATGCTACAAAGGAATGCAGGTGGTTAGATGACACACAGGTAAACAGGTAAAATTAAATGCTGTTTAGGGATTCATATGTAGGTAGGAAAAAGATAAAGAGAAAATAGGGAACTGGTTTCCATGGAGGTCAGGAGAATACTGCCTCTTGTGGAGGAACTGGTCTGAGCAGGAAAGGATGTAGGAGGCTGCGGGTGTTAGTGAGACTCTGGGTTTTGGCTTCAGTGGTCGTTACACACTGTTGACTTAATAATTATCCGTTATAACATGCCCTTGGATTTTATGCATTTTAAAAAGTCTGTATACTTTATTTTACAATTTTTTTAAGTTTAAAAAAGCAAAAAAAAAAATACAGAAACAGCATTCCTCCCTCCCCCCAGCTCAGCAGCCCTAAGGTGGAGGGCCTCAAAGGGGAGGGACTTGAACCAGGAGGTGGGTCAGGAGACGTGCAACAGAGCTGGGCCCGGCCTCCAGCCACTCCTCCACTCAGCTCCGTGCTTGTTTGACCAAACGAACGAACACGCCTAGGTTTCTATGGACAGCAGAGTGGATGGAAGGGGACTGATGGCTGATTTTCTCCCTCAGGAGACCCCATCTGCCCCACCAGCACCTTCTCCCTCCAATAACTTCAAACTCCCCTTTGAGTCAGGGTCCCGATCTCAGCAGAGGGGGACATACCCTGTTAACAGTAGTTACAGCTAAGGTGTTGATAGGTCCCCAGGGAGGCCTCGGCTCTCAGAGGGGGTCTGGGAGAGGCAGTGCTTCCCTCCTGGGGACGGTTGTCTCTAAGTGTGGATCTGGGGCTGCCTTCCTGAGGCCTCTGTCCCATCACTTCAGGCCAATTTGCCTCTCAGGGTCATTGCTTCTCTCTGCAGCTGCGGTCTTCGAGAACCTGGACTCCTCTGACGTGATGGAGACGCCCGCCTTTCCCACCGTGATAAAGTTACTGGAGGTGACTGGGCTGTTATGTCCGCCAGCTTCCATTTTCGTGAGGAGCCCCGGGGGTCTGGGCTGACAGCCCTTCCCAGGCTCTAGTTCCTTGCTCCTACCCCTCTCCCAGGCTCTCCGCTCACCCCCTGAGCTCCCTGGTGGAGCGTTGCAGGCCCTGGGGTTGGGAATCAGGATGGGGTCATGGAGCTAACCATTAACGAAGTCCTGGAAATGATCAGTTTTGCTCGAACGTTTGTTTCTTCCCTTTTCCCTGACCCTCCTGCTCTTCTGTGGCCTTTACTCAACTTTCCACCCCACCCAGACCCCAGGCTCTCCCCACTCACACAATCTGATGTCCTTACATCAAAAGGTCCCTGCGCCGTGTCCTGGTCCCCGGGGCTTCTCCGTGAGTTGTGCTATTCTGGGCCCGTGGAATGTGCTCAGACCATTCACCCTACACGTTATTAAGGAGACCAAATAGAGCGTTGACTTGGAGCGATGGGGCATTGTAATGTCCTCCAAATGACACCCCGTTGACAGGTCCAGTGGGAAATTAATAGAATCAGAAGGGGAGGGGAAAAAAGCAATCACATTAGGTGGGCATGTTTTGCTGCTAATGCTCTTCATGTGGTTCAGGGTTCTTAGAAACCTTCGGTTTTTGCTGGTTCAGTCTTCCCCGTGTGGTGGGAGGGACTCCATCCAGACTCCTCTTGCTCCCTTGGGTCTTCAGCCTCCAGGCAGGAGCGACGTCAGCTGGGGCGTATCCAGATGTCAATGGCCGGGCCTCAGAGCCCTTCCTTCCCGTTGTTTCCCAGGGTCCACCCAATGGTGGGCCCAGCACCAGGAGACCAGCACAGGACTGGTCAACCAAGCAACCAGCGTGCTCGGGGCCCACCCAGCTTGTGCATCCTTCCCCAGCACTGATACCCCAGTGCTCAGACTGACCCTGGCCCGGGCCCTGCCCAGCATCCTGACTCTGGCCCTGATCACAGGCATCTCTGACCCTCAGGCCTTGGGCATAGGGTATTTGGTCATGAGACAAGGTGTTGGCGCCAGGCCCTGCTCAGTCAGCTGTGATGCCAGCCCCCACCTGCCTTCCAGGTGAAGGACCAGGCACTCCGAGACTGTCTGATCAAGCACTCCATCATCATCCATGGGGAGTTTGTCACCAGGCCCCTGAACATCGCCCAGGCTGCAGACCGGAGGGATGCCTTCGTCAAGGTACAGAGCTGCGGGAAAAGACGCCCGCGTGTCAATCTGTTGAGCGTGGCTCCTTGTCTTGTGGGTGGACAGCAGGAAAGGGCAGAGATAGCTGGGCAAGTCCCAACTCTGCCGGTCACCTGCCTGGTGACCGTGGGCTGCCTAGTCTCTCCAGGGTGGTTTCTTACCTTAAAGTAGGGATGATCTCCCTGAGTAGGTCCATGAGATCCAGTGTGCCTGCAGCCTTTCCAGGTGAACTGGAAAGGGGCAGCCTTCCTCTTGTACATCAAAGCCTGTGGGCTCTACCCCATGTCTCCGCAGGGCATCTATGGGCACCTCTTCCTGTGGATTCTCAAGAAAATCAATGCCGCAATTTTCACCCCACCTGCCCAGGACCCCAAAAACGTGCGAAGGACCATCGGCCTCCTGGACATATTTGGTTTTGAAAATTTCCAGAAAAATAGGTATGGAGATCAGTGCACCTGCTTTTGGAAAATGGAAGATAAGCTTAGCTCTTCTCTGAGCCAGCTGGAGGGTAGCCATTCCTCCCCCTCTGGGCTAGGAGCTGGACCTCTCACCTCTGCTCACAGACACCAGGGTGAGTCCCTCAGCAAGACTATGGCTTTCCTCAGTGAGGTGGTCCGTGCACATCCCCTGGCATCCACAACATGTCTGGAAAAGGCCACATAACTAAAAGCATCCCTGAGAGTCAGGCTAAAAGCACCTCAGCATTCATCACCCCTCTTGAGCCATCCGCTCTCCTCATGAGCTAGAGTGAATCATCACATGTGGTTAGGGTGAAAATGGAAATCAGTAACACTGATGCAACTGCATCTAGGTGGGATATCATACTAGGTAATGGGGTTTGTGGCCCATCACCGACTCTTCAGTTTGGCAGGGGTAAGGTGAGGCAGGACACTTTTGATCCAGTGTCCCAGTCTGGAGGCTAAAGATCTGGAGGCAGGAGGCAGTTCAGAAAAGTAATTCCCAGCTGAGACTGTGATGAAGGCTGGGGGTGGGGGTAGAGAGGTGTGGTGAGGGGAGCCAGGCAGTGGGGCCAGATGAGGACAGGTGTTGCTCTGGGGTGTTATCCGGGGGCCGGAGGACAAGGAAATGAGGACTGGGGACAAGCAAGCAGGAGGCATCCTACATGCGTGACCTAGCTTACCCAGGTGAGCCTGGTTCACTTAAAGGGATGGGCTGGATGGAGCCTAGAGTTGGTTCTGTTACCGAACTGAATTCAGGTCTGCTCACCCAATGCGCAGCAAAGCCAATCTACTGACACTGGGCTATAGTGAAGGAAAACACAGCGTTTATTGCAGGGTCAGGCAAGGAGAACGGGCAGCTCATGCTCAAAACACAAACTCCTTGATGACTTTCAGGGAAAGTTTTTTAAAGGCAACTTTCGGGGTGAGGGTCACAGGGTACGTGATCAGCTTGTGGACTTTCTTCTGATTGGTTGGTGGTGAGGTAATGGGGTGATGTTTCACGTAGCTTAATCATCAACCTTCTGGTTCCAACCAGTCTGGGGTCTACGTGCTTGTGGTCAGCGTGTAGTCACCATCCTCCACCTGGGCAGGGGTCTTAGTTTCTGTAGAAGAACTCAAAGAGATGCATCAGATTGTTATGTATACCCCTTGAGGAAGAACTAGGACTCTGTTTTATCACTGCATTATTGTTTCTTGACTGCATTTCCTCACTTCCCTAATTAGTAACTGCTTGAGTCTGCTCTTTGGAACTCAGGGATGGCCTAGGAGACTAAAGCCTTTCTCTACAAACAAGAAACAGGGGATGCAGAGGGGCTTTTGTACCTAGGAGGGTCCCGCAGGGTCCTGCTTGGTTTCGGTTCCAAGTGGAGGCCTCTGGGAACTGTCAGAGGAGCCAAGGGGCTGTCCTGACCCTGGCATGCCCCTGCCTGAGGCCCTATCTCCAACTGAAGTCTTAGAAGGTCCCTTTGTTGCAGGAAGGGGGACCGCTTCCAGGGCCCGAGAGTGGGCCCTTGTCTAACACTCGGAAATGAATTGTCCGAGGAGACACATGTGCTGACAAAGCAAGAGACTTTATTGGGAAGAGGTGCCCGAGTGGAGAGCAGGAGGCTAAGGGAACCCAGGAGAACTGCTCTGCCATGTGGCTCGCAGTCTCAGGTTTTATGGTGATGGGGTTAGTTTCTGGGTTGTCTCTGGCCAATCATTCTGACTCAGGCTCCTTCCTGGTGGCGCACACATCGCTCAGCCAAGATGGATTCCAGCGAGAAGGATTCTGGGAGGTTGGTAGGACATATGGACTGGTGTCTCCTCTCTCTTTTGACCTTTCCCGAATTCTTCCACTTGGTGGTAGCTTGTTAGTTCCACATTCCTTACCAGGACCTCCTGTTTAAGATAACTCATGCAAGTGGTTACTACCGGGCCTGGCCAGGGCGGGCGGTTTCGGTCAGTGGTTTCCCTAACAACTTGGCCACGATTGTTAAGATACAAGCCATTCCAAACTCAAGCACACGGGGATGACAGCCTCCCAGGACCAGCTCTCTGCAGGCAGGTGGGATGGGGTAGGGCTAGCAGAACTCAGCCCAACGCGATGCAAGCTCTAAGTAAACTAAAAAGTGATTCTGATCATTGGTTTCTGGCCCTGAGAGGGGCCGTTGAGCAGACCAAGCACACTTTTGGACCCTGTGGAGGTGCACGAGTAGTTGGTTGTAGGGGATCTGGCCATTTATGCAAGGACCCTCCATGAAGGAGCCGCGAGCCGGGTTTGCGACAGGGCTGCAGTCTGGGGGCCACGTGAAGGAGCAAGGCCGTGTCACTCGCCCGACCAGGGTTCACCGAGCGCTCTTGTCGACTGAAAAAAAGTGCACGACCTCAAAGTTGAGAGTCATGTTTTAGTCAGTGGACGTTCTTAGGACTTGAAGCCCAGGAGACAGCATCTCGAACAACTCTGAGAAAACTGCTCCGAGGAGGCGAGGGGCGTCCCCAGGCATATAAGAATTTTGCAACAAAGGGCAGGTAGTTGGAACATCAAAAGATTATTGTTAATTAAAGAAAATCAGACATCCCAAGTTAAGGCATTTAGCTCTTTTCTATGTATGGGAAGATGCAAGACTCAGGGCTCATTGAAATCATTCCTTTGATAGGCACCTCTGCTATCCGAGGCCAGTATCCTGTGCTTTCTCATCCTGAGTCTCCTCGATCTGCACCGTTGGGGGTGGCTGCAGTCTGCTGACTGCTAGATGGTGGCCATTCCTTGTCTCCATCCTGAGTTCCCTCAGGGCTCATGGCCGTGACACCCTTTGTTTGCTGATATGGCAGGCAGCATTCTTAGTCCACACTCTGCAGGCGGTGTGTTAACTCTCTTGGGTTAACAGACCTTGAACAACCAGTCCCGGGTACCACGCGGCTTTGCATAAATGGGCAACCCATCCTGAAAAAGAAATGCCTAAGTGAGACCCAGAGGCTGAGCAGAACAAGCAGGTCAGAGGAGGCAGGGGAGGGGGCTCACGCGTGTGAAGAAGACTCAGAGGTAAGGAGGGGCAAGGTGCCTTCCCAGCACTGTGAGAAGTCCAGGGTGCCCCTCAGCCACTCCCTGGCAGAGACGGGCAGGCTTTCTACCGTGTCACTGTCTGTCTGGATCCTGAACACAATGGGCGCCCAGGTCCGCGAGGATTCGAAGCAGGGGGAGAGCGGGATCAGATCTGCTCCCCCTAGTGTCTGTGGAGGGTGATTGCGGGGGTGAGGCTGGAGGCAGGCAGAGCCGTGAGCAGGCTGTTACCGCGCTCCAGGTGAGGGAGAAGGGTGGCCTGGATTAAGGTAGCAGCAGTGGCGGTGAAAAGAATTAAACAGGTCTGTGTTGGAGAAAGCGTGGACCAGACTTTGGCAACTGATTGGAATTGGGGAGGAGGGAGAGAGGGGTGTCAGGCATGACGGGCTGGTTTCTGACCTGAGCTAGGGGAGATAAGTGGCGGACCCATTTTCCAAGGTGTGGAACCCAGGAGGAAGAACACGTTGGGAGGATTGGGGTGGGGGTAGGGGGTATGTCTGGTTGATGCAAAGGAGCCCAGCCAGAAGCTCATCTTAATACCAAGGCCACTTGCCCATGGATGCTGGGGTGGCTACAGGACATTTGGTCCCCCAGGGATTGTCTCCGTGTCAGGATAGGCAGGCCTGGCAGAGGACTGCAGGGGACCGTAAGGAGCCAAAGGCAGGGGCTTGATGATACACAGAGCCTCCTCATGTCTCTGAGTCTGCCGTGGGGCGGAGGAGGTGATGGAGGTGGAGGTAGAAGAAGAGGGAGGCTGTGTGTCGGCGTATGCATGTGTTTGGGGGTGTGCAGCTGTGTGCCAGTGGCCGGCTGCAGTAGCAATCGAGCCAACCCTGCCCCGCCCGGGGCGGCCCTGTCCCCACAGCTTCGAGCAGCTCTGCATCAACCTGGCCAACGAGCACCTGCAACAGCTCTTCGTGCAGCACGTGTTCACCATGGAGCAGGAGGAGTACCGCACCGAGTGCATCGCCTGGGACTACATCCACTACCACAACAACCTGCCCACGCTGGACCTGCTGGCCCTCAAGCCCTTGAGCATCATCTCCCTCCTGGACGAAGAGAGCCACTTCCCACAGGTGCGCCCCTGGGCCCGCCGCCCCTCGGGTGGAGACCCCACACGTGGGAAACTCCGGGGCTGCTGGAACCTCTGCCGGGAGTTAGCAGACAAGCCCCAGCCTTCCAGCCTTCCTCTCCTTCAAGGCCTGCCTCCCGCAGGAAGGCACCTGACTCTACCCTCACTCCCACTCCCCAGCATGCATTATTTAGATTCAAGGACACACCCCAAGAGGGGGCTTGTTCAGCCTTGTGGGTCAAGGGCTGCAGAGGGTTCAAGACAAGGAAACACTTTCATTCTCACTTTGGGGGACTCTGCCTGTCCTTGGGGAGATGGATTCTCAAATGTAGTCAGTGAGAGCTCTGATCCACAGAAGGGAGAAGCTCTGGTCCCTGGGCAGCTGTAGGGAAGGGCGGAGCAGGAGAGCTGGCGGTGGGAGAGAGACCCAGTCTCCACCCCCGCCTCTGTCCTCACTCACCGCAACAAGCTGCCGCCACCTGGGCATCCGTTTGCTGTCTGTAGAATGGCCCTCAGTCATTCTGAACCCAGTTGTTTGGCCCCCTTGAGAGAGCCCCTGAGACCTGGGGCTGTGCCAGCTGACCTCCCAGTGGCTGGACTCTGGGACCTCAGCCCATAGGGTGTCCATTCTTCCAGGGGACGGACACCACCTTGCTGCAAAAACTGAAGAATGTCCATGCCAACAACAAGGCCTTCCTGCAGCCCAAGAACATCCACGATGCCCGATTTGGCATTGCCCACTTTGCTGGCGAGGTGTACTACCAGGCAGAAGGTGGGTGCAGCTCCTCTCCGCAGCCCCTTCCTTCCAAATCCCAAGCACTCCAGGGAGGCCAAGGAAAGAAGGTTCAGGGGACTAGGTCATTCTGCAGAACCAGCAATGGGACAGAGGGAATGGAATGGACCAGGCATGTTTGTTTGTGTTTTGTTTTGTGGGTAATAGTTCTATTGAGAGATCATTCACATACCATAGAATTCACCCATTTGAAGTCTACAACTCAATGGTTTTTAGTATATTCACAGAATTATGCAGCTGTTGCCACAATTTTAAAACTTTTTCGTCACCCAAAAGAGAAACTCCCATTAGCGGTCATTCCTCATTTCTCCCCAGCCCTAGGCAACCACTGATTTCTGCCTCTATGGATTTGCCTGTTTTGGACATTTCACATAAGCGGAATCGTACACCACGTGGCCTTTGTGACTGGCTTCTTTCACTTGGCATAATGTGTTCGTGGTTCGTCCACGTTGTAGCATGTGTCCGTACTTTGTTTCTTTAAATTACAATATTCCACCGTACGAATATGCCACACTTTGTTTATCCTTTCATCAATTGATGGATATTTCGGTTGTTTCCACTTTTTGGCTATTATGAATAATGCTGCTATTAACACTCTTGTACAAAACTTTAAGTTTTCCTTTTTTAAAAAAATTTTTTTAATTTTTTGGCCGCGCCCCGCACCTTGCAGGATCCTTGAACCCGGGCCCTCGGCAGTGAAGGCGTAGAGTCCTAACCACTGGGTTGCCAGGGAACTCCCCACGTACAAATTTTTATGTAGACATATGTTTTCACTTCTTGGGAGTATATACCTAGGAGAGGAATTGCTGGGTCATATGGTAATCCTATTTAACTTCTGGAGTAAGCACCAAACTGTTTTCCAAAGCGGCTGCACCATTTTACATTCCCATCAGCAATATATGAAGGTTCCAATTTCTCCAGCTCCTTATGAGCACATGCTAATTGTCTTCTTTTTTATTGTAAGTACCTGAACAGATACAGAATGTGCAAATATTATCTCCTATTCTGTGGGTTATCTTTTCACTCTCTTGGTAGTGAAAGTGTATATGCTGAGATAAGGTCAGTCATGGTTTTGATTGGAGAAATAAAGACCTGGGGTGGTCAATCTGCTGATGTGCTTAGAAAAATGGGAAAGGTGGCCAGAGAGTGCTGTGGTCAGGAAAACGAGGCAGACGGTCATAGTGTCACTGTGGGGCTCGTATGGAGAAATGAGGAGTTGCTCTGATCTGCTTAAATGGAAACTCGGAGTCAGGGATGTTCCAAGCACTTTTCAGGTGGAGGGACAAGGCAGCAGGAGGGGCTGATGTTTTACATAGAGGAGGGGCAGTGTTAGGAGGTCAGGGGATTATTTCTGTTGGAAAAATAAGGAGGCGAGGCTGCTCCTTCGTAGTTCCCACCAGATCCTGGCTTTGGGGCTCTTCCGAAAGGGAGAGACCAGAGCTAGCGGGACCCCAGAATCCCAGAATACAAAGACACTGAGCACAGCAACCTCCATGGGCTACTCAAGGCCAAGTTTTAGTCTTTGAAGTGACCTGAAACTTTCCTGTATGCTAAGATTAAGGTAGCTTCTTTCTGAGTGCAAAATTTTATTCACGCTCTTTGACGATGGGCCTGCTGGGTTTTCTTTTGGCGCCCTGCTGTGCTGACAACTTGAGCCCCATTTACTCTGCCTTTTGAGGGACTGAGCCCAGGGGTGCCTTGACCCTCCCCCGACTCTGAGAACACCTGGGGCGGGGAGGCTTTGCCTAAGCCTGGAGAGGCACAGGGTGCCACCAAGTGTCTGCCCGTCCCCACCTGCAGAAAGCAGCCTCCTGGCACACAGCTGGGAGAGGGGCTTAGGTGGCCTTGGAGCCTCGCCTAGGCTCTCACCACTCCCAGCTTGGTGAGGGCCGCATGGCCCCAGCTCCCGGTCCAGTCCCCTCCTCTCACAGCACCTGCTGGCAGAGGGGGAACCAGGCTTCCTTCTTCCACCCTTGATGTGGCCTCCCTGCACCCCACACCAGGCTGTGTGGGTTTTTTTTTTTTTTTTTGGTATGCATACAATTCAGTTATAGTTTTGTTAAATTAACTGTTAAATGGCAGAGATACACAGATGAGCTTTATAGTATTTTTGGGTTTTTTTGTTTGTTTGCTTTTTTTTTTTTTTATATATATAAATTTATTTATTTATTTTTGGCTGTGTTGGGTCTTCATTGCTGCACGCGGGCTTTCTCTAGTTCCGGCGAGCGGGGGCTACTCTTCGTTGCGGTGCGTGGGCTTCTCATTATCGTGGCTTCTCTTATTGCGGAACACGGGCTCTAGCGTGCAGGCTTCAGTAGTTGTGACACGCGGGCTCAGTAGTTGTGGCTCATGGCCTCTAGAGCACAGGCTCTGTAGTTGTGGCACATGGGCTTAGTTACTCCGCGGCATGTGGGATCTTCCCGGACCAGGTCTTGAACCCGTGTCCCCAGCATTGGCAGGCGAGTTCTTACCCACTGCACCACCAGGGAAGTCCTATAGTATTTTTGTAGTTCCTTAGTACCACTTAGTATTTCAATATTGTATCAGCTTCTGATATCCTGTCAATGTGAATTAGAGGGAATAAGAAAAGTCTTTCATCGGTTATCACTTTTAAATTCTGAACAAAATAGAGACCATACACTACTCAAATTCCTAAGAATTTAAGAATGCACCCCACTAAAATGTGGGGTGAATCAAAGCATGAGGACAAGTCAGGGTCGGGCCCTTGCTGGGTGAATCCCTCAGCAGGCCCCAGGCCCTCATCTAGCCTGGCTTCGAGAAGCAGCCTCTTCCAGTGCCTTCTCCCTGCGATTCTGTGCCCTGCCTCAGGTGGTCCACTCTTTCCCATGGCAGCAGGGGAGGGGTGCTGTCTGCTCACCCCCAGACCCACGCCTCTGTTTGTTGGCCAGCGCTGCCGTGGCAAAGTTCCACAAATACGTACAGAAATGTATTTTCTCACAATTCTGGAGGCCAGGAGTCCAAGACAAAGATGTCGGCAGGACTGGTTCCTTCTGATGTCTCTCTTCTGGCATCTTTACTGTCTCTGGGTCCTAATCTCTTCTTCTTCTTCTTTTTTTTTAAATAAATTTATTTATTTTTATTTTTGGCTGTGTTGGGTCTTCGTTGCTGCGCACAGGCTTTCTCTAATTGCGGCGAGCGGGAACTACTCTTGGTTGCGGTGTGCGGGCTTCTCATTGCCGTGGCTTCTCTTGTTGCAGAGCACGGGCTCTCCGCACACAGGCTTCAGTAGTTGTGGCACACCGGCTCAGTAGCTGTGGCACACGGGCTTAGTTGCTCCGCCGCATTTGGGATCTTCCCAGCCCAGGGCCTGAACCCATGTCCCCTGCATTGGCAGGCGGATTCTTAACCACTGCGCCACCAGGGAAGTCCCTTATCTCCTCTTCTTATACGACACCAGTCAGACTGGATTAGGGCCCACTCTAACAGCCTCATTTTACCTCAATTATCTCTTTAAAGGCCCTTCTCTCCACATATAGTCACATTCTGAGGTACTGGAGGTTAGGGCTTCAACATACAGATTTTGGGGGGCACACAGCTCAGCCCATACATTGCCCTCCCTGATTTCTGGAGGCTCAGTCCTTAGGCTGGAGGGCCCCTTGGCCCTAGAAAGTCCTTCCAAGGCCCCAGATCAGGGCTGGTAAAGGGGCCCTGGGGTTCCCAGGCCCTCAGGGTCTCCTTAGTGAGTGACAGACATGCTTTGTTCTTAAACCTACTCTGTCCAAGCACACACATATGCTCACACGCATGTGCGCACAATGCCTATGGGCACACATTCATTTCCAAGACCAGTGCAGTTTAAACTTATGATGAAGAGGGAAATACGTCTCAGGACCTCATAATCAGCAACTCACCACCCCCCATCCTTGAAGCCAGGAAGCCAAATGGTGTTTAATTTCTTTCGTTTCCCCGTTTTGGGCTTCCAGGAAGAGCAAAGCAGCTACTGCCCCCGCGCTGGTTCCGCAGGGGCGTTTTGAAGTGGCCGCTCCTGCACAGACTGGCCAGCTGGGAAGGGTGGGCCTCCAGGCGGGAGTGCCCAGGTCTTCCTCTCCAGACTGCAAGCTGCCTGGACGTGACCAGGCTGCCAGATTTTCAGGGATTATGAGGGGTGGGGAGGTTTCTGTACTTTCTCCTTTCCCTTCTCTTCTTCTTTTGGCTCCTTTATGTAAACACGCAGTTGCCTCGATCATACTTGCCCAGGGTCCCCAGAAATTCAGAGCCCTGATGAGAGCCTGCAGACACTGCCCTCGGGGAGGTCTGAACTGCACATGAAACGGACACTCCATCTGCGGTGCTGCTAGTGGGTTCCTGGGTGCATGTGGCAGTGACAGCGGTGGCTGGGATTGCTGGGGTGTTGAGGGGCATGCACTCGCTCCTGCCCGTGGTCCACCCGGGGAGCCGTGGCTGGTGGTGCAGATGGGAAGTCCTCAGGCCACCCCTGAGCCGAGTGACAGGGCGGAAGGGAGCCCCAAGGAGGGCCTCTCACCCCACTTGTGGGACAGGAGAGCCTCCTGGAATAGATGACGCTTGAGCTGGCCTGAAGCACAAACCAGAGTTGGCCTGGGTGGGTTAGGAGGGAAGAGGGCCCCAGAGAGCTCGTGGAGGCTGCAGGCCCCCCTGGAAGAGAGGAAACCCCCTGGGGTGGGACACAGGGCCTGGGGGAGAGATGAGGTCTCCCTGGGGCGGGGTGCAGGCCCCAGGGGAGAGAGGAGGAGGAAGGCAGGCACTGGCAGCAGAGGAAAGGTACAGCGGGGTGACGGGCGATGCGCCCTCTCAGGAAGGTCCCTGGGGGCAGAGGGGCCAGGCAGGCAGGGAGGCGCAGGAGGCAGGCAGGGTAATCAGGCGGAAGGCCTGGTGGCGGCTTGGATGGGGGCGGCAGTGGGGATGGGGGCTAGCGGGGACTGCGGGATGTGGCCGTGGCCGTGTCCGTGACAGCCCCCGGCGCCGCTCCCCGGTGATGGAGGCGGGCCTGGAGGGGGTGGCCTGCGGGGGGCGCGTGTCCGCACTGCACCCGCCCCTCGCCGGAGTCAGCAGCGGTGGCTGAGCTGGGTGGGGGGCTCTGCTTCCCTGCAGGCTTCCTGGAGAAGAACCGGGACGTGCTGAGCAAGGACATACTCGCCCTGGTCCACTCCTCCCGGAACAAGTTCCTGCGGGAGATATTCGGGCTGGAGTCCTCGGACCTCAAGCGGGGCCGAGGGACCATCGTCCGGGTGAGGGCGGGCAGCCAGCTCTTCAAGGTGGGCTCGGTGGCCCTGCCCAGCCCGGGGCCCGGGTTCTGGGGTCGGGGATTCTCAGGCGGGGCGGGGGGTGGAGGGGGTGGGCAGAGGTGGCTGAAAACGGGGGGAGGGGCTTCAGGGGCAGTGGGTGGGGCGGGGGCGGGGGAACGGGACTCCACCCACTTCCCAGTGAGTGGTGGACTCTAGAGGGCCCACCTGCTTTGGTTTATCTTGTTTCTTTCTATATCGGTCTCTGTGTGTGTTTTGTGTGGTGTGTGTGGTATGTGGTGTGTGTGTGGTGTGTGTGTGTGTGTGTACGTGGTATGTAGTGTGTGTGTGTGTGTGTGTGTGTGTGTGTGGTATGTGGTATGTGGTGTGTGGTGTGTGGTGTGTGTGGTATGTGTGTGTGTGTACGTGGTATGTGGTGTCTGTGTGTGTGGTATGTGGTGTGTGTGTGTGTGTACGTGGTATGTGGTGTGTGGTGTGTGTGTGTGTGCATGGTATGTAGTGTGTGTGTGTATGGTATGTGGGGTGTGTGTGGTGTGTCTGTGTGTAGTCTGTGCGTGTGTGTGTGGTATGTGGTGTGTGGTGTGTGTGGTGTGTGTGTGTGGTATGTGGGGTGTGTGTGTGTGGTATGTGGTGTGTGGTGTGTGTGTATGTGTGTGTGGTATGTGGTGTGTGTGGTGTGTGTGTGTTTGGTATGTGTGGTGTGTGTGTGGTGTGTGGTGTGTGGTGTGTGTGTGTGTGTGAGTGTGTGGTATGTGGTGTGTGCGTGTGTGTGTGTGTGGTATGTGGTGTGTGGTGTTGTGTGGTGTGTGTGTGCATGGTATGTAGTGTGTATGTGGTATGTGGTGTGTGATGTGTGTGTGTGTGTGTGTAGTGTGTGTGTGTGGTATGTGGGGTGTGTGTGTGGTGTGTGGTGTGTGGTGTGTGTGTGTGTGGTATGTGGTGTGTGGTGTGTGTGTGGTATGTGGTGTGTGGTGTGTGTGTGTGTGTGGTATGTGGTGTGTGGTGTGTGTGTGTGTGTGTGGGGTATGTGGTGTGGTATGTGGTGTGTGTGTGTGTGGTATGTGGGGTGTGTGTGTGTGTGTGTGTGTGGTGTGTGGTATGTGGTGTGTGTGTGGTATGTGGGGTGTGTGTGTGTGTGTGTGGTATGTGGTGTGTGTGTGGTATGTGGTGTGTGGTGTGTGTGTGGTATGTGGTGTGTGCTGTGTGTGTGTGGTATGTGGTGTGGTGTGTGTGTGTGTGTGGTATGTGGTGTGTGGCATGTGGTGTGTGTGTATGTGTGTGTGTGGCATGTGGTGTGTGGTGTGTGGTGTGTGTGTGTGTGTGTGGTATGCGGTGTGTGGTGTGTGTGTATGTGTGGTATGTGGTGGGTGTGTGGTATGCGGTGTGTGTGTGGTATGCGGTGTGTGTGTGGTATGTGGTATGTGGTGTGTGTGGTGTGTGGTGTGTGTGGTATGTGGTATGTGTGTGTGTGGTGTGTGTGTGTGGTGTGTGGTGTGTGTGTGTGGTATGTGGTGTGTGTGGTATGTGGTGTGTGGTGTGTGTGTGTGGGAGTGTGTGGTGTGTCATGTGTGTGGTATGTGGTATGTGTGTGTGTGGTGTGTGGTGTGTGTGGCGTGTGTGTGTGTGTGTGGTATGTGGTGTGTGCTGTGTGTGTGTGGTGTGTGTGTGTGTACGTGGTATGTGGTGTGTGGTGTGTGTGTGTGTGCATGGTATGTAGTGTGTGTGTGTGGTATGTGGTGTGTGGTGTGTGTGTGTGATGTGTGGTGTGTGTGTGTGGTATGTGGTATGTGTGTGTGTGTGTGTGGTATGTGGTGTGTGGGGGGGTGTGTGTGTGGTGTGTCGTGTGTGTGGTATGTGGTGTGTGTGTGTGTGTGGTATGTGGTGTGTGTGTGTGTGGTATGTGGTGTGTGTGTGGTGTGTGTGTGTGTGGTATGTGGTGTGTGGTATGTGTGTGTGTGTGGTATGTGGTGTGTGTGGGGGGGTGTGGTGTGTCGTGTGTGTGTGGTATGTGGTGTGGTATGTGGTGTGTGTGTGTGTGGTATGTGGTGTGTGTGTGTGTGTGTGTGTGTGTGGTATGTGGGGTGTGTGTGTGTGTGTGTGTGGTGTGTGGTATGTGGTGTGTGTGTGGTATGTGGGGGGTGTGTGTGTGTGTGGTATGTGGTGTGTGTGTGGTATGTGGTGTGTGTGTGTGGTATGTGGTATGTGTGTGTGGTATGTGGTGTGTGTGTGGTATGTGGTGTGTGTGTGTGTGTGTGGTATGTGGTGTGTGTGTGTGGTATGTGGTGTGTGTGTGTGTGGTGTGGTATGTGGTGTGTGTGTGTGGGGGGGTGTGGTGTGTCATGTGTGTGGTGTGTGTGTGTGTGGTATGTGGTGTGTGTGTGTGTGTGTGTGGTATGTGGTGTGTGTGTGTGTGGTGTGTGTGTGTGTGTGTGTGTGGTATGTGGTGTGTGGTGTGTGTGTGTGTGTGTGTGTGTGGTATGTGGTGTGTGTGTGTGTGGTATGTGGTGTGTGTGTGTGTGTGGTATGTGGGGTGTGTGTGTGTGTGTGTGTGTGTGGTGTGTGGTATGTGGTGTGTGTGTGGTATGTGGGGCGTGTGTGTGTGTGTGGTATGTGGTGTGTGTGTGGTATGTGGTGTGTGTGTGTGTGTGTGGTATGTGGTATGTGTGTGTGTGGTGTGTGTGTGTGTGTGGTATGTGGTGTGTGTGTGTGTGGTATGTGGGGTGTGTGTGTGTGTGTGTGTGTGTGTGTGTGGTGTGGCGGCAGCAGCACTGAGGCTCCTGGCCAGGGCGGTGGGCAGCAGAGAGCCCCAGGTGCTCCTCAGAGCAGCCTAGGACGTCCCAGCAGGGTGCGGGTCTGCCCACCCACTGCCAGCCGTGCCTTCACCCCTTAACAGTGACTGTTCCACAAAAGCCCCGTGAGTCACCTGACGAGGAGCTCCCCCACCCCAGGCAGGGAGATGAGGCTGGCTCAGTGGCTCAGGAACTGTGGGTGCAGCAGAGAACACCCCCCATCCCCCACCCCATTCCACACAGTCAGCTCTGGCCACACTGAGGTGCCCTTGACCTCTCATCATCCCCACCCCGACCTGTACTCCTGAGGCTTTAGCACCCAGGGCCCACAGCACGACCACGTGCAGAGCCAGCCCAGGGGGGTCACCAAGGAGCCGCAAGGCTGTGCAGGAATTGCCCAGGTCTGGAACCAGGCGGAGCCGGGCCAGACCCTCTGCATTCACGGAGCCAGCCTGGACGTCACAGCTGAGGCCGGAGCACAGCCTGGTCCTGGCCCTGTGGGGACACCAGAGTATGTCCCACAGGTTTCAGGGAACAGAATGACAGTGGAGGGAAATGCACATTATTTTATAAACCGGAACAACAGGAAAATGCTGCCCATCGTCATTAGGCCTGCCGGTGATCGCATCCTGCTTTCAGAGGTGTTAAACGGTGAACTCGTGTCTCCAGACTGATGCAATTTGGCAGTACATACATTTGCTCAGGAACATTCGACCTTGGAAAGGTTTGATCAAGGAGCATGGTCCAAGGCCAGCATTGCCCAAAAACACACACTACTCTTGGCCCGGGGCTTGGGCTCTTGTTTTCTCTTGCATCCATCATTTTAATACATGTATTTTAAAACTGTAGACATTTACTATAATGCTTACAATGTACAGTATAAAACATACAAAAAAAGCATATAAAACCGATACAAAAACTGAAAATGTAGAATGGTGAGGTAAGACAGTTGGGAGTTCTAACATTCGCTCCTCACCCTGGTGCATCATCTTGTGCGTCCCACGTGGGGGGCCCCACCCCTAGACAGGAGGCTTGCCCTGTCTTACTTGGCTCTGGGTCCCCAGTGTCTAGCTGGGCACCTGCACACATAGGCACTTGGGGAACCTGTGCTAGATGAATGAATGAGCAATTGGATGAATGTAGCCCTGCCCACCTGCGGGACCTCGGCAGAAGCCCTCACTGTGCCCCAGGCCAAGCTCCCCAGCCCCCCACTTGTGCCCTGTGCTTTTGCCTGCAGTCTGCAGACTCCAGCAAGCGGCCCTCCACCTTGGCGGGCCAGTTCAAGCAGTCCCTGGACAAGCTGATGAAAATCCTGACCAACTGCCAGCCTTACTTCATCCGCTGCATCAAACCCAATGACTACAAGAAGCCGCTGGTAATGCAGGGAGGGAGAGGGCCTCTACTGAATGAGTCTGATGGCATCTGGGATCATGTTACTCCCTGCTCGAATGTCTGAGCAGCTTTAGAGCTATCTGCCCCCATTTTACAGATGAGGGTACTGAGGCAAGGTGACCAGTCTAGGCCATTCGAAGGTCTGTGACCTTCAGGGCTTTGGATCACCCGTACCTCAACTGTCTCAGCCCTGCCATTCGCCTGCCATTGGCCAGGTGTGTTGCTTCTCTGAGCCTCAGTTTCCTCTTCCGTAAATTCAGGATCTGCCTACCTGCAGGGGGCAGCAAGGATTGCACATGACGTTTTTGCCACACCTGCATAAGTAAACCACACTCCATAAGGGGCAGCAACCAGTACTGTGATTTTAGAGACTGACACCAACTGCTGGTCACCGAGACCTGAGGCCATGCAGCCCTTGGAAGGCGGTTTTATCTGCTTATGTGTGGGGTGGGGTGGGAGCCTGCTGCCTGCCCAGCCCCTGACCCGTGGGCTTGGGAATCCCACCCAGAGGCTGCAAATACAGGATTCCAGAAACTGGGAGATGCCATCTGAGAGGAGATAGAATGGTTCAAAAAAACAAAAAGTCTTATAAGGGAAAAGAAATAATATCACATTAAATGAAGTGCCTTTTTGAAAAGTATAAAATCATATGAAATTCAGGCTGGCCCAGGAGATCCAAAGTGTGTCTTCGTTAAAGCACAATGCACAGATGTTAGAGAGTAACTTTGCTCCCAGAGGTCCTTACCCACGCCCACAGGTGGGGGGCCTGAGGATCATTCTCACGTCTTGTGGGTGCCCCCGGCTGAGACATTTCTGGGAGTTGGTAGCTGCTGTGCGGGTGTAGGGGACCCCAGGCTGAGGGGCCAGGAAGGCTCAAGGTAGGAACCCTGGCTCAGCCACTCAGGAGCATGGCCCTGAGCCTCAGGCAGCTTGTCTTTAAGTTGGAGCTAAGTACCGCACCAGGTAGGGCTGTTGTAAAGATTAAAGGAGAAGCACCAGGCCCACCGGAAATGATAAATGGGAGCTAAGGAGTTGCCCAAAACTAACTGCTGTGGCCCTTCGTGTTTCCAGGTGCTGGTGGGCTTGCCAGATTGGAGGGCTTGCCCCTAGTCCCCAGACACTCCTGGTTGGAGGCGGAGGGGGGCTCTCGAGGGTCCCAGCCATGCAGAGTCTTGGGGCCATGGCTGAGACCCCATACCCCTGTGCAAAGCATCGTGGCCAAGTTCCTCTCCAAAGACCCATCTCTGGAGGATGGAGAGACTAAGTTGACTAGAACATTTTCACACTCAAAGTAGGAAAGGTACTTATTCCTTCCACTAGAGTGTGAGAGGCACGATGGAGCCCCAGCCGGAAGGACTGCAGGGGCACCAGTCACCCCAACACAGGCAAGGCCAGAAGGAAGCCGTGTCCTTTGGCATCATTGTTTGGGGGGTACTTCAAAAAATTTTAAACGTGGCATATGCAAAAACACTTTGATATTCTTCATACTTTGCATATTCTGAAAATGCGGGAAGTATTTGGTGTTCTTGTGGATGTCCCAGTTCGTATGTTATCGACTTTTTATCTCCTTGGAAAACACTTCCAGGACTTGGCAGCGACTTCAACCAAATATCTCCCTTCAAAACAGAACGTTCATGAAACCAAGCGTTTGCTTCCTTCTCCTGCATTTGGTGGACGGCCGAAGGGTTGGTGGCAGGGAGGTCGGGAAGGGGGCGGCCCGCGCCATCAGCCCCTCTCCTCTGCGCCCGCAGCTCTTCAACCGGGAGCTGTGCCTCTGGCAGCTGCGCTACTCAGGCATGATGGAGACGGTGCACATCCGCAAGGCCGGATTCCCCATCCGCTACTCGTTCCAGGAGTTCTCGCAGAGGTTCCGCGTCCTGCTGCCCAGCGCCGCGCGCACGGAGGTGTGCGTCCCCGCAGCCCGGCCCACGGCCCCGACAGGCGGCGTGCGCATCCGCAGAACCCAGCCGCCTCTGGGCGCCCGCACGGCCCCCGTTCCAAGCGGGCTGCCCACCTGATGCCCAGGGCCCCTGCCTGGACTCCAAGCTTTGAAATGACCCCCGTTCCTGCTTCCCTTCTCTGGACGAGGCTAGCCGCTGAATATGTTCCTTCTAGGAGCATCCGCAGTCAAAAGCAAACACTCTCTTTTACGTGGCAGAATGTCACAGAGGTGATAAGTGGCCAGGGAGCAGGACCCTTCCCGCTTCCTAGCCTTCCCCGAACACTCGGCCATCCTGAAGTTTGGGCTGCCCGTGTCCAACGGCCACACTGAGGCCCCAGGCCCTACAAGGTGTGGTGGCCTCGTGGTCCCCTGGGCCCCACCCTTGATCCAGGAGCCCCTGACGGCGACACCTGTGGGAGCAGAGGGACCCCGCTCCCTAGGAAGCCTCCGAGGAGGGACCTCAGGCTCCAGCGGGACTCCACAGAGCCCCTCCTGTTTCTCTTTGGCAGCTTCAGGGCAAGTTTCGCCAGATGACCCTGCGCATCGTCGAAATGTGGCTGGGCACAGACAAAGACTGGAAAGTGGGAAAGACCAAAATTTTCCTGAAGGTGAGACCCTGAACGCGCTGGTCCTCAGCCTCCTGAAGCCTGTGTGGCCGGTCTGGTGCCCGTGGGCGCCTGCCCCGTGCGTGGCCCCTGCCCTCAAGAAAGCCACTCTAGGGGGGAAGGGAGGCAGGGGGTCACGGGGAGAGCCCGGCCCAGCCCGTGAAAGCCCGGGGGCTTCTCAGAGGAGGACATTTAGGGCGAGGCCTGAGGAGAAGGAGGGCCTGCCTCCAAGCCACCGTGGGAGAGCAAGAAGGAGCTGAGGGAGGTCTCCCACTGTCCCCGAGAACAGCCCTTCAGGCCCGGGGCCACAGTCTGCAGTCCGACCTGGGGAAGCCCCGCCCCTGCCTCCCTGGAGAGGCGGGGCTTCAGGCAGGAGGCGGTGTGCCCCCCTCCCCCCATGACAGCTCCTTGGCGGGCCAGTGCAAGCAGCACCATCTCCCACCTCCCACCTGCCTCTCCATCAACTCACAGGGAGGCTCAAGGTCACGCAGACGCAGCCTCCCGCCCTTGAGGCTGGCCTTCGAGCCCTCCAGGATTGCGAACTGGGTCAGAGAGCCACAAGGAGAGAACCTCCGTGTCTCCTAGCCTCACACGCCTTGGGCAGGTCAGCAGGGCGAGAAAGAGGAGGAGGAAGAGAAGATCAGGGCTAGAATCAGGGCTCTGCCAGCCCGCGCCGCACCTCACCTCGTCCCCACTGCCCTTCCTGAGGCCTCCACTCTCTCCTCTTCCCCCGTAGAGCCTGCCCAAATGTCCTTGTCTGTCCTCCCAGCCCCAGCTCTCCAGTGGGTCTGTCCGTCTGTCCGTGCGTTAGTCAGGTCTGCCTATGCTGGGGCTCTGGGGCTTGACAGGAAGGAAGAAGCAGAGGGGCTTCAGACTCCACTGGGGAGGTGAGGCTGGCAGAGGGAAGAGGTCTGGGGAGTCCCAGGGCCGCAGCCCAGGAGGGTGTGGTATGGAGAGTGGGGTCAGCGAGGGTGGATGGCCAAGGAGGGGAGGAGAGTGCCTGCCCCTCCATCCCTCCCCCTCCCTGGCTGCTCCGTGAGGCCACAGTCGGGGGTCTGGTCCATCTCTGTGTCCCCAGGGCCCACCCAGGCACACCAAGAGACCCAGTGCTTGCTTGATGCAAGACTGATGGGGGCAGGAAGGGCCACCAAGCCCCTGGCCTCTGCCCATCACTTACCAAAGGGCCGTGCTGCTCTCGCCTCTGCAAAGGCAGTCCCTTCCTTCCGGGCCGGGATCCAGGGGCAGCAGGGAGGTGGGCCAGGGAAGGTCACCGCTCAGGGATGAATACGGCTCATCACCCCTCACCATGAATTCTATGCAAAGGCTGGAATTCATGTTCACATGGAAACAAGCATGCATCTGGATTACAGCTGAATGCGCGTTGCACATGAATTTTGGGAAATAAAATACAGCTTTGGGGAAATTTTCTGCCCCCCTCTTGGGTTCTCCGGAGCAGAAGTGAAATTTCCCAGATCGAATTAACAAGAAGAAAGAGCTAATATGGGAAGTTCTTGGATTGGGGCTGGGGATGTAGCTGCGGTTCTCTGCTCTGAGCCACAGCGGTGGCAACATGAGGGCCCCTTCCCCTGCCCGCCCTCCTGGGAGCAGTGTGGGAAGAGTCTGAGAGACCCTGACTTCTGGCTGCAGGTGGGGGAGTGGCGGTGAGGCGGGGCAGCTGCATGATGAGATCTCTCCCATCCCAGGAAAACCAGGAAACCCTGCTGGCGGTACAGAGGAGCCAGGCCCTGGACAAGGCTGCCGTCAGCATCCAGAGAGCCCTGCGGGGCTGCAGATACAGGTGCCCGCCCTGCCCCCTCCCAGCCCACACACCCCCCCGCCATGTGCCCTGGGCAGGCCTGTACCCCGCAAGGGCCACAAGTTCCCACTGGTCCCCCTCTCGGGGTCACCGAGGCAGAAGCGCTGTCAGGACCTCCTGACCAGGGACGCTGCAGCCTGTGTTGGCCAGAGAATTCTAATACATTAGTTGAATGTTTGGGGTGGAGGGCAAAATCCACCACGGACGCAAGAGGCAAATGAAGCGTCAGCTCTGGTTTCGACTGTATCTCGGCGCTCTCCTTCAGTTGTCTTAGAGAATGCATAGGTTTGGTTTTATGAGGTGGTTGGTTTTGGAGGGAAGAAAAGAACTGTCTTTGACTCGGTTCCCTGGTCAGTAAGAAGATAACCCTTGAATTTCAGTCCAGGTTCAGTAAATCAGCCATATTACTGCCTCCCTCCCCCTCACCACATCCAAGGGTCTCGGCAGGTCCCATGGTGCCATTCCCTGCTGTCCTGTCGGCCCGTTGCCAACCATAGGAAGGCCTGGAAACCCAGATAGGACAAAATGCAAGCAGGTGGCTGAGCCACGGGAATAGCGGCCATGGGCACCAGCAAGCAGGGTCGTGAGGCGGGGAGGTGTGGCTTAGAAGGCCATACAGGTTCAGGATTCCCCAGTGGTCTCCACTGCCATTGTTGGGGGTGGGCTCATTACTACCCATCAAGGATGACTTCCTACACAACCCAGGTGAGGGTGGAAGTCTAGGCTTTCCACTGGGCATCTTCTGGTGTAGGTGGGGGAACCACAGTTGTTTACATGGTGTTTCACTGGAGTAGACTTAGTTATTATCTAAAAGTTTTCTGTCTTGCTAAACTGCCCCTTTCTTGATCCTTTTGGTAGAGAGAGAAGGCTTTTCTTGGGGTCTTTCTGGTCTGTGCCCATTGTCATTTCTGGACTGCCTTCTTCTTCAGCTCCTAGTCTAGAGTATGTGAGGCAAAAAGAAATCCAGAGAAGTTACCACTGTGTCTGAGATCCTTAGCTGGTCTTCCTTCTTCTCTCCATGTTTCAGAGTCTTCTTAATGTGTGTTTTATGTATAATGTCTAGGGGTTTTTAGTTGTAGTTAGCAGGAGGAGTAACGGAAAGTATGTCTACTTCATCTTCCCAGAAGTGATCACCATTGGTAATTAATGGTGTTCTCGCTGTTCTGGCCAATGCAATTAGACAAGAAATTTAAAGAAAATATAGAAATCAGGGTTTTTCAGCTTCAACACTACTGACATTTTGCTAGGATAACTTTTTGCTATAGGGGGCACTGTCCTGGGCATTGCAGGGTGTTCAGCGGCATCTGAACTCTACTCACTAGATGCCAGTAGCATTCTCCTCCCCAGCCCCCGGTCATGGCAACCAAAAATGTGTCTCGACATTGCCAAGTGTGCCTGGGGGGCAGAATCACCCCCAGTTGAGAACCACTGGTATAAATATTAGAAAGGAGACCAATTATCTTTATTTTTAGATTACTCAGTTGTTTACTTTGGCCTTATATTAGAATCATCATGTGAGTGTGTGTGTGTGTGTGTGTGTGTGTGTGTGTGTATGTATGTACATGCACCAAAAAATATTGAATAGATAGATATACAGATATATATTGTCCACCCATCAACAAAGATTCTGACTTAATTGGACTGCACGGCACCCAGGCATCAATAAATATTGAAATTTTCCAGATGATTTTTTTCTTATTCTTTTTTTGTTTGTTTATTTTGGTTTTTGGTTTTTATCCCCCAGTTTTATTGAGATATAATTGACTTACAGTACTGTACAAGTTTAAGGTGTACCACATAATGATTTGACTTATACGTATCATGAAACAGTTACCACAATAAGTTTAGTGGACATCCACCATCTCATATAGATGCAGAAACAAAAGAAAAAAATTTTTTTTTCCTTGTGATGGAAATCCTTCTTAGGGTTTACTCTTTTTTTTTTTTTTTTAGTTTTTTTTTTTTTTATTTATGGCTGTGTTAGGTCTTCATTTCTGTGCGAGGGCTTTCTCCAGTTGTGGCAAGCGGAGGCCACTCTTCATCGCAGTGCGCGGGCCTCTCACTATCGCGGCCTCTCTTGTTGCGGAGCACAGGCTCCAGACGCGCAGGCTCAGTAGTTGTGGCTCACATGCCTAGTTGCTCTGCGGCATGTGGGATCTTCCCA
Organism: Balaenoptera physalus; assembly: GCF_965194825.1. Lineage (NCBI taxonomy): Eukaryota > Metazoa > Chordata > Mammalia > Artiodactyla > Balaenopteridae > Balaenoptera > Balaenoptera physalus. Next base: position 7,458,937 of record NC_138885.1, on the reverse strand, counting down.
GACCAGGGCTCGAACCCGTGTCCCCTGCATTGGCAGGCAGATTCTCCACAACTGCGCCACCAGGGAAGCCCCAGGGTTTACTCTTTTAATAACTTTTATATGTACCATAGAGCAGTGCTAACTATAGTCATCATGTTGTACATTACATCCCTAGTACTTAATCTTATAACTGGAAGTTTGCACCTTTTGACCACCTTCATCCAATTCCCCCTCCCCCAACTCCTCGAAGATGATTTTTAATATGATTGAGATCTATTTTCCTAAACCTAAGAAAATACCCTGAAAAATTATTAGAAGTGCTAAGAAAACTCACTTAAGTGTGGGAGAAAAGGTACATCCGTATGCACCTCTGACTCCCCAGAGGCGAGGTTTCAGGTTACCTCCTCCAGTTTTCAGCCCACTTTCCTCCGTGTGGAGGGAGCAGTCTGATGGAGCTTGCCAGGCTGCCTGGGTCTGGGGGCTGCCCTCTGCTTTGACCTGCCCCCAGAGAGGAGCTCTGGTCCTGAGACTTCTGACCTGATTTCTGATAAACCCCTGGGCTAGTGGCCAGAGGAGGGGGCAGAGTCTGACAACGAATAAAAAGTTGGAAATGGGTTTTATCCCTTCAGAGATCTTTGGGGGGAATGAGGAAATTTTTTCTCCTCACTCTAAACACTGGACTGTCCTCGGGAATTCTCTGGAGGTCCAGTGGCTAGGACTCCTCGCTTCCACTTCAGGGGGCACAGGTTCGATCCCTGGTTGGGGAACTAAGATCCCGCAAGCTGCGTGGCATGGCCAAAAAAAATAAAGAAAAGAAAAAGAAAAAAGATAAATTTAAATAAATAAATAAAAACTGGACTGTCCTCATTCACAAATTTAGTTGTTGGCAGTAGATTTTAAGTTCCTAACCTGTCTTTCAGCCTATAAAGGCTTCTGGAAAAGAAATATTGTATGCATTCATTTCCCCCAACATTTCATTATCTCTCTTCCCTTAAAATCAGTTTTTCCCCTCCAAAGGCTTTAAAATGTCTGTGGTTGTTACCACTGACTTGCATTTCCGCTTCTAGGAAGGAGTTCCTAAGGCAGAGGCAGGCAGCTGTGACCCTCCAGGCCTGGTGGAGAGGCTACTACAGCCAGAGGAACTTCAAGCTGGTAAGAGACTCACGTGGGAGGCGGAGCCTGCAGGAGCAGCTGTCCAATTAGATACGAATGTTGACGTTTGTTTATGGCTGTGAGAGCTGGGGCAGGAAGCATCACATCAGTCACAGGCATGATCGATCCAGACCTCAGCACCCCACACACTCTTCTTAGCACAGTGTCAGGTCACACGGTTTGCAGGTTTCAAAGCGTTCTCCTGCAGAATTTGGGGCATCTCCAGAGCTAGAATGAGATGTCCTACTCTGAAATTAGATGGTGGCTTTTTTTCCCAATTTCCAGGCAACAAAATAGGTTAATGGATTGATTATTTTCTGTTTCAAGCACTTTTTTCTAATTTTTTCCTTGACCACAGGCGCTGCTAATGAGTGTCTGCACAACAAACAAACCAGAGCAACCTTTAACCGTGTCCTGTGGGGCCTGTTTGACTGCTTGTCTTGGTCATGGCTGCGACTGTGGTTGGGACATGCAGTGGTCACATCAGCAAAACTGACCCAGACCTGTCCGCATTCCATGCTCACAAGGGCACGTTGGCAGCTGATATGGATGGAAAGGCTACTTGGGGCCTGTTGCTCTGTGTGCATCACTTTATTTACTGTTAAGCCAACGCTGTATGTCAAGGAACCGAGGCACAGAGAGATTAAGTCATTTCCCCAAGAGCACGCAATCAGTAGGCAGCAGAGCTGGAGTTTGGATGCATGTCTGTGTGACTTCCAAACCTGTAAGATGCAGCATGACCCCTCACACCTGGCAGCCGTTAGGTTGGTCATTCAGAAGCCAACAGGAGCCATCCCAGAGGCTCAGGGACTGCTGTGGCCTAGGGTGTGTGTGCAGCATAGAAGCAGGTACTCACAGTTTATTATTTCCTCTTGATTTTCAAGATCCCTGAGGGATTAGCTTGACGGAGCCGGCCGTAGGCCTCCACACAGGTGCTCTAGCTCCACACAAGCTGGCTGGACTTGGCTGCAGGTGTGAAAAGCAAGGCCTCTAGAATCGTATCACGCATGTGACACCCAAGCCAGTTCTCTGTTACTGGCAGAACTACCAGGAAACTACTTTATTATTTATGCCATTTTTTCTCTTTTTTTTTTTTAAGGAATTCCTTTATTTTTATTATTTATTATTTATTTATTTATTTATTTTTGGCTGTGTTGGGTCTTCGTTTCTGTGCAAGGGCTTTCTCTAGTTGCGGTGAGCGGGGGCCACTCTTCATCGCGGTGCGCGGGCCTCTCACTATCGCGGCCTCTCTTGTTGCGGAGCACAAGCTCCAGACGCGCAGGCTCAGTAGTTGTGGCGCACGGGCCTAGTTGCTCTGCAGCATGTGGGATCTCCCCAGATCAGGTCTCGAACTCGTGTCCCCTGCATTGGCAGGCAGATTCTCAACCACTGCGCCACCAGGGAAGCCCTATTTACGCCATTTAAAAAGACTTCTTTAGCACTAATTTCTCGCCAGGCTCTGTTCTAACTGCTTTACAAGTATAACTCATTTAATACGCTCGTACTCACAGGCACGTAAAACTTTAGCACTCGCGCTTTGCCATAAAGCAGGTAACTGTAAAGCTGATTTGTGAGGTCACCTTGCCCCTTGCTCTCTGTCCCCTCGGGAAGGCCTTTCTCTGCTCTGTGCCCGGCTGGGCCCAGGCCTCTCTGTGAGCGCCCGTCCTTCTTGCCTCCGCAGGTCCTCCTGGGTTTTGAGCGTCTGCAGGCCATTGCCCGGAGCCACCTGCTGGCAAAGCAGTACCAGGCCACGCGGCAGAGGATGATCCAGCTGCAGGCCCTCTGCAGGGGCTACCTTGTGCGCCAGCAGGTCCAGGCCAAGAGGAGGGCAGTGGTGGTCATCCAGGCGTACGCCAGGGGCCTAGCTGTCCGGCGGCAGAAAGCCAATGTAGGTGGTCACTGCCCTCTCGGGCAGGTGGGAGATGGCCGGGCCCAGGTGAGGGAGGGTAGGCAGGAGGAGTAAGCAGCAACATAGGGCTCCCACCAGACACTCCTGCCCCCTCCAGGTCCAAAAATACCAAGAAATACCAAGAGGAGCCTTCAAGAGAGTCCGGGCAAGAGAGGCGGGAGGGCGGGGAGCAGGGGAGTGGCGCCGAGATGCATATCCCTGCGTTCTGAAATTTCACCCTTGCGTGATCCCATTTCCTCCATTCGGACAGCACCTGAAACCCAACCTCACTCCTCAGAACTCGCTCATTTGGCAATGGTGATAAGGAAGAGGGCCTAGGATGAAGTCTGCCCCTGCTCCGTAGATGAAAATGGGTCCCCGGAGCACAGTGCTAGTACAGTGGCCAGAGCAAGAAAGAGGGCAGAGCCCCAGACATGTCAGCAGCGTGTTCCTGCACCCACGTGGCCCCAGACGGGCCACAAACCAGGGCAGGCCCAGAGCCCTCTCCCAGGGGAAACTTGGTGCTCTTTGTGAAGGGACCAGGTGGGCCTGGGTGGGTTTTGCAGCTAGGTTCTGGGGGTCTTCGGGCTTTGGCGTGGTACCCTGTGAGAACAAGCAAGCATCTCCGCTCTATGGACCTCTAACTATCCACTGGGAAAGGAGAGGCCCAGGCTGGTTATCTCCAGTCCCTCTCGCTTTTAAAACCTAGGATTTTAGAGGGAAATGTATTGATTTGGACAAATACGGCAGGAGGAGGTTTATTTGGCTTCCGGGAGGGGCTTGCCCCCGCCGGGCCTGTGGTAACCGTGGCCCCCGGGGTGTCTGTGCAGGGGCCTCTGGTCGTCCCCGCTGAAAAGCAGAAAAGCCCAAGCGCTGTCCCCAGGAGGAAGCGTAAGTCCATCTACGACACTGTCACCGACACGGAGATGGTGGAGCAGGTGTTCGGCTTCCTGCCTTCCCTGATGGGCGGGCAGGAGGACCAGGCCACGCCGCACATCGAGGTAAGACAGGCCCTGCCGGCCCAGCGGCGGTGGGGGGCTCTGTCTAGGGGCCAACCTCTAGGCTTTGCTGAAAAGCCAAGATTCAGCTCGGGGAGCTGATGGAGAAGGTAGGTGTTGAAGTGAGTTCTGCGGTCCTGGGTGAAGATGCAGAGAAAAGAGGAGCGACGGTCTCTGTGGTCAAACCCTTTCCAGCTGAGCAGGTTTCTCACCTGCAAGGCTTCCTAGAGCCTTTACTGTGCGAATGTCATTGGGCTTTCAATCGGGCAGCGTTTCCCGCGTGTGTTCGGCCCCTGTCACACAGCACCTCGGTGGCCGCTGCTCTGCCATATGTGACCTGGGGACCCGAGGTAGAAAACGCACGGCAGGAGGAGGCCGTGTCTGATGGGGGGGGGGGTGGGAGGAGGGGGCGGCAGGGCGGGAGGAGCGGGCAGGAGAGGGCAGCTCCGGGGCTGTCCCGTTGGCTCGCACCGCATCCTGCCCTGGGCCAGTGACCTAGGCGCCCCCCAGGGTGCTCATGCCTCCCCCTCCTCCCGCCCAGGCTCCCCCCACACAAATCATCTGTGCAGTGCCGGCAGCCCGGCCCGCCTCCACTGGAGGAGCACTTGACAGAAGCGAGCAGGAGGCGGGTAGGGAGTGGGGGGTGTCTGGAGAGCCCAGGTCTGCAGGCAGAGGGTGCCAGGTACCTGGGGCTTTCACACCGAGGCCCGCCCAGCAGCCGGCAGCCCACCAGGGGCCCACCGAGGGTGAGGGTCGGGGAGGTCCCCAACACAAGGGGCAGTGGATAATTCTGCACCCCGTCAATAACCAGACAGACCCTTCTTGGGGCTCCCTGGCCCCCAAAGATGCACACGCTGCCAGGTCACATCTGAAAGGACAGCAGACCCTTGTCCCTCTCTCTCACGGGCACCCAGGATCTGGAAGAGAGGACCCAGAAGCTACCCGAGGTTGACCTGGACACGGTCCCCATGATGGGGGAGCCCGAGGAGGACGCAGACGACCTGGCCGAGTACACCTTCCCCAAGTTCGCCGTGACCTACTTTCAGAAATCAGCCAGCCACACACACATCCGGCGGCCCCTGCGGTACCCTCTGCTTTACCACGAGGAGGACGCCGACTGCTCGGTACCTGGCTCTCTGGTGTCTGGCGGCTCAGGCCTCCCCCTGGTTCGGGCGGGGTGCTGTGGGCTCCGCGCGGCGTGGAGCCGGGTTCCAGCCGGGCGCTCTGTCCCCGTCTCCCCAGGCCGCCCTGGCTGTGTGGAACGTCATCCTGAGGTTCATGGGTGACATCCCGGAGCCAGTGCTCTTTGCCAGGAACACCCTGCGCGGTGGCTCGGTGATGCGGCAGATCCATGACGCTCTGGGCAGGGAGAGCAGTGCCCAGCCTCCGACGCACAGCGGATCCACACAGGTGCGCAGTGGGCGGGGGCACTAAGGGCGTGTCCCCCAGGCCCCGGAAGCTGGACTGGCAGGGGGAGGCAAGGCATGGAGTGAGCACCGCCTGCTGGGCGCAGGGGCCCCCGGGGCTTTTCAGTCTTGAATGGCACTCAGGGGCTCACGAGTCAGGCGTTACACCCAGGACTTTGTGAATTATACAGTCATCACAGGAGAGGATCTCCCAGGCTCTGAACACCGGGTTTGACCTGAACATTGGGCAGTAATACTAACAACAGATGTTATTACTGACTGGCGACGTGCTATGTGCCAGTTGCTTCTCTTCAGTTAATTTCCAGATGAGCCATCCCTACAAGGTAGGGATTATTAAGTTTATTGTAGCTAGAGAAACTGAGAAGTGAAGTGACTTGTCCCCAGATCACAGTGAATACGTGTGACACAGCTGGGCTTTGAATCCATTCTGCTGAATTCAGAGACCAAGTTCTTTACCCATGTTCTGCCCTGTCCTCTGATGGAAGGTTAATTCACGTCCATTTTTGGTCAGAAGTCCTTCCTAAAGCCCTGGTTTCATGATGTCATCTTAGTGGAATTAACCAAAATAGTCCAAAGGAATGACACAGCAGTGATAGCACTCGGGCCCACCAGCATTAGGAGTCCCACGATTGCCTACGATTCTGACACCAATTCCAATGTATGTGGATTTTTCCCCACACCAAGAATTCTCAGCACCAGCTGGGTGTCCTACAATTCAACTCAATCCTGACACTATCTGCCTGGAGATAGCATCTGATTCCACAGATGAAGGGCTCCGTCCTTCAAGACGACCCCTGCTTCAACTCAAGTCCGGATTGTTCCTCATTTGCTGACCCACTGGCTATAATCAGAGGTTCCCACGACCCCCCCTTGGGTTTCATTTGCGAGAGCGGCTCAGAGAATTCAGAGCAACATTTTACTTACTACATTACTGGTTTATTATAAAAGGATACAACTCAGAACAGCCAGATGGGAGAGATGCATAGGGCAAGGTGTGGGGAAAGATTGAGACGCTTCCATGGGGAATTTCCAGGTGGTCCAGTGGTTAGGACTCCACACTTTCACTACTGAGGGCCCGGGGTTCAATCGCTGGTTGGGAAACTAAGATCCCACAAGCCACACGGTGCAGCCAAAAGATAAATAATAAATAATAGAAAAAAAAAAAAAAAAGAAGCTTCCATGTCCTCTCCAGGCACCACTCTCCCTAAATCTCCAAGTGGTCACCAACCTGGAAGCTCTCTGAACCCTGTTCTTTTGGGTTTTTACGGAGGCCTCATTACATAGATACGATTGACGAAATCATTGGCCACTGAGCCAGTTGAACTCAATCTCCCGCCCCTCCCCACCTCCCCTTGTCCCCTGGCAACCAGACCCACCTTTAGGTGCTTTCCAAAAGTCACCTCATTAACATAAAAAGACACCTTTATCACAGGAAATTCCAAGGGCTTTAGGAGCTCTGTGCCAGTAATGGGGACGAAGACCAAATATATATTTATTAGAAATCACAATATCACAGTGCCCCATACCTCAGCTCAGATAGCTGTGAGGTCCTGTGTGCAGACCAACTGCATAGACATCTAAGGGAGTCTGCAGCCTGGCATCACGTGGCCAGATCTGGTCCAGGAATGACATGGAAGTTGCCCAAGCTCAAGCCCTGACTCCCTGACCTCTAGAGATGTGGGCTCTGCAGAGTGTAATAGTCATTCACTGCTGTGTAACAAATTACCCCCTAAATTTGACAGCTTGAAACAGCCCACATTCGTTATCTCAGACAGTTTTTGAGGGTCAGGAGCAGCTTAGTTGGTTAGTTTGGGCTCAAGGTCTCTGGTGAGGTTGCAGTCAAGTTGTCATCTCGAAGCTCGACCGGGGCTATGGGATCTGCTTCCAAATGGCTCCCTCACGTAGCTGCTGGCGGGAGACCTCAGCTCTGGCCACCTGGGCCTCTCCATGGTGCTGCCCGAGTGTTCTCACATATGCTTCCTCCACAATGAGTGACCTCAGAGAGACAGCAGGAAGGAAGCTGCAATGCCTATGTGCCACAGTGGGTGAGAATGTCAGGAGGCAGGGGCCACTGGGGGCCACCTTGGAGGCTGGCCACCTCTCAGGGAGGGGATGCTGGGAGGTGGTCCAGCCACTGGCACCTCTGGAAGGTGAGCACAGGGAGGACTGGCTTCCAGAGGTCAGATCTCAAGTGTTCCTTCCTGCACATTTATTAAGCACCCACCGTGTGCCCCTGAGGAGGGGCAGTGGGCTGAGTGAGCCCTGCCCACCCTCGCTCGCCAGCCTAACATGTTTTATGTTTGTCCCCTGTGTGCCAAACCAGGTTTAGCCCAGCCAGAAGCTGGTGCCCAGCCCTGGACCTGGTCCCACACTGAGCTCTAATTTTGGCAGCAACTTCTCATGACACCATCAAGACAGGGTGTGACCCCTGCCTAAGGAGACCAGCAGATCATGATGGCTGGGGGCAGACCCCTCCCCACACAGCCTGGGCCCCGCAGCTTAGAATCTTCTGATCTCTGGGAAAGCCCCTACCTTGCAGTGGGTGGAGTGTATTCCAATTCATCCACCAAATTGTCACAGAGAATGACCATAGCCTGGGGCTGTCCTGGGCACCTGGGCTCAGACCCAGCCCGCTTGGCTGGCGAGAGGTCCAAGCTTTGGAATCAGGACAGTCCTGAGCCCTCCCAGAGGGCTGGTGACTGGCCGAGCAGCTTTTGTCCAGTTTCTCACTTTCCCTCGCCTCTGTTTCCTCACCCAGCTGTGAGGATGGCAGTGCACACCTGTCAGTGTTGCACAGCTCGGTCAAGATGAGGGGCTGCTCGGTGCTTTGTGAATCGGCTGGGAAGTGGCTGGGGGATCTGGAGACCAGCCCCACCCTAGGCACTGTTGGGTCAGATTGCGAGGTGCTACCCCAGCTCACCATCCCTCAAGAACTGTCTCCATCCACAGAGGCCCAGCCGCAGGGACAGAGGGACCAAGGACATCTCCTCCATGAAGCTGAAGCGGTCCTCCAGGGTCACGGGCCAGGTGAGCCCAGGGGACAGGGGACCCGGGCCTGTTCCCAGCTCTGCCGCCCGCCGGCTGGCCTGCGGCAGCATTCCAGGCTTTCAACCGGTTTCCTCCTTTGCAAATGGGAAGAATCTCAGCTGTCCTGACTGCCACCTTTGGGTTTCAAGGTGGCCAGCCAGCTGAATATCGGAGAAGAGGCATTTGATCCTGACGACCCCATCTCAGACCGACCCATGTCCAATCTGGAGAAGGTGCAGTTCATTGTGGGCTACGCCATCCTGCGGCCCAGCCTCAGGTCAGTCCCCACCCCCGTCGCACCCCATTCAGAACATGGGACCCCTCACTGGCTCTCAGCCCATGGCTGCGGCCCTATCCTGCTCCCTACCCTGGGGCCTGTAGGCTGGGTCTCAGGACAGCAGACGTTATCATCAAGGGTTCTCTATTTGCTCTGCGTTAAAACCCCTGGGTGAAACCCAGTTTTAGGAAGACAAATTCATCATGGGCTGGTGATTCATTTGATAACCAGCTTTAATGCAAGTCCCTTTAAATGGGCAAGTCCCTCATTTATGTTATATATATTTTGCTTTATATACAATTTGCTTTACAGGAATTGTGTTTTTATACAAATTTAAAGAACCATGTATACTGCTTTCAGGGACAGACTACTGTATCTCAAGGGTTCACATATTTTAAGTTATTATTTTTAACCAAATTGGGGGAATTTGGGGCATTATTTCTTCAAATGTTTTTTTCTACTTCATTCTCTCTCTCTTTTCCTTTGAACTCTAATTAAACCTATGGAAGACTTTTATATTATCCCTCACATCCCTGAGGGTCTGTTCATCCCTGCTTTCTTTTTTTCTCCTCTGTTCTTTAGATTGGATAGTTTCTACTAATCTATCTTCACATTCACTGATTTTTCTTTTGTCTTCCCCAGTCTGCTATTATACCCATCCACATTTTTTAAAAATTTCAGATATTATATTTTTCAATTCTAGAGCTTGCAGTTGGTTCTTTTTTATAGTTTCTGTTTCTCTACCAAGATATCCTGTTTGTTCATTCACTATGAGCATAGTGTCCTTTACATCTTTGAACACAGTTACAGTAGTTTTTAAACCTTTTCTGATAAATCCAATATCTGGTTCATCCTGGGGCCAGTTTCCACTGATTGCCTTTTCTCTTGAGAATGGTCATGTTTTCCTGTTTCCTCATATGTCCAGTACCTGACTGTTATTTTCTCAGAAGTCTAGTACTTTTGGGTTGTATCCTAGACATTTGGGGATGATATGTTTAGAGACTCTGGAATCTGTTGTATTCCTTCAGAGAGTGTTGACTTTTCATTTTGGCAGACAATTAACTTGGGTGGATTCAAACTCTGTCTCCCTTTGGTGAGCAGCAGCTGGAAACACTGTTCAGTTATTTTAGCCTTTGCTGGACTACCTGGAGTCTGCCCCACACATGTGTAGATCAAGGGTGAGCCAGAGGTTTAGGAAGATTTTATATGCAAAATGTAGGACTCCTCTTCTTTGGTTGTCTTCATTACAGGATTTCTCTTTTCACTTTCAACTGCTGTGGGTACCCAAACTCTGTCTTCTGGTTCTTCGAGCCAGTAAGGCTAGCGTTTTACCTGCCTGCATGACACTAACGTGGCAACTCTTTCAACTTAGTTGGTTCTACTGGTAATTCTCTCATGGTTAGTCCTCACTGGCCACCACACCCTCCAACATGGCAGACCCATATGAGATGATTGTGGGTTCTTCAGATACCCTGTAGGCACTTCTGCGCAGTCCTGACCCCAGCTGGGGCCAACACTGTCTCAGGGATCCCTTGAGATTCTCTGTCATCTCTAGCCCCTAATGGAACATACCACAGCCTCTTAACCACTGGGACCCTCTGGAATGATGGTTGGCCTGCTTGCGTGGATCCCAGCAAGATACCTGAAGCCCAGCTCCTTCCATGGCCTCTTCCTGGTCAACAGACACTCATCCACGCTTGCCCCCACCAAACTGTACAAGTGCAGTTCTCAGCTCCTGACTGTTCTTTCTCCATCTTGCCCATCAAGGGTGGCTTAGACTTCTCTAGCAGGAAACAGACACTAGTCTCTTGTTCATGGAGACCCCCAACTTGTATCTCCAGGGGACACAAACGAAGCACTCTCAAGAGCTCTGTCATCATGCCCCATTCCAGTACCCTGGGGTGGTCCAATGGGCTGCTGGGGCTCATCATGCCTCAGATGGGGAGTGAGATGGGTCCCGTCTCTGGCAGACAGTCCCCATCTCCATTAGCAGTTCTCCTGGGTCCCCCTCACTCCCCCTCACTTAGATATAGTGAAGATGAGCCAGAGATCTCTCTACTCCCATGAAGTCGCTTCCAGGAATCACCTTTCAAATTTCTCACCTTCCTTTATGCAGGCTGGGGATGGCGTGCTGGCTGGACTGGTTCTGCCATCTTTTAGTAAATCCTACAAGAGTGTATCTCTTTAGAATATTGAGTATTATCATCTGTTTATCCTTGGCTTTGGAGTCTTAGCCAAATTCCAAGACAAAGCAAAGGCCCCACTTCACATCCAGCCACACGTTCAATAAATGTTTATTAAGTACCTGCTCAGGGCCAGGCCCTGGCCTGTGGGCTGGGGATGTAGAGATGAAGGCAACGTGTCTCTGTCCTCAAGGAACCCATCCTTTAGTTGGGGAGCATGGGAGGACCCGGAGACCCACAATAACTGCCTGTGCTAAGGTGATGATCCAGTGGGGGCACTGAGAAAGAGTAGGGCCAGGTGGGGTGGGAAGGAGGAGGGGTGTTCGCTAGACAGAGGGAGAGGGTGAGCGGGGTCACAGAGTTCTGAAACAGCCTGAGGGTCTGGAATTCCAGATGATTTGTCCCAGCTGGGGCCCGGAGTTTGAATTCAATCCTTAAGAGCGTAGGGAAAAGCTTTAAGAGAAGACCATGATCATAGATGACTTCCAGAAAGATCTTCCTGGCAATGACATGGAGGGATGGAGCCTGGGGGGTGGGAGGCCAGGAGAGGGCTGCTGCAGAGCTGATGAGGGAGCCCAGAGAGCAGGGGACAGAGAAAATTTCCAGGAGACAGATAGTAGGATGTGGTGGTCGATGGGTGGAGTCTGGGGTGGCCCCCAGATTTCCAGTCTGGGTGAGTGGTTGATGGCAGTGCCTGCAGAGGCTGCAGAAGGAGGAGGTCTGCTGGGACTGACTCTCCTGGCCCAGGAAAGCTGGCAGTGCTCATCTCCTCTGAACTCTGTGGTCAGCAATGTGACATTGGTAGCTTGAAATCAGCATTGGTGGGAATATTTACACCACAGAAATTGGCAAATGCAATGAATTTCAGGGCTTTTCCCCCCAGAAGAGTTGGTTGTTAAACATTTAGGAGCATACCACTGAGTAATTAGGGGAAAGATACTGGCCTCTGGGTATGTAAGGTTGGAGAGGCTAATGGGACACTCTTATAAGTTGATAGAGGCTTGAGTCAGCAGGGAAGAGTGGAGGAAAGCCCCTTCCCCAAGAGGAGACAGAGAAGAGAGGCTCATGAGCCTGTGGGAATGGGAACTGGTCAGGAGGTAAGGAGTTGAGGGGTTCTCTCTCGAAGTCCCCACTCTCCTCCCTGCAGTGGGGGGCGGGGGGGGGTGGTGGGCTGCATTCAGGGGAAGGGGGAGGGCCTCTAGGCAGAGGGAAAGGTTTGAAATAATTGTGAGGTTGGGGAAAGGGGCAGATCAGATTGGGCTGATCTACTAGGAGCAGGGCTTTGGCTGGAGACCCCTGGGCCCTCCCTGTAGCTGTGACCCACAACTGGAGGGTCAAGGTGCTGTGGGCAGAGTGGGTGAGGGAGGGAGCAAAGGCCCAAGGGGCCGAGATGACTGACTAGGAGGACGGAGGGCTGAGGCTTTGGGAAGACAGGAAACAAGGGCTATCAGGAGCGGGGGTGCAGAGGGGCTTCCCTGGTGGTCCAGTGGCTAAGACTCCGTGCTCCCAATGCAGGGGGCCTGGGTTCGATCCCTGGTCAGGGACTAGATTCCTCATGCCGCAACCAAGACCTGGCACAGCCAAATAAATAAATAAATATTAAGGAAAAAAAAAAAGGAGTGGGGCTACAGAGCCCACTGGGGAGACATTGGAGGGAGCACAGTCCTGGGAGATGACAGGGTCCACGGTGGGCCTGAATGTGACGGGGAGGTGAGGGCGTGCAGCAAAAGCAATTGGAGGTGAGGAGGCTGGAGGTCCCCCTGCAAACATGTCTGCCCCCAGGGGTGCAGAAGCTGTGTGCCCGTGTGCCCCGTCTCCTCTTCTCCCCCAGAGCCAGCCCCCTGCCTGGCCTCCCAGCGCTCTGTGTCTTTTAGGGACGAGATTTACTGCCAGATCTGCAAGCAGCTCTCAGAGAACTACAAAACGAGCAGCCTGGCCCGGGGCTGGATCCTGCTTGGTCTGTGCCTGGGCTGCTTCCCGCCCTCCGAAAGGTTCATGAAGGTGGGGAGGGCCGGGGGCCAGGGCTGAAGGCGGGGGCAGCGAGGGTGGGCCCGGGGCCCTGGAGCAGGTCCAGACCTCCTGACCCATGCATGGCCCAGTTCTCCTGCTCCTGCAGGCCAGGATGGGTGTCAGTGCCCGGGCTTCTTTGAGCCTCAGTTTCTCGTCTATAAAGAAGGATGCTCCTTACAACCCCTAATCAGGATCTGCAGGTCATCTTACCTGGGCTCAGTCACCAGGAGACAATGAGACAATGGGTGCAATGGGCATTGAAAAGGCAAAGGAGTCTGAGGAGTGGGCACCAACCAGAGATTGGCTGCAGCATCTCTCTCTAGGCCTTAGAACTAACAAGGGAGGTGCTTTCAAGTGTTGGAGGCCCCAGGCTTTGCTACTCTAATATACCTTTTGGTTCTGATGATAAAAGTAATATGTAGGATATGAAGAAAGTCTAGAAAGAAAATAAAAGTCATCCCCACACCCAGAGGTAACTTCTGTTACAATTCCTGGCCTTTTATGGTGCGATAGGGTCATACTTGGAATCACATAGGAAACAATCTCACTACCTCTTGTCCCTTCAGGGACAGCAGGAAGTGTGGTCACCCTGGCCATCTGCCCTGGGCCCTGGGCCACCCTTGACACCAGTAAACCCTTCCAGGCTGCATCCCCTCAAAGAATCTCTCTGAGAGACAAAAAGGTTTTCAATGCCTTGTTTCAGCATCTTGTCAAACATATTTTGAACATCAGCTCTCCTGCAGCTTTCACTTATCTTATGTGTCTTCTCATGTCATAAACTGTTCCCAAATGGCAGTGCTAATGCCATCTGTTAGCGCTGTCCCAGCGCGTATTTCACTCGTTGATGGACATCTAGGATCCATCTTCCAATTGCCCATCACCATAAACACCACTATGACTAAAAACTTTAGGGACTTCCCTGGTGGCACAGTGGTTAAGAATCCGCCTGCCAATGCTGGGAACACAGGTTCAAGCCCTGGTCCGGGAAGATCCCACATGCCGCGGAGCAGCTAAGCCCCTGCGCCACAACTACTGAGCCTGTGCTCTAGAGCCAGCAAGCCACAACTTACTGAGCCCACGCGCCACAACTACTGAAGCCCATGTGCCCTAGAGCCCATGCGCCACAACTACTGAGCCCGTGTGCCGCAACTCCTGAAGCCCGCGCGCACTAGGGCCTGCGTGCCACGACTACTGAGCCCACATGCTGCAACTACTGAAGCCTGCGTGCCTAGAGCCCGTGCTCTGCAACAAGAGAAGCCACCGCAATGAGAAGCCCGCGCGTCGCAACGAAGAGTAGCCCCCCCTCGCCGCAACTAGAGAAAGCCCACGCATAGCAACAAAGACCCAGTGCAGCCAAAAGACTAAATAAATAAATAAAATTAAAAACAAAAAAAAACTATATATCTCCCTTTATCATAGGTTTGAATTATTAGGTCAAAGAGTATGTACATTTTTAAACTATGTACTATTTAAAACATATTGACAAATGACTCCTCAGAAATGCTGTGCAATTGATATTTCTTCTCACAGTGTGAGAGCCCCGTGTCAATGCATCTTTGCCAACACTATTATCATTTTTATTTTCATTTAAACTTTTTTCCAGTTTTATTGAAATATAATTGACATATAACATTGTTCAAGTGTAGGGTGTACAGTGTGGTGATTTTACATAGGTGTGTATTGCAGAATGATTGCCAAGTAAGGTTAGTTAACACATCCAACGTCCATAGTTAAAATTAGTATCACAGTTTCTAGAATCTGGACAGTAAGTAGAAAGTGTCCTCTATTCTAAGTGTCTTCGTCCCCTTCCCTTCCTCGCCCACCAGTATCTGCTGAACTTCATTGGTCAAGGGCCAGTCGGCTACGGGCCCTTCTGTGTTGAGCGCCTGAGACGCACCTGTGCCAACGGGGTGCGCACGGAGCCGCCCTCCTGGCTGGAGCTGCAGGTAGGGGCGAGAGACGGTCTGTGTGGGGTGGTGCCAGCCGTCACGGCTCTTCCAGCACAGCTCATGGGGCTGCCAGCAGGAAGTGTGTGCTCCGGGCCCGTCCACCGCCTTCTGTGCCAGTGGTCCCTGTGAGCCTCCCCAGGCCTGGTGCAGCCTTCAAAATTGCACCCTCGCCACCAATCTAAATCGGCATTCCTTTAGGGCCCTACTAGCTGAAGGGGAAAGTAAGTCTACTCAGTTCCTTAGCTGCAGGGTGTGAGTGGCTGCTTAAAGTGTTACCCCTCCCAAGGACATATGCATTTTATGTGGCCAACCAAGGTTGGCAATGTTGTTTGTGTCACCTGTGAGTTCCTGCAGTGTCCTCAGGAAAGGTCCTTCAGAAGCAGGCGGGGTTGAGGGGACACCCCTGCTCCCCACTATACCTGCAGCTCCTGAAAGGCACTGTCTGTGCCCCATGGTGCCCTATACCAGGGTAACCTCCCGCCACACCCCCTCCCATCCTCGCCCTGCCACCCGAGTCCACAGGGCCTCCCCGCTTCCACTTTATCTACCTGCTCTGCCCATGAGCCTTGGGGTTGCATGTGAACTTGCCTTCGCGGTGTGGTGGTGCTCATGCCCTGCTGTACGCAGAGAGGAACAGTGGCTTCCTTGGACCCAAAATGTTCCAGAGTATGAGACCCAGCCATTTCCAAGAGCTTTTTGACTTTCTGTGATTCTGAGTCACCCAGCCAAAGCTCAGGGATCTCATGTTAAAACTGGGCCTTCCACTTGCCGGCTGCATCCCAGGGGCGCAGCCCTGGCCCACTCTGTCAGTTCAGTAGCAGATGTTCGTTGGCCAGGACTTTTGTCAACTCCCTGCCGCACCGGGTGGGGCTTCAGAAGGCCCCTCCCCCTGGAACCCATGGGGATGAGCCAGTAGGGTCAGCGGGTTGGGAAGAGGGGATGGTGGACCAGCCTCCCATCCCAGGGTTCCGGGAGCACCAGCGCCGGCAGCTGAGTCCAGGAGCCTCCCGGGTAGAGGACCTGAGTCTTCGTCTGTCCCCAGGCTGTCAAGTCCAAGAAGCACGTCCCGATCCATGTGACCTTGGCGACTAGAGAGAGCCTGACCGTCTCGGTGGACTCAGCCTCGACGTCTCGGGAAGTCTGCCTGCACATCGCCCACAAGCAGGGCCTCAGCGACCACGTGGGCTTTTCCCTGCAGGTTGCCGTGTACGATAAGGTACTGGCCAGGGGGTCCCATCCACCACCCGCCTGTCAGCCTAGCCACCGCTCGCCTTGCCGGCTGCCAAGCACAGATACGAACACAAACTCCCGCTCACAGACATGCCTCCTAACCAGGCAACCTGCCCTCCTGCCCCAACACTCACGCGCTCAGCCCAGAGGCTGTACCTCGGCCCCAGACGGTGTCACACACACACCTGGTAGGTCCCCTGCCACGCCCACATCCTGCTCCAAGCCCCCCACGCTGGGGAGCTCAGACTCCCATGTAGCAATGCGGAGGTCACACCAGCACTGCCCCACCTGAACCCCACATTGTCGCCCCCCCTGATGCCCTGACGCCCATGCTCACAGCCTCAGACCGAGACGTGCTCATGCCAACCAGCCAATCAGAGTGTTCCGACCCCGTCACGTGGGCATGTGCCGCCTGTGGGCGGGGCGGGCGGGGGGCAGTGTTGAGGGGGGGTTGATTGACAGTCCACGCCCCGTGGGGAGGAGTCCCTCGGGCGTCCAGCGGGCTCTTGTCCTCCGTGTGCCAAGGGCAGGTGGGGCGGCCTGACACGCAGCAGTCGCTCACCCCTGCCGCCCCGATTCTGGCCTCAGTTCTGGTCGCTGGGCAGCGGGCGCGACCACGTGATGGACGCCATGGCCCAGTGTGAGCAGCTGGCCCGGGAGAGGGGCGAGAGCGAGCGCCAGGCGCCCTGGCGCCTCTACTTCCGGAAGGAGTTCTTCACCCCGTGGCACGACTCCCGGGAGGACCCGGTCAGCACCCAGCTCATTTACCACCAAGTCCTCCACGGAGTCTGGTCCGGCGAGTACAGCTTCGAGAAGGTGAGGGGGCCGCGGCCGTCAGGGCCCTGAAGACCCACGCATCAGACAGCCTGAGGAAGCGCCCTGTTCCAGCGCAGGGGCGGCGGGGACGGAGCAAGGGCAGCTGGGCTGCGGCCACCGGGGATGCCTGCGGGGAAAGTGGAGGGCAGGCGGCCAGCGGAGAGGAGTGGGTCCGGGGGTGCGTCCGCCAGTGCAGGTCCCTGGGCCCCTCCGGGCGCAGCTGTCCCTGCCCGGCCACCTCCATCTCGTCCCTCAGCCATAGGTTTGCTCAAGCCTCTGGGGTTTGGGGCACCTGCAGCAGGTGGGGAAGCCCTCCCATCAGCCCCAAGCCCACCTGGCCTCACCATGGCAGCTGCTTATGGGGCAGCAGGGCCTGGGAGTCAAGAACATGGCCTTGGAGCCCCGGCACTTGAGTTCAGGTCCCACCTGTGCCTCTTCCTGGCAGTGTGACCTTGGAACGTTAGGTCACCTCTCTGAGCCTCTGGCCCTCATCTGGAAAGTGCAGAGTCACCTGAGCTTTCTGTATGTTTGTGAGACTCGAGGGAAGGGAGCTCGTGCACCTGAAGTCCTCGGGCAGCACTGCTCCTGTTCAGTGGGTGCAGACCTCCCGGGCCTGAATCGGAGGGTGCTGCCCTGGAGGTCGGAGGCAGCCATGGCAGTCCTGGAGGCCGGCCTGGAATGGGGCAGTGGGCAGGGAGAGGCAGGGGCGAGGGGAAAAGGGGGCCCAGAGGGCAGGCAGCTAGGTGGCCGGGCAAGGTTTTGGTCTCCCGGGAAGAACAGGGCTGCTTGGAGCAGGAGCCCTGCTCTGTGCTGTGCATGCTGGTGCCTTACACAGGCTTCCACCCACATGAGTCCCGCAGAGGCCACACAGGGGTGGCCATGGTCACCTTTGCCCAGTGAGGACTCGGGGAGACAGGGTAAAGGCCTCGCCCACACTCACCCCACTCAGGCAGCAGTGTTTGGGGCTCCACCGAGGCCTCAGAGCTCCCTCCCACACATTCTCTGGCTCCTGAGGGCCACAGGGGATCCCCCCCTTGTCCTCAGGCAGAGGCCCCGCAGGGCTCAGGCCAAGGCCGCTGGGAGGTCCCTGCCTGCCAGCCGGAGCCCAGCCCGCGTCGGCGCCCAGTCGGGGCCCGCGGAGGTTCTGCCGTGGTGGGGGAGGGGCAGGTCCTGCCTAGCGGAGGTGGCTGGTCACCTCTGCTGTGCCGGGGTGAGAGCGTCCTGGGGGAGGGTGGGCCCTCAACGCCATCCCCACCCCCGCCCGCTGTGTGTCCCCCGGGCTGTGCAGGAGGAAGAGCTGGTGCAACTGCTGGCCCAACACTGCTACGTGCAGCTCGGCACCTCGGTGGGGAGCCAGGCCGTCCGGGAGCTGCTGCCCAGCTGTGTCCCCGCCAAGCTGTACAGGACCAAGACCCCAGAGAAGTGGGCCAGCCTGGTCACCGCCGCCCACGCTGAGGTCAGCCCCCCAGAGCCTGTGCACTCGGGCTGTGCAGCTCTTTTTGGGGCCCTGGGGGCCCTGGGTGTGTAGAACGGTTGGAGACCCCGTTACGAGTCCCCACTCATGGGGGGTTGGGAGACTAACTTGCCACTCAGCAGAGCCCTGTCTCTTCAGGTTTAAAGAGTCTCGTTCAGGTCCACTCCCTCTGACAGGCCCGTTCCGTCTTCCCTCCTCCTTCCACGGTGGCATCCTGCATAGGTCAGGGCAGCTCAGCCCCGCACTGGTCTCCACTGCAGCGTCGGGCTGGGCCCTGGCCTTCCGGCGCGAGAGGGCATCCCCAGCTGCTGACCGCGAGCACGCCCTTGCCTCGGCACCAGTCCCGCCCTGTGAGGCCCCATCCTGGCCCCAGGCCTTACGGTGTCCCCTTGCTGGGCCCTGTGTGCCCGGAGCTGGCTCTGGACAGCAGAGAGGGCTGCCCCTCTCCTACCCCTGCTTGGTCAGCCCGCACCAAGTGAAGGCGGCTCCCGGAGGCGCACAGCCTCCTCCCCAAGCCTCTGCCTGCACCTCCCAACACCCACTCGTGTTCTCGGGATCTCCCGCACCAGCGGAGGTTTCTGCTGCTCCTGAACTTCCACCCCAAGAGGGGACAAAGACAGGCTTTCTGGTTCAGTCCCGCTGTCTCTCTGCCCCTCCCCACAGGGCTGTCCCCAACCCGCCCCTCTGTCAGAGCCTCCTTCCTCATAGGGTGCTTTGCTCTGCAGCGTGGCCTGAGGGTGCAAAGGCATCTCTGAGGACCTGGCTGGCTGGTGCAGCTGCTGCAGGAGAACTGTGCACGGGGGGCTACTGAGGATACAGCCCTTTGGTTAATGCCTCCCCTGCATTAACTTGCACTGGGGGCCAAGAAAGAACAGGACAGGCAGTGGGAAATACGAAGGCAGCATGGCGCCTGTTTGGCAGGGGTTGGCAGCCCAGTGGCAGGGAGATAAGCCCCGGGGGAGTGGCAGCAGGGCCCATCCAAGTGCGGAGAAGGGCAGGGAAGATGACCAGGCAACACGCTTTCCTTTCTGGCAACACAGAAGGAGGGGCTCAAAGTGGGTCCGTGGACAAGGGCCCTGTACGCCTGCGGCGGGGGATGCAGCTTGCTCTGTCCTGCTCTTAGGGTGTCACAGTGCACAGCCCTTAGGAAAGGCTCTAAGAAGTCCTGCAGGACAGAAGCCTGATTGTCTTACACGATGTTCCCCACACAAGCTTGACCACAGATGCCCTGTTCCACAAGGCAGTGGCTAGCATACCTTGGGGACAATCCTTGAACGGGAATTTGGGGACGCAAACCCTGTTGGTTGTTTCTGTTGTTTCCCAGCCTGAGTGGACGTGTTTACAGGGGAGAGACCATGGACGTTTTAGGGCTAGTACGAGACGGAGGGGAACAAGAGAGGCACACGACCCCAGATGAGCATGAGTGAGAAGTGGCTTTGTAATTTGGGAAGGGGGAGTTGGGGTGAGAGTAAAGAATTAGGAAATTCACACCACACTTTTTCCAAAGTGGACATAGTTTCACTGAATTTTTTCCATTAAACACTTAAAACCTGGGCATTACCAAATAAACCAGAAAATACAGACAAATACAAAAACAACAGGGAAATCACCAATAATATCACATCAAAGCGCTCATCCCTCTTAAGCTTGTGGCGTGTGTCCTTCTAGACTGCCTTATTCACACGTACACAACGGAGACGTGCATATGATTGGAGTGAGAGAAACACGCCTTTTTTTTTGGCTGCGTTGGGTCTTCGTTGTTGCACATGGGCTTTCTCTAGTTGCGGCGAGCAGGGGCTACTCTTCCTTGCAGTGCGCAGGCTTCTCATTGCAGTGGCTTCTCTTGTTGCGGAGCACGGGCTCTAGGCACGCGGGTTCAGTAGTTGTGGCACACGGGCTCAGTAGTTGTGGCTCACGGGCCTGAGCCCGCAGACGGGGGCCCGCAGACACCTGCACGTGACCCTCACGGTCTTCCAGGCTGAGGCAGCGAGCAGGAGCCTGGCCCTACAGCCTCTGGAGCTCTGATGCTGAGGAGGGGAAAGCCTTCCTTCCTTCTCAAAACCGCCCGTGAGGGGTCCTGCCCAGCCCACCAGAGCCTCCCACCCAGCCCTCGCCGGCACTGGCCTGGCTTTAGGCAGAGGCTTCACAGAATGATGCAGCGCATGAGCGCCCTGGGCGCTGGGTGAGTAGTTAGGTGCGGGATGATGAGTGACGGAGGTGACGCCTCATCATGTCCCCCGAGCAGGCGCCATACACCCAGAAGCGGGCCACGCCACTGGCCGTGCAGGAGCAGGTGGTGGACACCGCCTGCCTGAAGTGGCCGCTGCTCTTCTCCCGGCTCTTTGAGGTCACCACACTCTCAGGTAACAGTGTCTGACCGGGTAAGAGGGTGCGGCTGGGCCCACACCCCGGGCCAGCCCAGGCTTCACACTTCTGTTCTCCGTCCGCCAGGCCCCCGACTGCCCAGGGCCCAGCTGATCTTGGCTGTTAACTGGAAGGGGCTGTACTTCCTGGACCAGAAGGAGAAGATGCTGCTAGAACTCTCTTTCCTAGAGGTCATGAGCCTGACCACCGACAGGTGGGCGCCCTGAGGGAAGAGGCCCCAAATCTCTCTCTCCCCACAGCCTCAGCCCTTGGGGGCTGCAGGAGAGACAGGGAGAGGAGGAGGGACATTGTCCCTGGGAGCCCGGCTGGCTCATACCACATCACGCGTGTGGTGTGATGGCCGTTGGATCGGGACCCACCTTCCACTGTCGCAGGGCCAGCACTGTGTCTGCACATCACGCGTTGCCTTCTCAAGCTTCCTTTAGAACCCAGCCCCCCTGGAAAGGGGCACATAAGCTTGCAGCCTCCAGAGTGTACGTTCACCTATAGGCTCCTTCCCTTCTCACGGGTGGGAACCACTGACGCGGAGGTGCCAGCCATCTGGGAGAGGGAGCGAGGGACAAGGCTGCGTGTGCAGGGCACAGAACAGCACGAGGGCGGCCTTGCACGCCTGGTGGGACCTCGGACGCCCTGTCCCTGTGCTCTCCATGGCTCTCACCTTCTGAGAAGGCCTCCGTGCCCTTCGGGAAGGCCTGCCTGTGCCCTGCCAGAGCCCCTGCTTGGTTAAAGCACAGCCCGCTGTGGCATGACCACTGTGGTCATTACCGGTGTGTGCAGGACGCAGGCTGGCCACCACTCACTGAGGCACACCGTGCTGGGCGCTCTCTGCTATGCCAGTAAGTCGCCCCAGCACCCCCAGTCTGCAGATAAATGAACGGAAGCACATAGAGGCTGGGTAGCTCGCCCAAGCTCGCCCAGGCTGGTGCTCCATCTCAGCGCCACCGTTCTTTGCGGTGGCCCCGTGGTGGCCCTCCACGCTGGCCACCACCTTGCCTGCCCGGAGCCGACCCACAGACTGGGGCTCAATACCACCACTGCGTTTGGAGCCCATGGGAGCCTAAGCTCTGGCTCACCTGCCCACACACACAGCGGGGCCTGGGACCGGGGCAGACTTGCTCTCAGCCCCTGGCCCTGCCATGGCTCTGGACTCGCTGCTCGGTTTCCTCATCTGCAACGCAGGCGGGTCACCCCTCCGAGGCTGTCGAGGGGCTGACCCAGGGGGAGGGTGGAGTAGACCTCTGGTCACATTGACCCCTTTCCCCCTCAGGGAGGCCCAGGGTGGGCAGAGGCTGGCGCTCTTCACGCTGCACGAAGAGGAGTTCGAGTTCAGGTCCCCCAGCAGCGTGGCCATCGCCGAGCTGGTGGCCATGTTTCTGGAGGGCTTGAAGGAGAGGTCCGTGTTCGCCATGGCCCTGCAGGACAGGAAAGCCACAGGTAGTACCCAGCCAGGTGGGGAGGGGACCCGGTGAGGGTGGGTGGCTTGCTCGTGCCAGGTCCCGGTGGTCACGTGGCAGGCGGGGCACAAGGACTCAAGCAGAGAGAGGGAGAGAGGCCACCAAGCACTCGGGGGGGCAGCGGTAGGCAAGGCCTTCCCATGTGCAAGATGAGGGGACTCCGGGAGGGGTCTCAAACCCTCCAAAGTGAAGTGCGCTGAGAGCTGTCCTTGCACCCTCACCTGCAGAGAACAGCTGGGCCACCCGCCCATGCCTTGCCCGCCATCCCCACAGCTGCCCTGTTGTCCCATTTTACAGGCAAGGACTGGAGGCTCAGAGAAGGGGCTCAACTTGTCCAGGGCCACACAGCTCAGAGGGGGGTTGCGGGCGGGGTGAGCCCGGGCAGTCGAGTTCTCGGCCACGGCTTCCCTGAGCACGGCTGGAAATCAGGCTTCAGGAGGGAGGGGGCAGGGGAGGGCTGTGCACAGGGTCTTAAGTGCAGTAAGAAATGTCAGCAGAAGCTTTGTACCTGGGGCCCATTCCATCCTCACAACAGCCCCAGGAGGGAGGAATGACTCTTCGTTTTACAGTTGAGGAATCAGGCTCAGAGAGGTCACCCAGCTCCCGGGCAGGCTTGGCGACTGCCAGCTGGTGTTCTATTCCGTTGGTCCACCTCCCTCCCGGCTTGCCAGCCATCTCCTGGTCAGGCGTCTGAGCAGGTCTCCCCAGCTCCTGCCACCCCAGGCTCTGTGCCTGTCCAGGCCCCCTGAGGGCCAGAGCTCTGGGAATCCCACCACCAGCTCACTGTCAGGGTGGCCTTGGGCCCATTGCTTTGCGTCTCCATTTCCCCACCGGTCAAAGGAGATGGCCCACAGGATGCCAGCACAGCCTGTGGCCTCTGCTGAGCCCTTGGGAAACGGCGTCTTCTCTGCCCCGTGTGTGTGTCTGTGTGACCTGGATTTGTAGAGGATGCCACCCTCCTGCCCTTCAAGAAGGGGGACTTGCTGATCCTGACAGAGAAGCAGGGGTTGCTGACCTCTGAGAACTGGACCCTGGCCCAGAATGACAGGACCAAGAAGACGGGGCTGGTGCCCACGGCCTGCCTCTACACCATCCCAACGGTCACCAAGCCCTCAGCACAGCTGCTGGTAACTCATATGCTCCCCTGCCCTCAGCTAGGCACCCGTGGGCACCTGGGGAAGTGGCCAAGATGCCCGGCGTGGGGTCCTAGCTCAGGGGCCGGGGACCCACCTCACAGATCCTGGGCAATCATGTCAGCTCTGCCAGCCCCATCATCCTTCTGGGGTGATGGAGAGGCAGGAAGTGCTTGTGCAGTGAGTGCCTGGCGCAGCGCTCGGCATTTAGTAGGTGCTCAATCAGTGGGCATTCCTTCCACCCCTCCCACCAGGGAGTGTCCTGGGGATGCATCCGTCCTTGTCTCAGCCTCATTTAAACTCTGACCCAGGGGGGCTCAAGTCTCCCTCCCCCTGACAGCCACCCCACCCCAGCCCCCAAGACCAGCCCCCCCAGGGAGACAGGACAGACAGGCCTTCCAGCGTGCATGTATTGAGTGCCAACTGCGTGCCCCGCGCCTGCAGTACAGGATTGAACACAGTAGTATCTCCGCCCTCAAGGAGCACTGGGACGAATGACGACTTGATGGCAAGTGAACGAAGTGCCACCAAGAAGAAGTACCTGTTGTTATGGGAGCAAATCCTAGGGCGGGGGCTTGCCCTGTCTGGGAAGGTATCCCTGAGGGACTGGCACTTGTGCTGAGGCCGGAAGGAGGTCGGGGGCCAGGCTGTCAGGGTCAGGGTGAGAGATGTCCCTGAGGAGAGGTGCCCCAGGGAAGGGGAGCGTGGTGGGCCTGAGAGCCCTCCTAAGGGAAAGGAAACAGGTTCAGAGACGTTGAGTCTCTGGGTCACACAGCAGGGTCACACAGCAGGTGACACAAGAAGGGTAGACCCAGGCCGATCCAGCCCTGTGGGCCGGCCCCTCCTGAGTCCCTGAGGCAACCAGGCCAGGAGGAGCTAGTGGGCAGGGGCTCCTGGACACCCACAGACCCGTGCCCTCACAGAGCTTGCTGGCCATGCCACCAGAGAAGCGGAAGCTGGCAGCCCAGGAGGGGCGGCCCGCAGAGCCGGCCCCCGAGGAGCAGCCTGAGGAGAAGCTGCACACTCTGGAGGAATTCTCCTATGAGTTTTTTAGGTGACTGCCCTGCCCACCCCCAGAGCCCACCCCAAGCAGCCTCTCCCTGCTCCCCGGGGGCTGGAGGCCATGAAAGCAGGTGCACTGCCTGCCTGGCCTAGCTGGGCAGGGAGGGGACCCTCTGACCCTCCCACGACCACCCCGTTTCTGAGCTGCGTGCTGTGGGCACAGAGGGCCTCCCCGTGGGGACCTGCACTGGAGACCGGGGCTCTCCTGCCACTGTGTGCGCGTGGCTCGGGGTGGGGAGGGGACAGAGAGGAGCACGGGCAGAGGAGGCCTGAGGAGCGCCCTCACCCCCGCCTCGATCCCGGACAGGGTCCCAGAGAAGGAGACGGTCAGCAGAGCCGTGCTGCCCCTGGCCCGGACCCGGGGCCGCCTGTGGGCCCACTCAGCCGAGCCGCTGCGGCAGCCCCTGCTCAGGCGCGTCCACGCCGACGCCGAGCTGCGGGACGTCGCCTGTCAGATCTTCATCGATATCCTTTCCCGGCCAGCCTGCCCCGGCCCCGCAGCCGCCCGCCAGGGATCCAGATCTCCCAGGGCACGGCGCTGCCCCAGGGTCCGCGCGGGGCGGGGCTCGGGGGTCAGCGGTGACAGGCAGCCCCGCCGGCGCGTTCTCCTTGACGGCCGCACCCATCCTCAGGTACATGGGCGACTACCCCTCTCGGAAGGCCTGGACCTCCCTGGAGCTTACCGACCAGATCTTCTCGGCGGCCCTGCAGCAGGCGGCCCTGCAGGATGAGGTTTACTGCCAGATCCTGAAGCAGCTGACGCACAACACCAAGAGGTCTGTGGGGACCGGGGAGGGGCAGAGGGCACCGCGCGCGCGGGTTGCCATGCCCAGGGCCCCCTCAGGCCTCGCCCCAGCCCCCGAGGCTGTGTCCACTGTTCAGAGGGGGAGGCGGCCCCTCATAGAGGCGACGCTCGCAGTAACGGTGGGAAGGTTAGGACCCGGTGTGTCCCTGACTTCCTGGGCTGGCCAGAGCCGGCGGGGAGGCAGACCTGCCCTGGGTCCCCCTCTCTCCTTTGTCACCTGGGCAGGCCCTGGCCTCTCTAAACCTCGTGCCCTACTCCACAAGATGGGCACAATAGCACCCCCTCCCCTTCTCGTGGGCAGGGAAGCCTTGGTGGCATTGGCAGCAGGGCAGCGGCTGCCTTGCCCAGGGCCTCAGGCAGGCCTCAGCTCATAGCATAAATCCTAAGAAGCCCCATCTCCCCGAGGTGCCTGGCTGGCCCAGGCTTCCGGGAGGGGCCCCTCCTGGGCTGACCAGCGCTCCACCTGCAGGCACAGCGAGGAGCGGGGCTGGCAGCTGCTGTGGCTCTGCACCGGCCTCTTCCCGCCCGGCAAGGCTCTGCTGCCCCACGCCCAGAAATTCACAGACACGCGGAGAAGGGAGCTGCTGGCCCCCGACTGCAGCCGCCGCATCCAGAGGGTCCTGAGGTGCGCCTGACAGCTCCTAGGCCCCCGTGGCTGCCTGTCCAGGGCAGAGAAGGAACTGCCCTGAGGCCACAGGATGGCCTTGATGTCCCCAGCCACCTGTGTGTCCCCCTAGCCCAGACCACAGGAGTTGAGCTCAGACCCATCCCTGCCAGCCCGTCCTGCAGTTCTTCCCCGGCTCTGCCTGCCCTCCAGCCCTGGCTTGGTCTCCTGTGTCTGTGGGAGAGGGTGGGGTGACCTGGTGAGCAGACGTGACAGTGAGTGGCAGCCTGGGTCGCGGTGGGGAAGGTGGGTGTCCCCATCCCCAACCCCCCGCCCAGCTGTGTGGGAATGAGGACACGACCCACCCTGCCTACTGGTGCCGGGCCCAGGACCCCTGGCCAGCCTGGGTCCCCTCCCCATGTGTGTCCTCAGAACCTCGGGGCACCTGGGAGGGGAGGCCAGGCTGGCCGCTGCTGCCTCCTCTAGGCCATGTGCCCAGCACCGCAGGCAGGGCAGCCCCCAGGGAACGGCGGTGGTCTCGGGGTTGGCTTTTGTTTTGTACCTGGCACAGAGCTTAGCTTAGAGGCTGGTGACGGGCTGGGCCCAGGTGAGGGTGTCGGGTGGCAGGTGCAGCGTGCACTGTCTGCTCCAGGACGGGGCCCCGGAAGCAGCCCCCGCACCAGGTGGAGGTGGAGGCCGTGGAGCAGAACATCTCCCGCATGTGCCACAAGATCTGCTTGCCCAACAACACGAGCGAGGTGAGCCCCTGCACCCCCCAGGGACCCGCAGCCGGAGCAAGGTCCCTCCCCACGGGGGTCACCCGAAGAGAGCCGGGAGACACCGCCGGACACGGCTGTTTCCAATACAGAGTGGATGGTCTCCCCTTCAGCGCTCTCCTAGCCCTGCCCCGTCTCCCCCGAAACTACCGCTTCGCCCCACCCCGGTCCCCATGAGCATGAACTGAGTGCTGGGCGCCCTCAGGTGCCCCGGGCCGCACAGGGGAGGGATGGGCCCCGGGGCGGCTGTAGAGCAGTCAGGAGTCCGGACGTCCCAAAGGTGTGGGGGGCATTCCAGGCCGGGCACAGGGGAGAAGAGGCCACAGGGCTGGGCAACAAGGCTGAGTCCCAGGGCCTGGGGGCCCCTCAGGCCTCCGACCCGGCCCCGGGATACGGTGAGCAAGGGCCGCCATGGGGTGCCTGCGGACAGAGCCCAGTCGGCCTCTGGGGACGGCGGAGGAGACAGGTGGGAGGCAGGAGACCCTCGGCCAAGGGGCAGCAGTGCAGCGAGGGGGCCCTCACAGCCCTCCCCAAGCGGACTGTGGCCTTGACAAAGTTCCCACAGTCTGGCGGCAGGCTCTCAGAGCAAGTTCAAAAGGCTGGGACTCTTGGGACCCCAAGACAGCGAGCCCTGTGACCAAACAGCGCACACATCCGGCCAGGTTTCCAGAGAGGGAGTCTTGCCCTTCTCAGGACAGGGCAGGCGCGAGCCCAGCCCCAGCCAGCAGGCTGTTGAGGGTCACCCCGGGCCGAGCCGCGTCCTGAGACGTCCCCCTGCCCCCTCTCTGCCCAGATGCTGGAGGTGGGCACCAACACCCGGGTGCGGGAGGCGTGCGACAGCATTGCCGCCCGGCTGCAGCTCGCCTCCTGGGAGGGCTGCAGCCTCTTCATCAAGATCGCGGACAAGGTGCGCGGCCCAGCAGGCCAGGGGCCGGGAGGGAGGGCGGCCGGGCGGGGGTCTCCCACCTGCGCTGGGCCAGGCCCCCCGCGGCACACAGGCTGAAGGGACGTAGGTGGGAGGGGTCGGAGCCCCAGTGCCGCACCTAGCCTCCCAGGCTAGAGATGGGTCCCTGGATGCCCACACCTGCATGCCTCCCTGTGCCCTCCTCTCCACCCACCCCAGGTCATCAGCCAGAAGGAGGGAGACTTCTTCTTTGACTCCTTGAGGCAGGTGGCCGACTGGGTGAAGAAGAACAAGCCCCAGAAGGAAGGTGAGAGGAGGGCTCTGTGGGGCAGGCTGCGGCCAGAAAGGAGGGGTGGGGCGGGGAAGGAGGGGAGGGGTCGGGAAGGAGGGGAGGGGAGGGGCGGGGAAGGAGGGGAGGGGAGGGGCGGGGAAGGAGGGGTGGGGCCGGCAGGGAGGGGTGGGACCGGCAAGGAGGGATGGGGCCGGGAAGGAGGGGAGGGGAGGGGCGGGGAAGGGAGGGGCCGGGAGGCCGGGAAGGAGAGGTGGGGCGGGAAAGGAGGGATGGGGCGGGGAAGGAGGGGAGGGGCCGGGAAGGAGGGGAGGGGAAGGGTGGGGAAGGAGGGGTGGGGTCGGCAGGGAGGGGAGGGGCGGGGAAGGAAGGGAGGGGCGGGGAAGGAGGGATGGGGCCGGCAAGGAGGGGAGGGGCGGGGAAGGAGGGGAGGGGCCGGCAAGGAGGGGAGGGGCGGGGAAGGAAGGGAGGGGCGGGGAAGGAGGGGTGGGGCGGGGAAGGAGGGGAGGGGCCGGCAAGGAGGGGAGGGGCCGGGAGGCCGGGAAGGAGAGGTGGGGCGGGGAAGGGGTGTTGCGGGGATGTGAAGCGGGGCAGGGTTTGTCTGCCTCCTGGGCCAGGGTCAGGCGGCTCCCCAGGCCACTCCTGCATGGCTATGCCCATTCATTTATTCATTCATTCTCATTACCCTTCATGTTCCCTGGGTCATGGGTAGGCCAGGCCCGGGGCCAGGCGGTCAGGCCCTGCCCCTGGAGCTCTCCCAACTCCGGCAGGGGCCGGGCATGCGGCAGGCCTAGAACACAGGGCGGGACTGCGGGTGATGGAGGGTGCATGGGGGCAGAGAGGGCGGAACGGGGCCTGACCCCTCGGGGAGATCCGGGAATGTTCCTGGAGGAGGGGGCTTCTACACTCATCTTGAGGGATGAGGAAGAGCTGGGGGCCAGGGAGGAAGAGGTGTGGAGGCTTTCCAGCTGGGGAGGCCGCTGTAGCAAACACAGCGGCGATGCGAGGGGCCAAGGGGCAGGGTGCGGGGGTGGGCGGGCAGCGCCCCGGGCCTGCTGGGCCAGGGATAGGCTTGGTGCTCACTGCCGCCCCTGTCCAGGGGCCGCTGTGACACTCCCCTACCAGGTGTACTTCATGCGGAAACTGTGGCTCAGCGTGGCCCCAGGGAGAGATGTGAAGGCAGACACCATACTCCATTATCATCAGGTACCCGGGCCACCCCTCCTGGTGGGCGTTGGGACCACCCTTGCTCCAGCCCACACCTGCCCTGAGAGTGGAGCATGGTCCCCTTGCCCCTGGGCACCCAGCTCCCGGCCAGGGCCTCACGGTGGGCCGGTCGCGCCCCTGAGGGCTCTGGAGCCAGGAGCAGAGGGACAGCGGCGTCTGGAGACAGCGGCCGTACCAGCACCTGCAGCGTGCCTGCCGGGGCGGGGAGGCGCAGGGGGTCCTGCAGCCCGTGGAGCACTGGCCCTTGCCCTGAAGGGGTAGAGCAGGCCTCGGCCTCCACGGCGAGACGGCAGGGAGCCCTGCCTCCACTCAGCGGCCTTCCCTCTGCGGGACACCTTACCCTGAGACCTTAGCTTTTTGTGGGCTCGGTCTCCTGGATGAGGGCGGGCTATCACATGAGTGTGAAGCCGGGGGCGGCTGCAGCCTGAAGTCCAGCTTGTGCTTCACCTAGGAGCTGCCCAAGTACCTGCGTGGGTTCCACAAGTGTTCGCAGGAGGATGCCGTCCACCTGGCAGGCCTCATCTACAAGGCCCAGTTTGGCAATGACCGGTCCCAGCTAGCTAGCATGCCCAAGGTCCTGAGGGAACTCGTGCCTGAGAACCTCACACGTCTGATGTCCTCAGAGGAATGGAAGAAGGTCTTTGGCAGGGGCTGGGGAGGGGGCCCTCGGCTGCTGCCCCCTACAGGGACCCCGCCCAGGTGCCACCGTGGGGGGTGGCCTGGGTCCGCTGTGGCACCGTCCCCGCGCTGTCCACGGCCTCAGGCAGCAGCTGCCGCTCTGGGCCAGGACCTCGGGGCCTTGTGTGGCAGCCCAGTCGGGCAGTGGCCTCCACTCAGGCCCTCACTGGCCCTTGCTTCCCCCAGCGCATCCTCCTAGCCTGTGACAAGCACAGGGACATGACAGTGGAGGAGGCCAAGGTGGCCTTCCTGAAGTGGATCTGCCGGTGGCCCACCTTCGGGTCCGCCTTCTTCGAGGTGAAGGTAGGCCGCGCCGCCCCAAGCCCGGCCATCCTGGCCACGCAGGCCCCGCCCGGCTCTGGCCCCAGCAGCCTGAGCTTCTCCCCCAAACACGCCACGGGCAGGGCCAGCGGCCAGGTCTGGGGGAGCAGGTGTGCACGTGTGTGCGTGCGTGCGTGCGTGCGTCTCGGGGAGGGGCCGCCTGGCCTCCCAGGGTGCGCTGTGATCACTGTGACCCCTCCCTCCCCAGCAAACCTCGGAGCCCTCCTACCCGGACATCATCGTCATCGCCATCAACCGGCACGGGGTTCTGCTCATCCACCCCAAGACCAAGGTAGTGGCAGGACCCCGGGGACTGCGCCAGGGTCCTGGGGCCCCCGCGCAGGTGGGGCGGCCGTCCTGGCCTCCCCCACATGGCCCCGTGGGCTCTGGAGGACCCCGGGCAGCAGCTCAGACTCAGGGCCCCTGGGCCGTCGGGGCTTTGCTTGGCTCCTACCCCCCGCCCGCCCGCTGTGCCCCCAGGACCTGCTCACCACCTACCCCTTCACCAAGATTGCCAGCTGGAGCAGCGGCAGCACCTACTTCCACATGGTGCTGGGGAGCCTGGGCCGGGGCAGCCGCCTGCTGTGTGAGACCTCTCTGGTGAGCCCGAGGCCCGGGGGGCTTCTCCCAGCCCACACACAAAGGACCCAGAGGCTCCGGACACTGGGTTTCCCCGACCCTGACCCAACGCCCCTGGCCGCCGGGCGAGTTGCTCCCTGGGAGGACGTGGCCCCCATGCCTGGGGTGGGCAGGCCAGGCTGGGCCGGCAGAGGAAGGAGGTGCAGCTCAGGAAGGGCTGGGCGTGTCACCCAGGGGGGCAACAAGGCCCGGCAGGGGGGGCCTGTGGTCCCAAGGAGGGAAGGGGACTCGGGGCCCGACCGCAGGAGCCCTGTTTCTCTCCTCACGCCCTGCCCGGTGTGTCACTGAGGCAGAGGTTGGGCCCCGCAAGCGCTGGCCCAAGCCCCGCTTAGCCGTACCCCTCTGACTCCCACCCCACCCTTCCCCCCGTCCAGGGCTACAAGATGGACGACCTGCTGACCTCGTACGTGCAGCAGCTGCTGAGCACCGTGAACAAGCAGCGGGGCCCCCGGACCTCAGTCCCGGCCAATCCCTAGCAGCGGGGCCCTCTTGCCCATTCAGCCACCCTCCGCAATCGGGGGGTCCTGGTGGCACTTCCCAAGGACCTTTCTCTGGGCCCAAGGCCTGCCCTCTGGTGGCGGGCTTTCAAGTCACCCTCTCCCCAGAACCCCCAGCACCACCACCCTGTGGCACCCCAGGGGCCCCCTCCCCCAGGTGCTGACTCTGAGGGCCGAAGGGGGGGGCCGGGACAGGCAGGCCTCCAGGCCGAGGGATGGATGACAGGGAGGACCCGCCCCCCCAGGAATGTTCAATAAAAGTTCCGCGGAGCAGTGGGGAGAGTCAGCGAGAGACGAGGGTTGGGCTGGGGCTCGGGTGGGCAGGAGGTCCAGCAAAGGGTTCCTTCCAGGGAAAGCAAACAGCACTGCGGCCCGTCCAGGCCCAGCAGAGGACAGCTCCATTCTCAGGGAGTGACTTCCTTTGTGTCTCCCTCCTCCCTTTCCTTCCACCCCCCCCTTCCCTTCCTGCTTCTCAGACTGCGGAGATGCTTTCTACAGGCCCCTCTGCACACCTTTCCTCCTTCCCCCGCCCGGCACTGGACATGGGCTGCCGCCAGGTGGGTCTGGTGGAGGTGGCCACTGGCTTCGCTGCCCTGAGAGCGGAGCTGGATGCAGGGCCTCGGAGCCTGGGCTGGGCGCCCACGGCCCCGGCCAGCCCTGTCGGAGCCTGTCCCCCGACTCCACCCACCGGGCCAGCCTTCAGGGACTGAGGGTCTCTGTTGGCAGCCTGGCCCTGGGACGCCTGTCCGGTCTGGCGTCTGTCTCCCTAACCCCGCGGCAGCGTGTCCAGCGCCATGTCACAAACCACACAAGCCCTGGGGTCGTGTAGAGAAGCCTTCATTCGTCGTGCAAGTGCGAGTCCCAACACCAGGGTCCCACGCTGTCCTCCCCGGAGGGCAGGAACGAGCCGCCCACCAGAGCCCACCACCTCCCGGCCCCAGGCTGCACCGGGGAGTCAGCGTGTGCCCTGGCGGCGGGTGAGCGGGGCCCTCCTGCTGCTGCTGCGTGGGCTGAAGGAACAGGACTCGCCGGCCCGGTCTGGGCACGAGGCTCCTGCTTGGCTGAGCGCGTGCGTGGTCGGGGGACCGCAGGGTGGTTCCCCGGGGGCGCCCACCCACGTGGCCCTGGGGTCCGGGCGGCTGCCTGGCCGTGGGCTACACCCGTGCCACGGGGGGCAGAGGCTGGCCAAGCTGCCACAGCATGTGAGCCACGAGGCCTCCTGCAGGGATGGAACAGGTCAGGACAGGCCGGCCCAGGTGACCCTGGCCCTACTTCTGTCCCTGGAAGACCTTGGGCTGAGGCTGTGGACAAGGACCTGTCACAGGCTTGCCACGCCCGGGCCCCTGCCCTGTGGCCTCTGGCCTCGTGGAAGGAGAGAGGGGAGGGACGGGACGCCTTGTGGCGGGGAGGAAGAAGATACTGAGAAGAGAGACGGGCAGGGAGAGGCCACAGGTTCGGGCAGCGGGGGCGGGCAGCGAAGCCGCGGGGGACAGGAGGACGACGGGCCGGGAGCGGGCGGCGGGCGGGCCTCTCAGGCGGGCTGGAGGCCCGCGGACTTGGGCTGCGCCCTGCGGGCTGCCAGCTCCGACAGCTTCTTCAGCCGCTTCTTCAGCTCCAGCGGGAACTTCTCGTAGCACCTCTTACACACAGGCTTCATGTCGAACTCCACGAACTTGTTCCTGGGGAGGAGGGGCAGCGGCCAGGAGAGCCGGGGTCTCCTCGGACCCCCGGCCCAGAGCCCACCACCTCCCCCTGCCGCAGCCTGTCCCCCACCAGCCGGCCAGGTCCGGGGGGCACCTTCTGGCCGGACGCCATGGGAGACGAGGAGATGGGCCTCCAGGCCTCCCTTTCTGCCTAGAGACTTCTCTTTAATGCGGCAACTCCAGAACCTTCCCTCTTGTCCTCAGAAGCCGGGCCGCACCTCCCCTCCCCTCACCGCTCCAGCTGGCCTTCCCCCCTCGGCCTCCTAGGTGAGGTCTGGCTCCTCTGGCTCTGAGCGCGCTGCTCCCTGAGCCCAGCGTCCTTCCCTCCCAGAGGCCAGCGCCCTTCCGAGTGCTGGAGGGCCGTGTCACTCTTCCTCCCTCTGTGCCCTGGGGGTGGGGTCTCTGGACCTGCCTTCTCGGGGCTGGGGCTGCCCCTGCTCCCACTGCATCCCCAGGGAAGGTCCGATGAAGAGAAGAGCCCATGGCAAGCCGACTCCAACCCGAGCCCCCGACGGGCCCCAGGAGGAGGGAGGGGGACGCCCTGCAGGTCTCCGCCCCCCTCGGCCCCCGACCCCCGGGAGCCAGCACGACTTACTTCAGGGTGAGCCGGCTGTTGCAGGTGGAACAGGAGAAGCAGTGCACACACCAGGCCTTGTTGAGGGCCGACACCACTGTGCGGGGCAGATGGGGGCTTAGCGGCCCCCCAGGCCAGCCACAGGCCCAGCTGTGCCCAGGGAGGGCCAGCTGGGCGCGCAGCTGCAGGACCCACAGCCCAGAGAGCACGGGGGAACGGGGCCTGGGGCGGGAAGTGGGCACGGGGACAGAGGGGCCTTACCATCGCCCTCGATCACGTGGCTGCAGGTGTAGCAGACGTCCCCGAAGAGCTGTGGACAGAGCGGGTGTTAAACACGCTGCAGGCATTCGTGCCCCCAGCCAGGGGCCAGGGGTGTGGCCCCCACCCAACCCCCAAAGGGCAGCTCTCATCAGCCACCTGGGCCTCCTGCCAGGGCACAGCCTTAGGCCTGAGGGCCCATCAGAACTACCCCCTGGGAAAGACAGCAGGTGGAGGCATTGCTCCCCCTAAGGCCCCTTTGCTCCCACCCGTGTCCTGAGAAGTATGGGCAAGGCAGTAACCCTGTTCTCTGTGCCAGAACAGCTGGGCAGCTTTGCCAGGCCTGGCAGGGGGGAGGAGATGGTGGTACACGTCACCCCGAGAGCCCAGGACTTCACACTGCCATCTCCTTCAGTGCCCGGGGCAGGCCTGGGCCACAAGGCACGTTTCTCAAATGGGGACACGGAGGCCCAGAGGGCTGCCCCGGTCCCGAGACCCTGAGCTCACCAGCCTGGACTTAGCACCCACGGCGGGGCCCCGGGGGCCGCCCCATGTCCTCTCGTGCCACTCACACAGCCCGCGCCCTGCCGGCTCCCCGCAGCTCCCGCCTCCCCTGCCCCGGGGCCCTACCTGGTTGTAGTGGGTCTCACAGTAGGCCAGGCCCTTCTTCTCATAGTGCCGGTGCCCCAGGAACGGCTTCTCACACTTGGCGCAGACAAAGTGCTGGGGGGGTGGGCAGGGAGGGCAGCGTCAGGCCTGGAGCGACCTCCCAGCGCACAGCCAGGAAGCGGAGGCTGGTGGGCGGGGGGCCTCGCTGGGCTGACACCTCCACAGACTGCTCCTGGTCAGCAGACCCCACTCCTTCCCTGATGCCCGGTGGCGCTGCATCCGCCCAGGGCCCACAGGGCGCCCTCGGCCCCCGTGTCGGCGCTGGCGAGGAGCCCAGGCCGTGGCGGGCTGCACCGTCTGCCTCTCGTGCACACACCTCTACAGGCCCAGAGTCACCGGACACACCTTCCACCCGTGGAGGCTGTGGCGTGTGAGGATTCACCCTCCCCCGGGGGGCCAGGGGCCGCGCCAGGACCCTCGCAAACAGGCCGCCCAGGGCAGAGACTGCGGGACACAGAGCTGGCCCGGTCACGGGCTTGCACGCCTCCCTGCCAGGTGGTGTCCCTAAGGCCATCAGAGCCCCCGGCGCAGGGGTGAGTATTCCCGGACAGCCGGTCGGACACACCTGAGCACCTCGCCTGCAGGTGGGCCAGACACGCAGCCACTTCCGTCAACCGCAATCCCACAGGGCACCCCGGGCCAGTGTCCCCAAGGTGTTCTCATGACTTTGGAATCCTCTAGAAGGCCAGGATGGGGAGGGAGGGAGGGGGTGTGCCTGCCCTGCCATGGCCTGTGGGCTCAAGTCTCCTGGGTCCCGTGGACAGACCTGTCCCAGACCAGGGGTGAGGAGGGGTAGCACCCACGAGGAAGGTCCCCGCTGGGAGCCGGCCACGTGGCCTGGGGGCTGGAGAGAGTGTGGAGAGGCTTCGGGGCCAGGCTGGCTGGGGACAGGAGCCGGGGCGCCCACCTGCTGTCCGGGCTGGCCTCGCTCACCTCCACGTGCCATTGCTTGCCCAGCGCATTGACCACACGGCCCTCGATGGGCCGGCGGCAGGCCCCACAGATGGGGACACCCATCTTGTCATGGCAGGGCAGGCAGTAGAGCTCGCCCTTCAGCTCGCGGGCCTCTGCAGTCAGCTCCTTCCTGGAAGACAGCGTGAAGCCCCCGGGTGACCACCCTGCCCTTCCGTGGCCTGTCGTGCTGGGAGGGTCACCCCAGCCCCTCAGCGCCAGGGAAGCAGCTTCCTGAGACACGCCCGCCACCTCCACCCCCCACCAGCTCGGTCCCAGCAGAGCGCCCGGGACAGGCGCTTCTTTCATCTCGGCTCTCTCTGGAGACTTCCTGTGCCCCAGACGGGCCCCGGGGCACAGGATTCCCGCCCGGCCCTTGCAGAAGGCGGCCTGTGTCCGGCACAGATCTGTTCCCCGGGCCCCCGCCCTCCAGACCAGACTGGGCGTCTGGGACCGGCACGAGGGGATGGCTCCGTGGCCTCTCCTTCCTCCCTCATCCGCTCCACCTCACGCTCACCCTCCGCACCTGTGATTCCCTCCTCTCGGCTTCACCGGGGGGGCCCAGCCCTCCCTCACCTGTGAGTCCTCCCATCAGTCTCCCCCGCGAGACGCGTTTCCTGCAGCAGTGCCCTCCCGGACCCATTCTACCTGCCCCTGCACCCCACTCTCCGGACGCCCCTCTCTGCCCCCTGGTGCTCCCCTCCTGCCCCGTCACTGCCCCGGGGCGGCCGGCCCACCTCCACCCGGCTCTCCACCTTCCCGGTCCGCCGGGCCCCGGCTGTGCCCCTACCCGCAGTGGGTGCAGCTGAAGTGGTCCGGGTGGTGGGCATCATTCCTGAACATGAGGGGCTGCTCGTCGATGACCAGGTGGCAGCGCTGACAGATGTACTTGCCCAGGCCCTTGGCCTTCTCACGGTTGTGGCAGGGTCGGCACAGGTGCCTGTGAGAAGTGAGCTGGGGGTCAGGGGCAGAGCCGCTCCTCTTCCTCCCCAGGCAGCCTGGGCCACCTGCCTGGAGAAGACGCCCCCAGCCCCCGCCCGCAGCTTGAACGGACGCCTGCCGGGAAGCCTCGGGGGCTCAGCTCGGTGGTCCAGAAAAGCAAGCTAACAGTCCTGCGGCCGGGAAGGCCACGGGTGCACCCTCTAAAAGGAGCCTCTGCACGGGACAGAGACCAGAAGGAAACACGGCAGCATGCTGGTGTTTGCCGTGTTTGGACAGTACAGCAACTGTGGTGCTTTTCTTCTTTACGCTTCTTCTGAGCCTAGGACATCGTGTGTGGACGAGAGCAGACGTTTCATGGACATTTGCTGAAAAATTCATTTTATTTTTCAAATGTCTTTTAACACACACGAGTAACCGTATAGTGACTTTCGTGCCCAGCCCAGGGGCCAAGGAGTGCCAGGCCCGTTGGGCCTGCACGCCTGCTTCCTCAGGGGTCGGCCCGACAAAGAGGAACCCGGACGTCTACAGGCTCTCTCTGTCTCCAAAGACAAGCGCAGCTGTGTCAGATGGAGGCCCCCAGACCCAGGAACTGTCATCACAGAGTCTTTTTTGTGAAGACCTCAGAGGAATTTCTGGTGCTACTCCCTCCATTGGGCCACAGCTGCGGTCTCCACCGAGAGAGAAATCAACATGGTTTCTGTTTCCTTGGGCCTCAAAGGCGGCAGCAATTTAGATTCAGGGTCCCCGGGCGAAGACGCACAAAGGCCCCAGTGCACTGCTCCCATCCCCCACCTCCCACCCAGTCTGCAAGTGCTCTCAGCATCCGGGCCCTCCTTCCCTCCCTTTCCAGGTCCCCAACCCACTCTCACCAGCCTCCCGGCCACCTGATACCGGTGTGGGCCTCTGTTAGAGGCAGGTCAGGGAGTCCACTTAAGAGATTGACTCTCAGACTCAGGAACCCCCAAGCAGGTGTGGTGGGCAGATCCTAGGTGCCAGGGCAGCCAACTCAGCATCCACGCCCTTGACCGCAGTGCCTCCTACCGCGTTTGGGTCTGGACCGCACTGTGCTTGCCCTGAGTGTGTCCTAGCTCCCCGGGGTGAAGGGCAAGGGGCCCAAGGGAGTGCCCAGCAGCCGCCTGCTAAGCCGCTGGCCAGCTCCCAGCTGTGCTCTTCTGGACCCTGTGTGCCCCACCCAGGGCAGCGGCTCAGGACAGGTCTTCTGATGCGTACGTGGGTGAATGGTTGTAAAAGACAAGAAGGGAAGGACGGCGGGCGTCATCTCCCCACGATAACGTGGCCACCGAGACTGGAAAGTCGCCTCCTGGCCTGGGACGCCCGGCTCACTCTACCGGCCCAGGGGCCACAGACGTGGCCCGTGGCTTCAGTCCCCATCTCCCTTCCGTCCCCAGATCCCTGAAGCCCAGTGGGTTCTCCCCGCCCCACTCTCCCCCAGACACCCCGTGCCCCAGCCCCATCCCAGGCCTCCTGCC
Source organism: Balaenoptera physalus (assembly GCF_965194825.1). Taxonomy (NCBI): domain Eukaryota; kingdom Metazoa; phylum Chordata; class Mammalia; order Artiodactyla; family Balaenopteridae; genus Balaenoptera; species Balaenoptera physalus. The sequence goes on along the minus strand of NC_138885.1, from coordinate 7,421,166 downwards.
ACAGCGGGGCCTCGCCACTCCCACGCCTGCCGCCTACTGCGTCTCTGCCACAGACAGGGCATTTATTCCCTACAACCCCACTCCAATCCTGCTGACTCGTCTTCAGCAGTAGGACAACTTGCAACCCATACGGAACGCTTTTTGTTTCAAAGATATAGAAAGTAGCGCAACTCCTCAAAATTCTGTTGCAACAGTCAGTGCCCTTAAAACCACTGCCATCAGTCACCCGACAGCAGCCAGCCAGACTCCCACATTTCAAGTCACCGTGAGCCAGTTCTCCCAGACAGCCACCCCGGGCCACAGCGGGGAGGGGGGCCGCACACCCCACCGGCTCCCAGGCATGACAGAACTGAGCAGCCCCGCTCTCTTGACGGAACCCCAGACGGGAAACGTCTTTTCAACAGACCTGATCCCAGCACCAGATCTAAGGGCAACCTGCAGAATTTTTTCCCAGGTAGAATGAAGATGGAACCTAAGAATTTTACCACTGAGCTGCAACAGAAGAAGAGAACAAAACACACACGCGTACAGCCTGAGTTTTAGAGTGACACACGCTTGAGTCCAAATGCGGGCTCGGCCACCCCACTGGTTTGTCGTTGGCCAGTTACCTCACCTCTCTGAGCCCCAGTTTCCTCGTCTGTAAAATGGGCAGTAATCCCAAGTGCACGGGATTGTGCGAAAGAAATTCAGACATTTCAGACAGTACTTGTGGCAGGTACTTCCCAGTGATGGCTGTGTACATCTTTCAACATTGTAACTAAAAAGTTTTTTAAAGTCTTTTGAAATTAGGAATGGTGATTCGGTTCCCTGTGTCACCGGACGCATCATTTCGGGAAAGACGGGGAGAACCAAGCTCTGCTGGAGCCGTCTCAGGGGCAGCCACTGTCAACATCCAAACGCCCCGCAGACTCCCGGACTCCCAGGAGGAGCTGTGGGGCAGGTGGGCGGCGGGCCGCAGCGACCCTCTTCCCAGGCTTCCCGTCCAGAGGAGGAGCCCACACAGGCGAGGGCCAGGCCTCCGGGTCCCCACAGGCACAGACAGCGCCCCATTATGAGGCAGCCTGCAGCTGGGCCCCGCTCGAGATAAAGGCCGTGATTTATTCCGCACACCCAAACGGGGCCTCATTATATGGGGCAGGACACAAGGACCCTAAGCAAGCGTCCTGAAAGAGTCCCCTCTCATTGGACCGAACAAGACTCCTCGGCCTCCCACCCTCCCCATTCACAAGACCCCCTCTGCCGATGGCCAGTGCGGGTTTGGGCGCCCAGGCCCGTTGCCATGGCGGCCAGCCCCTCCCTGGCCCCCTCCCCCACCCCCCCCCCCAGGAAATTACCCTGATCTGAAACGTCCTGTTGTGTCTGTCGGTCCCAGCCAGGCCTCCCACCCGGCCGGCGCCCACTCTGCGGCTTCGAAGACAGTCACACACTCGGCCTCTGTGACGCTCGGTGGCCCAGCTGGGGGCAGGGGGGTGGGGGGGGAATGGCTGGAACACACTGGAATATTCACGGCCCAGCAGCAGCAGAGGCAGCCAGAGGAGTGGCCCACCACACAGGGGACCCCTCAGGAATGAAGCGGCCTTTCAGGGCCCGAGGGGCTGCAGCCTCGCCTCCTCTCCTTAAATAGCCAGCCGGCCTCCACCACAGCTGCACGGAGCCCACCACCCACCCACAGGCTGCAGCCCACCTGCCGCCCCAGACCCGCCGAGAGAGGTAAGGGCAGGGCCTGGCGGGGCGGGCGGGGAGCTCAGGCCCAGCGGAGGCAGAGGCGGAGCAGGGCAGGGACGCGAGCCCAGCCCCGTCCCCCAGAAGCCTCTCTGTGGTCGGGCTACGACCTAGTTATCCAGGCCGCCCGGTCTGCATGAGAGCGGCGCACAGGCAGCGTTCCCGTCTCACTGTCGGGGCTTTTAAAGGAAGGGTGAGTGCCCGGCCTGCGGTCCCACGGCTGCAGTGACAGCCCCCGTGCGCCTCACCTCGAGCCAGGCGGCTCCGGGAGGGGCCTGAGGAGGAGTCAGGAGGGAGAGGTGCTGGCGGCGCTGATGCCGGGAGACGGCCACCTCGGCCACCTCCCGCCACCAGGCCTGCCCACGTCCCCTCCGCGCAGGCCAAGCCCTGCGCCTGACCCACGGCCGGGGCCCCAACCCCCCAAGGCCCAGGCCAAACTCCGCGCACCCCAGTCGCCCTGGCCAAGCAGAGCGACACGTCGAGGGGCAGCGAGTGCGGGCGCTTCTAGGGACCCGCGGAGGGGAGCAGGCGCCACTGCGGACCACACGGCGGGACCAGCGCCAAAACTCCTAACGTGGCGGAGGGGGAGAGAAACCCCGACAAACCAGAAACGGCCTGAAAGCATTCTGAAACCAAGTCTGTGCCCCCAGAGAGAGAGCGTGGTGCACGCAGCCTTCAGGGGTGGGAGGCGGAGGGCACGGGGCGGGAGCAGAAAGCAGGCGCTGGCCCGCCCACCAGGTGCCACCTGTGCACCACGCGGGGCCCACGCTCGGTTCGCTGCTCTGCCGTCACCACTGTGCTGCTTTTTGAACAGGGGTGGTACAAACTGTGTCGCTGGTCCTGGGGCCAGGCCCCCGGGGGCGCCGCTGAGCCGGGGAGGAAACTCCAGCACGAGCTCTAGCAGCCGGGAGCTGCCAGCCTCCACGAGAAAGGCAGGTGGAGGTGTTGGCTGTCCCCGCCGGGTCTTCCTGACCTGACTTCCTACTCCAAGGCCGTCACCCGGCCAAGTGACCCTGGGCAAGTTAGCGGATGCTGAACCTCCGTTTCCTCATCTGTAAAATGAGGCAACAGACGCCTGCCCCTCAGGACTGGGGTGCGGTGTCCACGCAGGCCCGCCGCCTCATGCCGGCCAGAGGAGGTGGTCAGTACCTGTGAGTGGCCCTCACGGAGGGGCACGACTGCACAGCCGCGGGGCACAGCCCGGGCCCGAGGTCAGCCCAGAGCGGAGGGCACCCAGCTCAGCCCCTCCCCATCCCCAGGTTTCCAACAGGACCCCTCCCTCACTTGGCCTCCAGACCACCCCCCCATCAAGTCACACACACCTGGACCAACAGGCAATAATCCCTGTATCAGAATTTCAGGCAGCCTGAACCACTCTGGAGCCAGGAGACATCATCTGGGCAGGGGAACTGCCCTGGACCCCTTCAATAATTAAAATGTGATACGATCAGGCAAGCGCCCGCCCTCTGCTTGAGGACGACTGGCCAGATGCTCTCTGCCACTCAGCCACAGCCATCTGTGGGGAGGGAGGAGCCCAGGGCCCCCGGTGGTGGTGAATGAGGCATGAAGCTGCTGCCCGGCCTGACAGCCCCTCGTCCCCGCAGTCTGGACCACCCTCCCTCCCTCTACTATGGGAACCCACGGCTGGGGACGGCACCCAGCCTCCTCCTCAGGGCTGACGTCCCCACGCCGTCGGGGCACCTGTCAGCCCCTGCCAGGGCTATTATCATGGGCATGAAAGCGGAGGCCTAAGAGCCAGGAGAAGCTTGCAGACAACTTGCCCCACGTCCTGCTGCTCGGCGGGACACGCCGCTGCGCAAGCTGCTCCTCCCCGCTTCCTGCCGCCCCCCTGCAGCCCAACCGCACAGGCAGGGAGTGGAGGTGTCGGGAGGCGGGGCTTCAGGGGAGCCCCAGAAGCTGCGCTGCAGGCAGGGGTGCGCTAGGCGGAAACCCCAGGGCGTGAGAAGGCCCTGGCAGCCACCTCCCTGACCCCCGCTCGGGGCTGTGGCCTGTGTGGGGTGTGGACAGAGGGCGCTCTGGCCCGGCTGTCCCGCCTTCTCCTGCCCACACCCCCTGGTCTCAGGCCTGGCGAGGGAGGCGGGGTGTTAGGGACCTTCCCTCTCCTTTCTGGATCTCCTGAGTTGAACAAAATCAAAATAGGAATCTGTTACTCTGTCTGCTGGGGCGGCAGCAAGGGTGACCCACTCAGACCTGGGGTCAGCAGACAGAAATGGCTTGTTACCAAGGCCAGCAGGGCTCCGAGCTGCGCGGCCCCTCAGGTGTAGGTACACCAGGCGGGCAAGGCCAGGCAGAGACAGGCCGCCTCCCTGGGCCCCGGGCCTCTCTGGGGCTGCAGATCTTGGCCAGAAAACCCTGGAAGGTCTCTCTACCTCTGGGAAAAATGGCTCTTCCTCTCCTGGGAAAGAATCCGCCTCCTGGTAGTTAAACTACCCTGGGTGGTAAAATACCCGCTGCAGGCCTGGGGCCCAAGGGCTTTCTAAAACACAGGTCTCCACTCATTAAGATGCCTAACGTGGGGCTGGTGGGCTAAGTCCAGAAAGTTCAAGAGACCTTGGGATCCAGGCCCGGATGTGCCAGCAGACAGAGCAGGCCTCTGCCCCCCTGACACTCTGACACTGCATTCCCAGCCAGGCCCTCCTGTGGCGGGTGCCGGGGGGCCGGGAGAACTGGGGAGCCCGGTGGGCAGGCGGGTCAGGGAGGGGTATGCAGGGTTCTCCTGAGGCTGAAGAGGAGCTGGCCGAGCTCCACACACCGGGCCCTCAGGAACAGGCGACCCGGCCACCCACCCATGAGAAGTGGGGCTCAGGGGCCCCATGAACCCCACCCCTCAAACAGCACACGGGGGAAAGGGATAGAAAACGTGGGGCTCCTCCCTCCGCCCTCACACCCCCCCAGAGCCTCAGACAGACGGGTCGCCATGCTCTCCCGTGGTGCTGACTCCATCCCCCAGGCCTGAGAGGGGGCCTTCCGGGTCACCAGGGTCCAGCCAGGGCCCTCACACGCCCTGTAGGGACGTGGCTGCAGAGTGGGGAGCCAGCCTCAGCCGCAGGTTAGCACCCAGTCCCTGCTTTTGGTTTTGCTTCCTGCTGGAGTTCAGAGAGCCTGTGACACCTGCCCACCCCCAGCTGGACCCAGGAGGTGTCCTCAGTGGCCCCCGAGGCAATGCCGAGCATGGAACAGGGTCGGGGTCGGCAGGTACCGCAGGCTTCCGAGGACTCACGTCTGCAGAGGGTGACAGCCCGCCGGTCGCAGGCTCTCCGGGGCCTGTCTGCTTGTTCCCTCCAGGCTCAGCCCCGGGCTCAACCTCCAGCCAAAGCATGGATGGCCTCGAGGTGGCTTCCCCAGGCCTGACGGCCAACTCCTCCCTGGCCCCCATGGAGCACTGTGGCCAAGAGACGCCCCTGGAGAACGTCCTCTTTGCCTCCTTCTACCTCCTGGATTTCATCCTGGCTTTTGTTGGCAACTCCCTGGCCCTGTGGCTCTTCGTCCGGGACCACAAGTCCGGCACCCCTGCCAACGTGTTCCTGATGCACCTGGCCGTGGCTGACCTGTCCTGCGTGCTGGTCCTGCCCACCCGCCTCGTCTACCACTTCTCGGGGAGCCACTGGCCGTTTGGGGAGATCCCGTGCCGGCTCACCGGCTTCCTCTTCTACCTCAACATGTACGCCAGCATCTACTTTCTCACCTGCATCAGCGCGGACCGCTTCCTGGCCATCGTGCACCCCGTCAAGTCCCTCAAGCTCCGCAGGCCCCTCCACGCCCACCTGGCCTGCGCCTTCCTCTGGGTGATGGTGGCCGTGGCCATGGCCCCGCTGCTGGTGAGCCCACAGACGGTGCGGACCAACCGCACGGTGGTCTGCCTGCAGCTGTACCGGGAGAAGGCCTCCCAGCACGCCTTTGCGTCTCTGGCCGTGGCCTTCACCTTCCCGTTCGTCACCACGGTCACCTGCTACCTGCTCATCATCCGCAGCCTGCGGCAGGGCCCGCGCGTGGAGCGGCGCCTCAAGAACAAGGCGGTGCGCATGATCGCCGCGGTGCTGGCCATCTTCCTGGTCTGCTTCGTGCCCTACCACGTCCACCGCTCCGTCTACGTGCTGCGTTACCGCGGCCACCGCACCTCGTGCGCCGCCCAGCGCGCGCTGGCGCTCGGCAACCGCGTCACGTCCTGCCTCAGCAGCCTCAACGGCGCTCTCGACCCCGTCATGTACTTCTTCGTGGCCGAGAAGTTCCGAGACGCCCTGTGCAGCCTGCTGTGCGGCAAGAGGCTCGCGGGGCCGCCCCCCAGCGCCGACGGGAAGACCAACGAGAGCTCGCTGAGCGCCAGGTCGGAGCTGTGAGCCGGGGGCCACCGCCTCCTCCCCAAGGGCCACCCCTCAGACTCACCCCCGAGGAGGAGCCCGCCTCCGCCCCAGCGGCCCCCGAGGAAACAAACTGCAGCCTCAGCGGGCCACCGCCACCTGCTCCGAGGCCCGAACGCATCACCCGGCGCTGAGTTCTGTCTTCTCTGCCACGCAAATCCCTGAACAGGGAGAACAGAAGGGACCAGACGGCCACCCCCCTGCGGAGACTGGCCCTGCTCACTCACAGCTACAAGACACTCAGCAGCTTCACCCCCTGCTGCGGGGGCAAGGAGGCCGGAAACATTCCTGCACAATGAGCGTCTTTCTTTCCCAAGTGCCGCCTGCGAGGTTCCCGGCCTCCTTCCCCCGACAGAGACAGAAACGCGCGGCGGTGAAGCTTTGCAGAGAGGACGCGGGAGACAGCTGCAAACGGCCCACCGGAAGAGGGGGCACTGGAAGCTGGGGGGCGGGGGGGGGTCTAAAGGTTTTCTCCCAAGTGCAAGGTGCTTTGAGGTCCCTTTGTGGCACCTTTGCCAAAGGACTCTGCGTTTAGGGGACACAAGCTATAAATTAGAACCCAACACTGTAGGCACATTTCAGGGTGGTCACCAGGTGACAGCCAGCAACACGGGCGGGGCCTGTGAGGCACGTCAGCTCTCCATCCCTCCTGCCAGACACCCACACACAGACCTGCATGTGCCCGACAATCCCCAGGGCTTCCCGGCAGCTGCCCAGTGCCTCCCGAGTCCCGGTGGAACACACGCTATGGGTGGACGGTCACAGAGAGCTGAGCTTTGTCACCACCGGGCGGCGGGGAGGGCAAGGCCCGGCCTGTGAACCCGGCTCCCACTAACCCAGACCCAGCAGGGGCAGAGCCCCACTCCTTCCCAAGAGGCTTCCACCAGTCCCGGCGGGCCAAGCTTTGAGCTGTTTTGCTCATAGGGTGGCCTGTATCGCCCTCACCGTTCCTTTTTTGTACTTGATTATACTGATCATAAACATAACCGTACTTTAATAACTGAAGGTTACTCTGTTTGATTAACACAACTCCCTCCCCAGAACTTTTCTTCCCTCTCACCCAAGAACGGCAAAGCAGAGGCAAAGGCAGCAGTGTGGACTGTGGGTCTGGGGGCCCTACGGTGGGCCTGCCCCGCGCAGACTCTGAAGTTCTGCCCCGTGGGCTTCAGAGCGCCGACCTGGGCTGGAGGGTGCGCGTAGGGGCCCCGCGCTCCTTGCATCACAGCGATACTTTACTTTCCTGAGCACGTCCAGCCTCTTCCGGATTTTTCCAGCAGAGCACCGGAGCAGGGGCCCCAGCATGAGCTGCGGCTCAGGCCCACACCCGGCAGGTGACCCCACGGACCAGCATGGGGACCGCCCCCGCCCCGCTGCACTGTCTGCTCCCCGATGGTCTCTCAGATCCGCACCCACCACCCGGGCTGCTACCGAGTGCTCTGCAGACACCAAGATGGACAACACGCGTCTCTGGTGGGGCAGGCAGATGGGCGAGATCGCTACGGCAGCGTCAGGAAGGGGAGCTCGAGTGGCACCAGAGAATGTGACAAGTGCCCGGACAGGGGAGGGCATGGGAGGCAGACCGCTAGGGCACTGCTAACGAGGCCGGCCTGCTCTTCCCTGAGGCCTGGCTGTCGGCAGAGGGGAAACTCGCAGTCGCTTGGTTGGTTGGGCTCTGTGGCACTTGGGGTGCCTTCTGGACACCACGTGGAGCTGGCATGTGGGCAGTGGGGTATGCGGGGAGAGGTCTGGGGGGGAGGCGGACATCTGCATCGCCCAGCACACACTCACCATGTGAGGCAGCGGGACTTTGGGCCCAGGGCAGAGCCCCAGGGGAGCCCAACATGGAGAGACGGGCGGAGGAAAGTGAGCCAGGAGAGGAGAGGGCCAGCTCAGCCGTGAAGTAGGAGGAGACTCCCAGAACACGGGGGCCTGGGTGCCCACAGAGGAGCAGGAGCTGCCGCAAAGGCCGCGGGGACACCGCTCAGCCTGGGCAGCGGGGAGCAGACGGGAGGACCCAGCTGGAGGGCTGGGGAGGGCTGCAGGGAATCGCTGTGGAAAGAAGGCTCAGAGGGTGCTTTGAACCCTGGGGGCCACCGAGCCTGAGCCGTTAGAAAGGGAGAGAGAGCGGACCAGAGCCACGAGCCCCCGCTGGAGAGGGTGTGTGGAGTGAGCAGGGCTTTGGGGTGCAGGGACACGGCCCCCACTCTGACAAGGCAGTGGGGCAGCACAGATGCTGGGCGGCAGGGGTGCCCATCCCTCGGGAGGGGGAGGGGAGGTCCTGGCTGTGGGCGTGAGGGTGCAGGGACAGTGCGGGGGCGGGGGAGGAGGGGAGGAGAAAAGAGCAAGTCTTCGTGGAAGGTGACAGCTTAGCCTGCTGAGGAAACCTGGGCCCCAGCTGAGTGCCGTCCCTCCAGCAGCGCTCGTGGGGCGTGAGGACGGAGGTGGACGGCTGGGGTCAGCACTGTGGGTGGCCAGGCAGGCAGGACCTTGACTCAAAGCTCCTCATCCGTGAGGATGACTCACGCACCCGCGTGGGCCGCCTGTACGCTGTCAGCCTGCTCCCAGGAAGAGCCCCGAGCCTGGGTGGCCCCCGACTCACCGTCCCTCCCTCTCTCCAGGCTCCGTCCTCACCCGTACTCTGGATAGGGCTCTCCTGTCTGCCTCGCGGGGACAGGGCCGCACGGCAGCCCCACCCGCAGCCTGCAGCGCCTGGACCGGGCCTGGGCCTGTGACGAGGGGCCCGCCTCACCTGCCGGCGTTCTTCACGAAGCCCAGGTCGGCCAGCTCCACGTCGCACAGCTCGCAGCGGAAGCACCCGGGGTGCCAGTTGTTGTTCATGGCCTTGATGACGCGGCCGATGATGAACTCGCCTGCAAGAGAGAGGTTCCTGCTCGCCTGGTGCCCTTCCCCTCCGCGACCCCCTCCCAGAGCCGGGAGGGCAGCGGCCGCGGGAGCCCGAGGCCGGTGCTCTGAGAGGCAGGGCTCTCTGCCCACCCACCCCCCAGGCGGCGCCGAGGCCTGTGCGGCCCTTACCGCAGGTCCTGCAGCACGGAGCGAACAGCATCTGGAAGTCGTGTTCGCAGTACTTCCGCCCTTCGAGCTGCAAACGGGGCCAGCAGACAGAGGACAAGGAAGGCACTGTCATCCCCCGAGCTGCGCTGGCCGGTCTGCTGGGTGAGGGCCTGCCCTCGGGGAGGCTGGACAAACACCCCACTCTGTGCACCTGCTGCCACCACAGGAAGCGGGGTGGGGGGCGGGGAGGTTTCCTGGAGGAGGTGATGAGGAGTGGAAAGGCAGCAGGGGGTGGGGGTTCCGAGAGGAGGGAATTCCAGACAGTGAGCAGCCCGTGCAAGGCCTGGAGATGGGACGGGATTGGCCTGTTCGACCTGGGGAGAGTGCAAAGCGAGGGGCCTCGAAGAAGCTGGCAACTCAGCAAGGCCAGCCCCTCAAAGGGCCACTGCCGCTTGCAGAAGATCTTGGCCCTGTTGGTCCCAGGAACAAGCTGAGGGCTGGGGGCGGAACTTCAGGCTGGGGAGGGCGGGGATGGAGTTTGAATTCTGTGTGTCCCTTGGCCCTATTTCCTGTGTGAGAAGTCCATTCCCCCAGGGGCCACAAAATACCCAGGGAAGGGACACAGAAGGAGGGACACAGGAAGGGGGGCAAGGGAGTCCTGCAGCCGCTGTCCGCATCTGTCTGGGCAAGGAGGGCCCTCACACTGGCCCCAAGAAAGCCTCTGCTTTCTTCTCCCTTGATAATTGTATTTGGTTTTCCCCTGTTCTCTAAAATGAGTGTCTTATTAAGCTGCACCTGGCTAGAGCCCTAGCCAGTGACCTGCAGAGGCAGCAGGAATTTAAACTGTCGTAGGCACATCCACAGCGCCCTGCCCACATCACCCCCCCCCACCAGCCCCGCCTCCATCATCAGCCAGCATTTCCCAGGAGGAACCACAGGCAACAGCAACCCCTACTCTGCCAGGCAGATCACACACCCCACAGCCATCTACCAGCCCGTCCCATCAGCTTGGAAATCTATCCAGCCTCCGAGCACTGCCCTGGTGTGCTGGTAAACATTTCACAACTGGTTCTGAGGCTGCCTTGTAGCGTTTGCCGATTTCTATGGTGTAAATATTCCCACCCGTGGTCAATTTCAAGCTACCAACAGACCTCCGTATGGAGCTGAGAAGAGATGTCAGTAGCCACCATGGTACAGTGTTTCCAGCACACAGGCATAATAACAAATCATAACCTCAAAGGCATAGCTGATCGTGAAATGTAATAGAGTAATTAGGAAGTGGTGAGTTTTGAGTTTCTGTTACCTTTGTTGTTTTTTTAAATTAATTTTTATTGGAGTATAGTTGCTTTACAATGTTGTGTTTCTACTGTACAGCAAAACGAATGTTACCTTTGTTTTTAATACAGTTTTATCTCATTGTATGTTTGTATCATTTAACTTTTAATAATGGCTGTGTTTAACAACCGGCTTGCAAGACTGCTGAAAATTTAACAATCTGCTCCTGTGACCCAGTGCAGCCCAGTGTAGGCCCCTTCACTTCCATCTGGATTACGGAAATAATCGGCTTCTGGTCCCACCTTTTCTCCTGGCTTCTGTCCCCGCCCGCACACAGTCTCTCCTCAGCATAGCAACCAGGGGTCCTTCTCTAAGGTCAGACAGACGATGTGACTCCTCCCCTCCAGACCCTGCAGTGGCTCCTGCGCCTCCCAGAATGAAAGCCTAAGGCCCTATGAAGGCCCACGGGGCCAAGCAAATCTGCCTCCCCACTCTCATCTTCTGCTGTTCCCTCTCCTTTGCTCTGCTTCCATCACACCGGCCCCCCACTGCTCCTCTAATACCTGCATGCTCCAACCTCAGGGCCTTTTTGCACTTGCTGTGTCCTCTGCTGAGAGCTCTTCCTGCAGGTGCACGCTGCTCCCTCACCTCCTTCAGATCTGCTCAGACATTACCTTCCCTGATCACCCCGCGCCCCCGAGATGCCTTACAGCCAGAGCACTTAGCACCATCTGATACACGTGGGTTATGTTTACTGCCTGACCCCAGGGAGGGTAAGTGCCACCAAGGCAGGGCGTTTGCACCCCAGGGCCCCCCAGCATCTGCCCAGAGGTGACAGGATGAACGGTGACTCTCCTCCAGCACCCACGGCCACCAGGAGAACACTTCACGTCTCACAGGTAAGGGATGGGGCCCCGAGGCGTGGCCAGCAAGGTTCTCAAGGAGCGCCGCTCGGCTCAAGGGCTGGCATGTCTGCCTCATCCTTCACAAGAGGACCACGGCCGGGCACGGCCCACAGGCTGCCCGAGGGCCGACCCTGAGCTGGGTCCGGGGCTCAGGCTCCGAGAAGGCGGCGGCGAGGGCCCCGGGAGCATCCTCACCTCGTAGAAGAGCCCCTCGGGGAAGGGCCGGAAGCATTGGGCGCACACGAAGCAGTGCTCGTGGTACAGCTCTCCGTTGCTGTTGACAATCCGCTCAGCGGGGGCGAAGCGGGCCTGGCAGCGCTGGCACACGGCATTGGCCAAGGCATTGGACATGTTACTGGGCGGGAAGAAGGAAAGGGCGGGTCAGGGCCTGAGGGCCGCACTCGATGGACACGCTTCCTGGGGTGAAGACAGCGCTGTCCTCAGCCCGGGTCGGCCTTGGCACCGCAGGGACTGAGTCACACAGTCAGGGCCACGCTGCCCGGCACCGGCTTGGGTCACCCCGCTTGGCTGTCACCCATCCCTGCAGCTACCGTGTGCCTCGGACACGTTAGGTGCCAGCACAGGCCAGGCCACGGTGGCCTTCCCAGATGACAACCCTGCGAGGCCGACGCAGCACCTCCATCTCCCAGCTGGACAAGCGGAGGCCTGAAGAGAGTGACCCGCCCACCACCAGGGCCACAGTGGGTGGAGGCAAAGCCTACATCAGAACTCTGGGGCCCCGACCTTCCCCCACACCCTGCAGCCCCCGGTGCCCCACACAGGGGGTCAGGCACAGGCCAGGCCGTCACCGGGCTCACGCCGGCCAGAGCAGTCACGGCTCAAGTCCGGTGCTCTCACTCACGGGCCAGCCGGGGCTGGCCCTCGCTCTCCAGGCCCAGCCGCCCAGCCGTGGAAGGACCCTAATCACGGCCGTGGCCACGGGTTACAGGCTGTTAGATGACGGACACACAAGCTTTCAGCAGGGTGCCCAGCCCACTGTAAGCCCGCAGAGGACGGCGCTGTGCTTGTCAGTGTCACTGACCGGGCCCCCAGGCTGCTCGGTCATGGTGCTGGGCCATCTCTCGAGGTGTCAGGGACACCCCGGCTTCCTCCTGTGCCTCCTGTCACCCCCTCAGGGAACCAGAATGTCTCCGGTAGAGACTGTCACCCAGACACAGGGGAGCGGCTCGGTTTTTGCACACTTATTTAATCCCCGAGGCCACCCTGCTTTCCTAAGGCTCAGAGAGGTTAAGTAACTTGCCCAAACTCACAGAGCAGATGACAGCGTCCAGATTTGAACACAGATTGGTCCGACTTCCATGGCTCTTTTCCCTGCACCGTGAGTTAGTTTCAAATCACCTGCACCCCCAAAACATATAACCACCCTACCGTGGAGAAGGTGAGATTGTGAACACTGGGGATGGGCGCAGAGGGGGGAGCGAATCCCCTCATCCACGGTGGGCAGCTGCCGTCCCCGGGGAAGCGGGAGGCATCCTGCCGGGAGGCGTGGAATCCGAACTGAGCTACACGGGAAATGGCCACACAGACAGACGTGTGCCGGCTCCAGGCTGGGGCCCCAAGGCTCAGGCAGGAGCCTGGCTGTCAGCCCCGACAGTCTCTACAAACGCCCGGCACCCTGATGCCTGTGCCTCTGGCTACAAGGGCGGCAAACAGATTTTGTCTCGTGTCAACTGGGTGGGCACAGAAGGAAGGTCAGGCTCAGGGAGGAGAGATGTAACCCGTTGGCCACATCGCGTAGACGCGTGCGGTGGCACGCGGCACGCCTCCTGAGAACATCTTTTCAGCCTGTTCCGCCTCCCGGGATGCTGAAGCCCACCCCTCCCTCACGGCCACAGCACCGGGAGGAGGTGGGAGAGGGCTCCGCCCTCAGGGGTCTAGGTGTGGACAGTGGGTCTAGCGGAGGGTCGCTGCCACATGGACAGACTGGAAGCCGGCCTGGGGCACCCGGGCAGGACTTCCTCTCTGCTCTGCTGGAGGAGCCCTCGTGGCAAGGGCAGGGCCGGTAGGCCCCTCGGCAAGCCTTGCCAGGCAAGTGGACCGCTGCATGCCTCTGCCTGCCCTCAGGTGTACTTGGGGGACCAAAGCCGTCTCCTGCATCCGTATCTAAGCCAAAGGGGCAAGGAGGCAGGACAGTGGCAGGAGGGGTGGGCAGAGCCCAAGGTGACAGGGAGGCTCTGTGCACAGTGGCCACCACCCTCCTCTCCAGCTCCCTGCTGATCGCCACAAGGCGGAACAGACAGGGCAGGGACTGACCAGTCGCCATGGGCTGGGCTGGACTCCGTCAGCACAGGCATGGTTTCCTGTCCCAAGAACACTGTGAACCTGGAGGCCTTGTTCTCCCCAAACACACATACCCAAGGTGGCTGGGAGGAAGTTCCAGTGCCTGGCCATGAACAAGACCTTGGCAGGTCTTGGAGTAGTCAGAAATCAACAGGAAATCCTGTGACTCTGAGCCTGGAATTCCCCACTGAAAGGACCCAGAAAATGAAGCCAAAACAAGAATTCAAGTGCAGCCCCAGGCTTCCAGATTGTTCCAGACCTCTGGACCCTAACCAAGCGAGTGCACAGCAGGCCCATCTTCGGTTTGCCTCTCCAGAACCCCGGCCTCCCCGCACGGTAGACATTCAGGGACTGCATGTCCACGCTGTCACCACGGCAGCCAGCCCCCAGAAGAGAAGCTGGCCCTTCACTGGTCTGGGTCTAATTCCCTGGCTGGGTCCCTGGGAGTCTCAGGTCAAGGATTCTGCTGTCTGTCCCCTACACACCTCGCAATAAGCCCCGGCACAGACAGGTGGGGTGCGGGAGTGACCACCTCCCCCCTGCCCCACCGGCTGCCCCAGCCCCGGTCTCGGGCAGGTGCACCCCCGGCGTCACTTCTGTAGCTGCATCCCCATGGCCCCTGCTCCGGACCACAGAGAACACCTCAGCCCACTGGCCAAAGGCAGAGGGATGGGCAGACATGCCCACGTGCCGGACAGCCGGACCACAGCCCCGCCAGAGAAAACGCCAGCTGTCCCCTGCAGGAGGAGGCTGCTCCGGGCTCCGCCCCGCGAGGTTAAACGCTGACAGCCCTAGCCCCCAGCCGTGCCCCTGGAAGGTGCCAGCTCCTCGGGGCCTCACTTCCCCATCAGCAAAGAGGTCACCAGAGGAGCAGAATCCGCCCCGCAGAGCTGAAGCGACGCACTCGCTGCCTGCAGCGCACGTACAGCGCGCGGAGCACAGGGCCGGGCAGGCCAAGCGCTGGATACAGAGCGGTTGTTGCTGGCAGCTCAGGGACCCCCCCCGCGCCGGCCCAGCAGCGCTCCCTGCGAGGACAAAGGAGGGAGACACGCATGCCACGTCCTCCTTCACACATTCCGCCCAAGAGCTGGGAGCACAGTCTGCCCGGTTACCCGCAGGGAGACACCGCTGCCCCGCGCCGGCTGGACAGCACACAAACACTGCCGAGGGCACGGCCACCACCTAGAGGCCAAACCCCAGAGCTGGGGGGCGGGGGGGGCACACCTGTGCTGCCGAGCGGGGCCCATGGGGATGCCGTCACAGAAGTGCCCGCTCCCTGAGACAGGCTGGGGCAGCCAGTGGGGCAGGAGGGAGGTGGTCACCCCCACCTACCCTGTACCCTTCTGCAACCCTCCGCGGCACCCCAAAGGCTCTCAATCTTGACAGCCAACGCAAGCCTATTTGTTGCAAAATGTCACTGAGCTCTAGGCTGGGGTGGGCTGGAGGGAGTCCTCTCTGAGCCAGGTCCTTGTGAGGGGAGGGTGCTGGTTCCAGATAAGGAAACTGACGTGCAGAGAGGGTCAGAAACCTGCTGAGGTCACACGGGATTGGACCCGTGCTCTCTCGTCCCCTCAGCTCCTGGTGGCATCACACAGGCATGACCATTCAACACTGCTTTTTCAACAACCCCAGACCATCCCCCACTCCAGTCTCCCACCCACCAGAGCCTAGAAAGCCAGCGTGAGGGCCCGGGAATAGGCAGGGGCTGGCCACAGGGGCCTTTGCACACTCGAGGGTGAGTCCGTGTCGCTGAGGCCAGGTGATCCCGCACAGCAGTCAGTCACAAGCCAGAAGCTCGAAGAAACATCGAGCTGAGGTTGGCATATGAACGCGTGTGCATGCGTGTGTGCACGGGACTTTCCTGAGGCCTGATCTTCACTATCAGCCCTGCCCTCCTTTCATCTGGGCCGAGTTCTTGTGCTGCATTCATACAGTGAAACCAGCCTCCGGCTTGGCCTCTGGCCCATCAGGGCCCTGGTCGCCCACTCCCGGCTCACTCCACAGATGTCCAGGGTCATCCAGAGGCCAACCGGTGAGGGTTCCCGTTCACCCAGGTAAGTCACTTGGCCTCCCGCGCTCCGGATTCCCCACCGGAGCAGTGGGCTTGTCCAGTGCCCATCCTGGTGTGGCCCCTGGTGAGGGAGGGGCCTGAGACACGGATGCAGGTGCAAGCCCGGCTACAGCAGGTATCCCGCGGGTGGCCCTCTGCAGCCTCTGCTCGGCGCTCCCCACCTGACGGCCTCCCAGACACCTTTGAGGGCTCAACCCTCAGCCCCGCTCCGGAAGGCTGCCCTGGCCACGCGCGCACCGTGAGCACACAGTGGGCCGCACTTTCACCGCGGAGCATCAGCCTCTGGGTTCGCTCTCCTCCCCTCCCGGACCCGCCAGGCCGCCCACCTCCGTGACTGCTGCTCTGTCTCCTCCCTGAATCCCCACCCCCTCCCAAACCCCACCTCCTTCCCACAGCTCCTCCCCCACGCCTCCGGGGGTCCCACCTGCTATTTTGATGCCAAAGACCCCAAGCCCACAGCCCTCACCGCGCTCACTCCCTGCAACTTCAACATGTCCAGGAGCCCCTCCCCCAGCCCCACCCTCACTCCGGGGGCTCCACCATCTAAGTGCCCCCTCGGGCCCTCCCCACCCAGGCTAACTCATCCTCGGAGATGCCCTGAGGTCCATCCCGTACCCACAGGTTCCCCCTGCCAGTCCCAAAGGAAGCGCTCCTCATTTGTCTACACTGGCAGTTCTCCCCGGGATAAAGCAGTTCAGGCTTTAGAGTCAGTGCAAACTGGCTTCAAGTCACAGCCTAGCCATTTTTCGGATGGGCGATGTCCAGCGGGTTCCCTGACCGCCCAGGGTGCTCATCTAGAAAGCGGCCAGAAGGCGGTCCGAGTCTGAAAGCAGTCGTGGCGGTTACCTCGGGCAGCTTATCTGAGCGCCCCCATCCTAGGCGCCCTGCCCAAGAGCGCTGATCCCAGGACCGCAAACCCGGCTGGATTAAGCTGCGCCCTGCCCCCCATGGCCGCCACGCCAGGCGCCGTCCCCACGCCCGGGGCAGCCGGGCCGCCGCCGCCGTCGGAAGGGCCAGGCGGGCGTCCGAGGAAAGGCCCGCGGCGGCAGCTTTCCGGCCATTGTCCCCCGCGCCCCCGCCCTGCCCCCGGCCACCTACCCGGGCGCGGCGGGCGGCGAGCTCTGCCGGTGCTGGCGCCGCCGGTACAGCCCCGACGCGGCGAGCGCGCCCAGCCGGGCGGCCATGGCGCGGGCCTCCTCCTGCCGGCGCGTCGCGGGCCGCCTGCTCCGACCGGCCGTCGGACCCCAGCCTCGGAGGGCAGGTGCGGCGGCGGGCAGCCACCAACGGCCGGGCTGGGCGGCCGGACGCCCGGCGCGCGGGGGGCGCCTCGGCCCCCACCCCTCTGCACAGGAGCTCACGTTACGCACTGCGATCTCCAAAGGGCAGCAGAGTCAACTCCGAATAGAAAGGATATTGTTCCCGCCGCGGGGGCAGCACAGTGAAAGCTGAGGCTGGCAGGGTTGGGTCCAGGCTGGGGAGGGGACACGCTGGGAAGATCCCAAAGAGCACTGAGGTGAGAGGTCCAGTCCACAGTGGCAGGGCAGGATGCCTGGAGATCCCGGGTTGCCAGGAGCCTCCGAGGAAACCCTAAGCCCCCTGGACATGCTGACGATGGTACAGTCATCTGAGGAGGGCAGTATGGGACTGAGCCGGCTTAGGAATCCTGCAAACAGTCAAGAAGCTGATGAGGGATTCCTACACATGCCCACGTTTGCCTTGTTCCCTTCCCTGAGAACCTGCAGCCACCTAGGAGACCCAGACCAGGGCAGCCCGGTCCCTGGATCTGGCCAGCAAATAACCATCCACCCCAAAAGAGGTCCACACTGTCAAAAGCTAGAGGGCGGGCAGCCCCCCAGCTCACCACGGAAAGCAGAAGCTGCAGGATCTGATGGAAGACCACCAGGAAGGCACCGTTTCCACGCATTTTTACCTAAAGGGACTGGCGGGGTTACTGTGGTCTCAGTGCAAACACCCACGGCCAGCATCTGAACTGTGGCCACTGCTGGCCGGGCGGGCACCACGATCGGCATTAAATAAGGATCCAGAGCGCTCACAGAAATCTATAACACGGATTCCATTTCCCTGAAAAACCTTTCTAGTGAGGTCAGGAAGCATGAGCAGTATCTTCCTCCGCCTTCCATCACTCCAGGGTGCTGGTCCTCCACCACTGGGGCAGGAGGAAACTGCGGGGATCCATCGAGACTCAGATGCCAGTCCCAGACACCGAGGAACACACGTCATCCAGTAAATCCAAACACGAGGAAGTAAGTACTCATTAACCACCCCGGGGGTCAACCCCCAAACACAGCCAGATGACCACAAGCATTGGGTGCAGTATAGTTTGTCAAAGCAGCTCAGTTCCAAAGGTACCAACAAGCACTGATCAATTCAACAAATATTTTCTTAAAGGTGGCCCCAGGGGCTAAAGGGCAGAGAGAAGCTGAGCCTGGAGGCAACAAGCAGAAGGATCACCTCCCACCTGCTGATGTAGAGAGATGATTGCTTAAGAAAGCTAGTGTAGAGAGTTTTCTTAGAGCAGCTTCAAGTCGATGGCCTAGGGCCTAGGCCCCTCTTACCAGTGAGGGTGGAGGTACCAGTCACACTGGGATCCCCGGCCAGCATTCTGGCTCCAGAGAACACAGTTGCAAAAACACAGTAAGAATGATGTCAGCAAAAATGGCAGAATAAGGACCTCTGAAAGTTTGTCTTTCCATAAAAGCAATGAAAAAACTAGCAAAGAGTGTCAGCATCACCTTTTTCAGAACTCTGTAAATTAACCAAAGACTTACAGTAACCCAGAGAGCAAGAAAAACTGCTGAGAAGACATACAGATGACCAACAGGTACATGAAAATATGCTCAACATCACTAATCATCAGGGAAATGCAAGTCAAAACCTCAAGGAGATATCACACCTGTCAGAAAGTCTATTATCGAAAAGACAAGAAATAACAAGTGTACGTGAGGATGTGGAGAAAAAGGAACCCTCTTGCACTGTTGGTGGGAATGTAAATTGATGCAGCCACCATGAAAAACAGTATAGAGGTTCCTCAAAAAATTAAAAATAGAACTACCATATGATCCAGCAATTCCACTTCTGGGTATTTATCTGAAGAAAACAAAAACACTAAGTTGAAAAGATATACACACCTCTATGTTCATTGCAGCATTATTTACAATAGCCAAAATATGGAAACAACCTAAGTGTCCATCAATGGATGAATGGATAAAGAAGATGTGGTATATAAATGCAAGGGAATACTATTCAGCCATAAAAAAAAGAATGAAATCTTGCCATTTGAGAAAATATGGATGAAACTTGAGGATATTATGCTAAGTGAAATGTCAGACAGAGAAAGACTAATACTGTGTGGTCACATTTATACTTGGAATTTTAAAAACAAAACAAAACAAAAAGCCTAGGTCAGATACAGAGAACAGATTGATGGTTGCCAGAGGTGGGGGGGGTGGGGGATGGGTGAAATGGGTGAAGGGGGTCAAAGGATACAAACTTCCTTTTATAAGACAAATAAGTCATGGGGATGTAATGTACAGCATGATGACTATAGTTAATAATACTGTATTTCATATTTGAAAGTTGCTAAGAGAATAAATCTTAAAAGTCCTCATCACAAGGAAAAAAAATTTTTTATAACTATGGTGTCTAGTTAACTAGATGTTAACTAGACTTATTGTGGTGATCATTTCACAATATATACAAATATCAGATCATTATGTTGTACAGCTAAAACTAACATGGGGCTTCCCTGGTGGCGCAGTGGTTGAGAATCTGCCTGCCAATGCAGGGGACACGGGTTCGAGCCCTGGTCTGGGAGGATCCCACATGCCGCGGAGCAACTACGCCCGTGAGCCACAATCACTGAGCCTGCGCGTCTGGAGCCTGTGCTCCACAATAAGTGAGGCCGCGATAGTGAGAGCCCCACGCACTGTGATGAAGAGTGGCCCCCGCTTGCCACAACTGGAGAAAGCCCTCGCACAGAAACGAAGACCCAACACAGCCATAAATAAATAAAAAACTAAAAAAAAAACAAAAAACAAAAAACTAACATAATATTGTATGTCAATTATACCTCAATAACAATAGATAAATTAAAAATATAACCAACTGGGAGGGGGTTATAAAAGCTGAATCTTGGTAAGAACACCTTTATGGTGTTTTAATTTATCCTAGTCCTTAATCCCCACTTCCTAACTTCATAGCTGCCTAGAAAAGTAACTGGCTGCATTCCCAGTAATGAGGGAGCAGAACAGGGCTGAAACTCTTTCAGAGATTCATTCCCAAAGGAGAATGACCTGGTCTTCCCTGGAAGATCCTGCTTGAAAGGCTGGTTTTTATGTGACCTCACTCACACTTACCCAGTGCTCAAAGCCTCTCCTGGGGTGAGTTTTCCAAATGTATTTTACTATCACAACTACCTATGTATTACTATCATAGCTGCCATTGTCACAGGCAAAGGGTAACAGTTGGGCAATTGACTAATCAAAAAGCTTAAAAGGAAAAACCAAGCAATGAGATGTCCTTAGGGGCTTCGAAAAGAACCGACATATTCCTGGGAATCTAGAAGGCCATGTGAATGCCCAGGGCTATGTGCATGCTCAGGAAAGTCCTTAGAAGGTCCTAAGCTCTCACTTCTGATGGACCTTTTGGGCTCTGTACAATCAGGAAGTGAAGACTAAGGCGGAGTTGTAAAATGCCTGGTTGGATGTTGAAACTGTGCCCCAACATACACTCAGAGCCTTCAGTAAAGGCTGGGAGACTTACTGGTTTCAGACATTCAAGAAAATCTCTGTCTAATCATTAGCTGACTACTAAACTAACCAGGCAGAGACTTCAGTGGCCACAAATGACAGAGATACAGACTTTATAGAATCGGTTCAGAAAAATCACTAAACAAACAATAAGCAGCAACAAGAAACCCTGGGGAGTAGGGAGAATCTGGTTTCCAGAGCTGCCACATTATTTTATTTGAAAAGTCCTGTTCTCAGCAAAAATTATGATACACACAAAGAAACAACAAAAAAAATGACCTAGACACATAAAAAAAAAGAGCAATCAACAGAAACTGTCCCTGAGGAAGCCCAGATGTTAGACTTACTAGACAGACCTCAAATCAGCTAATATAAATACGTTCAAAGAACTAAAGGAAGCCAGGTCTAAAAAACTAAAGAAAAGTATGAAAATGTCTCACCAAATGGAGAATATCAACAAAGAGAGAGAAATTATAAAATGGGACCAAAAACAAATCCTAGAGTTGAAAAGAAATACTAAAGAGAGTCCTTCAGGATGAAATGAAAGGACACTAGACAATAATTCGAATCCACATGAAGAAATTAAGAGCAGGGACTTCCCTGGTGGTGCAGTGGCAGTTAGGAATCCGCCTGCCAGCATGGCAGGGACACAAATTCAATCCCTCGTCCGGGAAGATCCCACATGCCTCGGAGCAACTAAGCCTGTCCTCCACAACAACTGAGCCGGTGCTCTAGAGCCTGTGAGCCACAACTACTGAGCCCATGGGCCACAACTACTGAAGCCCGCATGCCTAGAGCCCATGCTCCGCAACAAGAGAAGCCACTGCAATGAGAAGCCTGAGCACTGCAATGAAGAGTAGCCCCTGCTCACCGCAACTAGAGAAAGCCCGCACAGAGCAACGAAGTCCCAACACAGGAAAAAATAACTAAATAAATAGGAAAAAAAAGAGAAGAAACTGTTAAATTATTTAAAAACAAAACAGAAATTAAGAGCAGTAAAGGTAACCATAAGATAAATATAAAAGACAGTATAAATGTATTTTTTGTTTGTAAACCTTTTTTTCCAATCTGGTTTAAAGATGACTGAGTAATGAAATAATTTAACACAAAAGAAGGCAATGGTGTAGGAATTAAGAAACAAAAAAGACATAAGACAAATAGGAAAAAATAGGAAAGTGGCAGATGTAAACCCCAGTTATCAGTAATTACATTACATGTAAATGGATTAAACTTTCCAATTAAAAGTTTTTTGAATTTTTTTAAATGGATATTTTAAATGTGATCCAATTATATGCTTTCTACAAGAGATTCACTTTAGATTCAAAAACACAAAAAGCTGAAAATAAAAGAATGGAAAAGATAGACCATTCAAACAGCAAACAAAAGAGAACTGGAGTGGCTATACTATCAGACAAAATAGACTTTAAGGCAAAAATTGTTACAAGAGCAAAGAAGGACATTTTATGATGATAAAAGAGTTAATCCATAAAGAAGAAATAACAAGTATAAACATAGGCACCTAACAACAAAGTCCCAAAATACCTGAAGCAAAAACTGACAGAACTGAGAGGAAAAATAGATAATTTAAAAATAATAGCTAGAGACTTCAATACTCCACTGTCAATAATGGATAGACCATTATATAGAAGCTAAGCAAGGATATAGAAGACATAAACAACACTATAAGCCAACTAGGCCTAAAAGACATCTATAGAACACTCCGCCCAACAATAGCAGAATATACATTCTTCTTAAGTGCACATGGAACATTCTCCAGGACAGACCATATATTAGGACATAAAACAAGCCTCAATAAATTAAAATGATTGAGATCATAGGAAGCATATTCTCAGACCACAGCAGAATAAAATTAAAATCAATCATAAAAGGAAAGTTAGTGAATTCACAAGTATGTGGAAATTAAATGACACACTCCTAAAGAACCAATGAATCAAAGAAGAAAACACAAGGGAATTTAGGAAATACTTTGGAATGAATGAAATGAAAACACAACAGACCAAAATTTATTGGATGAAGCTCAAGTGGTGCTCAATTTATAACTGTAAATATCTACAGTAAAAAAATCTCAAATCAATAAGCTAACCTCCCACTTTAAGGAACTAGAAACAGATTAGTAAACTAAACTCAAAGTAAGCAAAAGGAGGAAATAATAAAGATTAGAGCAGAAATAAATCAGACAGAAACTAGAAAAAAATAGAGAAAATCTATGAAACCAAAAGTTGGTTCATTGATAAGATCAACAAAACTTAACAAATCTTTTTCTAGTCTGACCAAGAAAAAAAGAGAACATTCAAATGACTAAAAATCAGAATGAAACAAGGGACTGAACTTAGAGAAATTTAAAGGATTGTAAGGAAATACTATGAACAATCATATGCCAACAAATTAAATAACCTAGTTGAAATGGACAGACTCCTAGAAAGATATAAATTACCCAAACTGACTCAAGAAGAAACAGAAAATCCAAATAGACCAGTAACAAGTACAGGGAATAGGTTAGTAATTTTAAAAAAAAGAAAAAGAAAAAAAAAACTTCCCACGAAGAGGACCCCAGGACCAGATGGTTTTATTAGCGAATTTTATCAAATGTTTAAGTAGAATTAACACCAGTCCTTCACAAAAAGCTTCCCAAAAATCAACCAAGAGGGAACACCTTAACTCAGTGAGGCCAGTATTGCCCTAATACCAACACCAGACAATGACATCACAAGAAAACTACAGATCGACATCCCTTATGAATACAGATGTCCTCAACAAAACTGAATCTAGAAGCCTATAAAAAGTATTATACAACATGACCAAATGGGATTTATCTCAGGAAGATAAGGTTGTTTTAACATTATAAAATTGATACATCATATCAATAGAATAAAGGGAAAACACCACATGATCATCTCAGTGAATGCAGAAAACACACTTAACAAAATCCAACACCTTTCATGATTAAAACAAAACAAAACAAAAAAAACTCAAGGATCTAGGAATAGAAGGGAATTTCTTCAAACTGCAAAAAAAACCACAGCTAACATCATACTTAATTGTAAGACTGAAAGGTTTCCCTCTAAGGTCAAGAACAAGACAAGATATCCAGCCTCCTCATTTCTTTTCAACATTGCACTGGAGGTTCTAGCAAAGACAACTAGGCAGGAAAAGGAAATGAAAGGCATCCAGATTGGAAAGAAGGAGTAAAACTATCTCTAATTGTGCATCACATTTTCTTATATATAGAAAACCCTAAAGAACTCCCCCCTGACAAACACACACACACAAACCTATTACAGCTACTAAATTAATTCAGCAAGGTTGCAGGATGAAAGAACAATATACAAAAAATCACTAGCAATGAGCCATCTGAATATAAAATTAATAAAACAATTCCATTTTTAATAGCATCAAAAAGAAAAAGTATTGGGCTTCCCTGGTGGCGCAGTGGTTAAGAATCTGCCTGCCAATGCAGGGGACACAGGTTCAAGCCCTGGGCCAGGAAGATCCCACATGCGTGGAGCAACTAAGCCCATGCACCACAGCTACTGAGCCTGTGCTCTAGAGCCCACAAACCACAACTACTGAAGCCCATGCGCCTAGAGCCCGTGCTCTGCAACAAGAGAAGCCACCACAATGAGAAGCCCACGCACCGCAACAAAGAGTAGCCCCTGCTTGCCACAACTAGAGAAAGCCTGTGCACAGCAACGAAGGCCCAACGCAGCCAAAAATAAATAAATAAATAAGAAAAAAATACTTAGAAATAAATTTAACCAAAGAAGTGTAAGCCTTATACACTGATAACTATGCAACGTTGTTGAAAGAAATAAAAGAAGACCTAAATAAATGGAAAGACATCCCATGTTCATGGATTAGAAAACCTAACATTGTTAAGATGGCAATACCTTTCCCCCCAAATGACCTATGGATTCAACACAATCCGTATCAAAATTCCAACTGCCTTTTTTACAGAAATGGGCAAGCTAATCCTAAAATTCATATGGAAATAAATGCAAGGGACTCAGAATAGTTGTTCAAAACCACTTGAAAAAGAACAAAGTCAGAGGACTCACATTTCCCAATTTCACAACTTACTACAGAGTTACAGTAATCAAAACAGTATGGTACTGGCATAAGGATAAACACGTACATCAGTGGAATCAGATTGAGAATTCAGAAATAATCCCATACATCCAGGGTCAATTGATTTTTGACAAGCCTGCCAAGATAATTCATTGAGGAAAGAATAGTCTTGTCAACAAATGATGCTAGAACCACTTAATAACCACATGAAAAAGAATGATTTTAAACCTCTACTTCAGGTCATATATACAAACTGACTCATAAAAAATAAAAATAAAAAATAAATAAAAACTGGCTCATAATGGATTGAAAACTGAAATACTAGAGTTAACACTAAAGAACTCCTAGAAAAAAACATAGGTATAAATCTCCATGGATTAGGTAACAGTTTCCTAGATATGAAACCAAAAACTCAAGCAATCAAAAATAAATAGGTAAATAAGACTTCATCAAAATTTAAAACTTTTGTGCATTGAAGGACACTATCAGGAAAGTTAAAAGACAATCCACAGCAGAAAGTATTTGCAAATCATATATCTGACGAGTGTCTAATATCCAGAATACAAAAAGAACTCTTACAACCCAACAATAAAAAGAATCCAATTTTTAAATGGGTACAGAATTTGAGTAGACGTTTCTCCAAAGAAGATATACAAGTGGCCAATAAGCACCTGAAAAGGTGTCCAACATCACAAGTCACTAGGGAAATAAAAGTCAAAACTATAATGTGATACCACTTTACACCTACTAATGCAGATAATGATGTATTAATTAGGACGTGGAGAACTGGAACCCTCACACATTCCTGGTGGGAATGTAAAAATTGTGCTGTTACTTGGAAAACAGCTTGGCAATTCCTCAAAAAGTTTAACATAGAGTTACTATGTGACTCAGCAATTCCACTCCTAGGTATATGCTCCAGAAAGTAGAAAATATATATAGGGATGTTCACAGCAGCATTATTCATAAGAGCCAAAAGTGGAAACAATTCAAATGTCCACCACAGATGAACATATAGACAAAATGTGGTATATCCATATAAGGGAATATTTGGCTAAAAAAAGGAACAAAGTACTGATTCATATGACAACATAAATGAACCTTGAAAACATGATGCTAAATGAAAGAAGCCAGGCAAAAAAAAAAAAAAAAAAAAAAAAGGTGACATAATGTATGGTTCCATCTATATGAAACGTCCAGAACAGGCAAATCAGTAGAGACGGGAAAGCAGACTAGGAATTGCCAAGGGCTGGGGGAGGGGGGAAATTGGCTGCAAATGGGTTTCTTTTGGGAGTGATGAAAATGTTCTAGAATTAGTAGTGATGGTTGCATAACCTGGTGAATGTACTAAAAGCCACTGACCTGTACACTCTGAAACAGTGAATTTCATGGCATGGGATTCCTATCTCAAATGTTTAAGCAGCACACACGTAGTGATGAATGCAACTATGTCACTTACTAGGGCAGAGACAAGGGCCAGGGCAGCCGCCAGCAAGGCATGAGATGGCGCTGCCTCTCTGGCTGAGTGGTTAGTGCCACCCCCAGGGGAGCCAGCGACACCACCACAAACAGCCTCTCCGCCAGAGCCAACCTCACTGGGGGGCTGAAGACGACTCGCCCAGATCCTTTGGCATGCCTGAGATGATGAACAGTGTATTCCAACCTTCTTGCCTCACAGGAAATTCGAGTAAATAGACATCATCAGAAATTGAGAAGATCTGAATAAACAGCACAAGGAGGACAGTTCAGGTACCTCCCTCTGCCCCGCTCCCCACCTAGAAGTGAAGCCCCCAGGAAGGCTTAAGTGAGAATCTGCACGTGGTAGGTGGGAGCAGGGAGCAGCCGCTGCGCAGGGAACGCCTGGCCCCTCCTCCCAGCCGTGTGCCCGGGTCATCCTGTGCCAGCTCACACTGCACACTGCTCAGTTTTCAGGAATTTCGTGAACGGGTTCACATCACATGGGTAGCCTGAAGTGAGCCCAGGTAGAGGTGTTGTTATAGTACGGAACTGGGCACACGCTACAGGTCAGGCCAGCCGGAGAGGGGAGTCTACACTAGAAGCAGAGGAAAAGGGAGGGGGTGAGGGGCCATGGGCGGGGCCCAGCCTGGGGCTCAGGCCTCCGCTGCACATCCCGTGTCACCCGCTTCCCACTTTGCTTAAACCCTTGACTCCATCACAGCCCCATGTGCTGTCCTGAGGGCTCTGGCTGCCACCCTAGCTGCACCCCGGCAGGTTGCTCTACTGAGGGGTCACTGGCCATATTCCTGAGGAGGGTGGGGAACAGCTGGGAGCACCATCGGGGTCGGGGGAGGCTGGTAGGTGTGAGGACAGAGCTCTAGCAGCCCCACTCTGCACCGTACCGAGCATGGGACCCGGCTGGGATCTGGCAGCCTCTGCGGATGCCGGTCATGTGGTGGGTGGGACCTGGTGGGTAGGCCAAGCCACTGAGTCACACTGCTGCGAGCACCAGGTCCCAGGCTCCCTCTGGAAGAGAGCTGCTGCCAGGCCAGGTCCCTGGGGAGGAGACGTAACCCACCCGGGCTTGAAAACCGGTGATGCCAAAGGCCCCTTCAGCTGGGACAAAGATGCGGTGTTTTCAAGGTCCAGAGTCCCCAGGGCAGCAGCTGGGGCTGAGCCTCTTCCCACAGCACAGCTGCTCCCTAAGCAACCACGCCCACGTTCCAGGCCTCATTCACTCTTCCGCCCTAGCTCAGCCCTCTCCTGGCTGCAGGCCCTCATGTCCAGTCTCAGGGTTTCCCCCTAGACTCACCACAGCTCTTCGAATGCTTCATGGCCCAAACTAGCTCTGTGTCCACTCCCACACCTGCCGCCACAAACTGGGCATCCTCTTCCTGGATCCGCCCTGGGTCCAGACTCCACCCCCCAGGTCCCCTGAGTCCGTCTAGTCTTCTCGAGCCCCGTGGCTGCCAAGAAGAGGCTCTCTCGTTGCTTGCCTCCTGGCCAGTCTCCTTCCCCACCTCTTCCTCAGCAGCCCCAGAGGAGTATTTCCAAAGTGCCCGGTCATGCACATCACTCCAGGTCACTTCAGTGGCTTCCCACTGCCCTCCCTCTGGTCTCATCTGCTCCAGTCCCATGGAGGGCTGGGACTTTACGCCGTTGGCAGGGAGAGCCCCAGAAGGTGCATGAGGTGTACAAGGACAGGGTCATTTCCAAAGGTCAGCCTGGTCTGGGCAGCAAGGGATGATGTGGGGAGAACCAGCATCCAGGTGTGAGAACTGCCCTGGCATCTCGTGGGGGCAGTGGACGTGCGGAGGGCATGGTGGCATGAAAATGAAACTTCACAGCTTCTGGGACAGGAAAAACCTCGCCCACCCCAAAGATTGGGTAGAATGTCCATTGCTCTGCCAGCCTGGCCCCTATGCCTGTGTGGGGAGGGGAGGCTAGCCAGCCCTGGCATGACGCCGCATGTGGTAGGCAAACTTCAAAGGAGGGTGGAGACCACTCACAGCTTGTGAAAAACAAAATGAGCAGGAGAATGAATACACCACAAGAAAAGAAGAAAGCCACCAAAATGTTCCTGAGGGCATTTCTGAGGAGTGGAACTGCCGGTGTTTTCTTTCTTTCTTCTAATGTTTCTGTTACCTTTTTTGTTTCTGGGTTTTTCCTAACTCTCTAAGATGAGCAGCTTTACTTTCACAAGGAAAAACCCGACTCAGTGTTTTCCAAGGCTACTCTGGTCCGTGTCACTTGACGACCAGCATCTTTCAGGCTCAGGGAGCCTGCTGGAGCCAGGCAGCAGCTGGGGCAGGCTGGCCTCTGCTCCGCCCCTCCTCCACCGCCTGCCTTCCCAGCTTCTCCTGCCGGGCTGCGTCTGGCTGACCCGACGGCCCCCCTCTTCCTGGAAGACCCCCGGGACTCAGGGTTGAGAGGACTCCTGCTGAGGGAACAGCGGTGCGTCCGGGTTTCTGCCTCAACGCCCACCCAGGGCATCTGGGCAGAAGCTGCTACAGAAGCTGGCACCCTGCGGCTCTGCCCTACGATCTCTTCTGCGCCTGGAGAACCACCTGCCACGCGTCCCACCCCCACCCCACCACCCATCCATCTGTCGCTGCTCCTGATTCTGTCCCTGTTCTCTCCCCCCTTCTTTCCCTCGGAAGCTCTGAGGGTGCGGAGCGAGGCAGCCGGCAGGGGCGCCCTGCGAGGGACCGGAGGACACGAGCGCACCAGGAGGGGTGAGCACTGGGGGCTGGCTTTGTCCACAGACTTGGGTCGGGACAGGAAGTCTGCGAAGTGGGCAGCAAATCGCATATGAAGCACAGGACTCCCCAGGTGACAGGACCCGTGCTGGTTCTGGGGCTGCCCTAAGACTCGGGGTCACAGCCTTAATAGCGATCAATGTGCCCCTGCAGGCTGGGTGACCGCCCTGCACATCACCTAGGTTTGGGTCCACCACCCTGTCCCGAGTGGCCGCTCCCCATTCCTGGGCACTGCCTCTCCAAGCCCCTTTCCCCAGCAAAGCCACGGGGTCCCCTCCACCCTTCCGCCCAAGTCAAGGGGTGGTGAAGAAGAGCATCCTCCTCCCAGGGATTGGCTGGAAGGGGGCGCCCGACCTCAGAGACCAGCCCCTCCCACCCAGCCGTGAGTCATGCACTTGTACCCAGCCACGTTCCAGAAAGGGCCGCAGAGGCCAACACCGGCCAGAAACTGGTGGACATGTGACTGGCCTGGTGAGTCACTCGGGCTCTGTGGCCTCAGTCACCCCATCTGTGAAATGGCCACAAGGGGTATGAGAGCAGAACCTGGGCCAGGCCTGGGGGAGTTTCCTGCCCCCAGCCCATCCCCGTGCAGCCTATGTTTGGGGGCAGTTCTGGCCAGGCCCCCAGTCAGACCTTTTACCATTTTTACCATTCCTGGCTTACAGAAGAGGGAACAGAGGCTCCAGAGGTGAGGCCTCACAGATCACACAGGGAAGCTGGAAGAAGCCGACAGCCTGGGTTTTGACGCCTTGCCCTTTAGTTGGCTGTGACCTTGAGCAAGTCCCCGGCCCCTCTGAGCCCCGAGCCCTGGTCCTCCGGAGGGGGCGGGGCTGATGGCCCCGTCGTGCGGGGCAGGCCCTTCACCTGCCGCTGCCCGGGGCCGGCGGGAGGGCGGGACGCGCCGGGCAGGGGCCGCTGACCTGACCGGCGCTGCCGCCCGGGAGCGGCCGAGGTGGAGGGGCCGCGCGAGGCCGGCGTGCGGGAAGGGCTCCCGGCGGGCGGGGGTCCTGTCGCGCAGCCCCCCTCCCTGGCCAGCGGCGCCCTCCGCCCGGGGGCAGTTACCTTCCCGTCATGGTGGCCGAGCGCGCCGAACCGGGGCCGCCTCGGGACCCCCAGAGCCGCTGCCGCCGCCGCCGCCGCCGCCCGCCGAGCGCCCGCCCGCAGGTCCGCGCGGAGCGAGGAGACGCCCAAAAAAGGCCGGGAGCCGCTCCGCCCGCCGCGCAGCCCAGCCCAGCCCAGCCCAGCCCAGCCCAGCCCAGCCCGCCGAGCGGGAGGTGGGGGCCGCGGCCGGAGAGCGGGGGGGGGGGGGGGGGGGCGGGCGCCCCGCCCACGAGGTGTGGGCGGGGGCGGGCGAGGCGCTGGGAGCCCAACGCTGGAGCGCGGGGAGGGGGCGCCGCGCCACCCGCGCCGCCTTGTCTCGGGGGACACGCGAGCTCGGCCTGCGGCGGGCGCGGGTCACGTCCTCCCCGCCGGCTTCGCCCGCCACCTCCCGGATTCCGGGCATAGCTTTCCTTTAAAAGGGAGGGAAGTTATAACAAACGCGAACGAGCCCCCTCGCCCCGCCGGGGCGCCCCACCCGGCGCTCCCCCTCCGCTGTCCCGGGCCGCCCTGGAACGCGAACACACGCAGGGGGCGGGAGGACGGGGGAGAGAGTGGCGGTGCTGAGACCACCTCCCTCCCCGCTGGCCCCCAAGCCCGGAGTCCCCGCTGCGGCCCCGGGCAGGAAAGGGGGTCACCTCAGCGCTTTAATTCCGCAGACCGATGTTTCTGGGCACCGACTCCCTCCCGGGGCGCTGGGGACTCCCAGTGCACGCAGCCCCGCCTCCAGGGAGGTCAAGGTCGAGGGGCGCCCCTCGGAGTCAGGAGCCTGGCTCTGCATACTTGGATGCCAGGCCAGGAGATTACCTAGTGCCCTCCCCAGGAAATTACCACTTCATCCAAGTCTGTGAGCAGCCCCCTAACCCAGCAGAAGGTACTTTGTGAAGACAAACCAAACGCCGAAGTTGGGGAGGAGGGCCAGGTACTACTCCTCCTTCCTGTGATGAAGCGCTCGCTCTCGGTAAGCTAGAGGAGAGCCATTAAAGTGACCTGGTGACATAAAACCATTTAGGGAATCTATTCTGAGAAAAGTGTTAAACAAACAAACGAAACAAAAGCCTCACTCTACCCGAAGGCAGATATTTCTAGCGGGGCAGTGGAGTGCAGCTCATAATTGGAGACGGCCCACATGATACCGTCGGGGGGCGGGCGGGGGGGGGGGAGGCAGGCAGAACTGAGCAGCCTGGTCTATTAACCCGACTGAACGTCGCGCATTACTTCTTGGCAACAGACAAAGACTCTCTAGAAATGGCCATGCAAAGTAGCAACCTATGAATAAACAGGGAATTCCGAAAGATGAATTGATACTACCGTGCAGCCTTATATCTGCAGAATAAGCTTGGAAAAGGCACCTATTCCTAAGTAGCTGATATCTTGAAGCTAGTGTGGTTTGCAGTTGTTCTTTTTGCGAACATGTCTTAGCAGATTCTGATTAACTGTAATTTGCTGGTTGATTAAGTGTAGAATGTGGATGATTTCTTGGGTCGTCTGCCTGTTGAGAGAGAAATGCTTTCCGTAATTGTGAACACCGAGAAGCACGTGTGCTGGGGGTCGTGCACCAGAAATGGACTGGATGCTTAAGCGAGTACTGGGGTCCTGTGGGAACCAAAGGGGATGAAAAGTAGACGGCAAAACACCAAAGGGACCTGCTCCCTACCTGTAGGGGATCCCATGCCTGCCCTCCAGCCTTCCAGCCTCCCTTTGTACTGTTGCTGAGCAGGAGACTATCTGCCTGTGGCCAAACCAGAGCCCTCTGCTGCTCACCCATCATCCAGAGTGCCTCTTCCCTGTGCGGGGGGCAAACTCAGCAAGAGCTGGGTGGCGACTGTGGCATCGTTCAGCCCCACTGGAGATGTGCAGCCTCCAGGAGTCATGGGCCAGCCTCCTATGGTGCAGCTACAGGTCAGATTTGCAAGAAAGAGCGTGCAGTCTCCTGGCAGTGGTTATTCAGATGTTCACTCACTCATCACCCCTTCATTCAAGACTATTCATGGTGTATGAGCACCGGGGGTACAGCTGTGAACAAGAGGACCTGGGCCAAGCTCTCACTGAGTTTAGCTGGGGCGGGGGACAGGCTGTAAACAAGTAAACATGATTTTAGACAGGGACAAGTGCTGCAAAGAAAAGGCAGTGTACGGGGCTGCTTTAGAGTGGAGGGGCGAGTGGAGGTGACGCTTGAATGAGGAAAAGAGTTGGCGGAAAAAACAGCAAGTTCAGGGGCCCTGAGGTCAGAAAGAAGGTGGTCTGGAGAGCGGGAGGGCGGGGCATGGGGAATAAGGGAGAGGGTGGGGCCAGAGCGCAGGGGCGGAGTCTAAGAAAGGACGGACACAACACTGACACCAACGTGGATGAATCTCCAGACATGACTCTGAGTGAAAGAAGCCCTTACGCAAAAGAGCACCTGCTCCATTTATATCAAGCTCTACAGCAGACAAACTGGCCGGTGGTGGAAAAAATTCAGGATGGTGGCTGCCTCAGGGTGTGCGTGGGGGGCAAGGATTGGCTGGAAAGGGGCATGAAGAAACTTTTGGGGGTGATGATAATGTTCTATATCTTAATAGGGGCTTGGGTCACACAAGTGTATGCATTTGTCAAAAATCATGGCATGTACAGTTAAGATTTGTGCATTTAATCTTGAGAAAGAAAAACAGAGCTGGAGGAATCAGGCTCCTGGACTTCAGACTATACTACAAAGCTACAGTAATGAAGACAGTATGGCACTGGCACAAAAACAGAAATATAGAGCAATGGAACAGGATAGAAAGCCCAGAGATAAACCCACGCACATATGGTCACCTTATCTTTGATAAAGGAGACAAGAATATACAATGGAGAAAAGACAGCCTCTTCAATAAGTGGTGCTGGGAAAACTGGACAGCTACATGTAAAAGAATGAAATTAGAACACTCCCTGACACCATACACAAAAATAAACTCAAAATCGATTAAAGAGCTAAATGTAAGGCCAGACACTATCAAACTCTTAGAGGAAAACATAGGCAGAACACTCTATGATGTAAATCACAGCAAGATCCTTTTTGACCCACCTCCTAGAGAAATGGAAATAAAAACAAAAATAAACAAATGGGACCAAATGAAACTTAAAAGCTTTTGCACAGCAAAGGAAACCATAAACACACGGTTGCACATCCCAGGGAAGGTGGCA
Source organism: Balaenoptera physalus (assembly GCF_965194825.1). Lineage (NCBI taxonomy): Eukaryota > Metazoa > Chordata > Mammalia > Artiodactyla > Balaenopteridae > Balaenoptera > Balaenoptera physalus. The sequence continues at coordinate 7,388,166 of NC_138885.1, read as the reverse complement.
GGGGAGTGGGCACTGTGAACCTGGAGCTCAGAGAGGTCCCATCTCTGCAAAGATGTGGAAGGTTTGGTGCAGATGCAGTTTCAACCCTGGGGCTCATGAGGTCACTGACGGTGTCTGTGCTGAGCCAGGAGCCCTCCAAGGGTGAGAGGTCAGGGGACCAGGGAGTGAGGTATCACAGAAGCCCGGAGGGCATGACTGCTCCCATGTGCAAGCTGCTCTGGTTGCAGGACAGGGAGGGACCTGGACTTGGTGGCAAGAGCAGGCCACGCGTATGCGGGGACCTGAGTCCAGCTGGAGGGGTGCGGGGGACCCTGCAATGCCCCACTCCTAGGAGCACTCCTCACCGTGGTCGCGCAGACGGTGTTCCCTGCGGTGGGGCAGGCAGCGCCCTAGGGGGAGAATGGAGGTGACCGGGAATATTATAACTGCTTGGAGAAATCCTGCTCTAGGGGGGCAGAGACGTGGGAGGGAGGGAGGAGGAAAGGGTGCAGTTAGGAGGCTGGGGTTTGACAGGGAGGGAGCCCCTGATGACACTCAGGAGTGAGGCTTGAATCACCCACTTAATGTGATGATTCAGAGCAGGACAGATGAGGCTTTGAGACGTCACAGGGCAAGGCTGGGCCACAAAGCAAGCAGGGGAGCGACACGGGGGCTGTCCTAGAAGGGACCCGGAGGCGTGGGGTCCCCCCTGGGCGCAGGCTCCACACCCTCTGGGCCTCGGGGCATCTGTAAGCACCCCCTTCCCAGGGCGTTTCCCTGGCTGCCCCGCCCATCCACCCTCTCACTCCCCTCTCCAGCCCAGCACCGCACCTGAGCTAGCCCTGTGCCCAGGGGTCCCATGGTGGGGGGCTGGGGGTCATGGGGGCCAAAGGAGGGGTTGGGCCTCCCTCAGCCAGCATGGCCTAATCAGTAGGATGAGGACAGTGGGAACTGGGGGTCTCCAGGTGCCTCGAGTGGCCTTCTCTCTAGAGCCAGGGCCCTTCCCCCATGTGGCAATGGGACGGAGAAGGAGGTCTCAGGGTGGTCTCAGGGTCTCTCCTGCCAGGGCAGGAGCAGAGGGGCCTTCCCAGCAGGCAGGACGGGTGTCACGCCTGGTTAACAGCAGCCCACGTGATGTGAGGGCCCCAGGGGTCTCTCCCCCTGCATCTGGGCATTTCCCTCTCAGGGTGTTGGGGGTGATCAAGCACTGGTCCTCGTAGGGCAGGAATACATTACTCAAATCAGCCAGCTCCTTCGAGTCTAAAGTTTGTTCCAGAAGTGGCCTGTGAGAATCCCTGGGGAGGGCCAGGGAAGCACCTGGACTGTTCCAGCCGGAGCCTCTCCCCACCCCAGGCTTCCCAGGCTGAGAAGTGAATAGCGGGCAGCACACCCACAGACACCAGAACATTTGTCGTTTTGACAAATACACTTTTCTATTTTAAAATGTGAGCATGCCCTCAGAACACACCGTCTGACCAGCACAAAATGTCCTTACTTCTTCTCGGACCACGCAGCGCGCAGTGAAATAAACTGGTGGAATCGTAACCCACTAATTCTTGTAACGCTTGTAGAACAAACAAAGAGACCCAGAGACCTTCTTCAGGGTAAGGAGAACCCAGGACGCTTCTTCAGAGTCTGGTTCACTCAGGGGTGCTGCTAAGCCAAGGAGCTTCGCCACTCGTGGCCTGGCTTCCTCTCCAAAGACGGCCTGCCTTGAACTTTGAAGAGGAAAACGCATCTCAGTCTTACCTTGGCTCTGGGGCAGACTTGACTCAACTCCCAAGTTTGGAACAAGAGTGGCCAGAGAACAGCCCCCCCAGCAGGCATTCAGCAACGCCACGTTTTTGCACCTCAAACATCATGGCCTCCGTCACCCAACAAGAAACCACCTGTGCACAGTGACCACAGAGTTCTTCACCTGCAGGGTCCCCAGCCTCTCCCTGCTTCTAAAAGCACCTTTCTTCCATGCGCCGAGGTCCGTTTCACTTTCCCTTTCCCACGATGACGACCAACCGCCAACCTCCCCATCGGAGCATCTCCATCCCGTGTCCAGAATAAAGATCGGCTGTGCCCACGCCCACCCGCAGCCTGTCCATCCTTGGCCTGCCCAGCAGGAGGCCCAGCATCCGGCCAAGGTAAGCTGGGCGTTCCCCCCATGGTCCCTTTCCCCATCAGCGACCTTAGCGAGACCGCTTAGAAGGCATAAAGGGAATGGCAGGGAGAACCAGGAACAGGGCCCCACGCACATCTCAAGAGCAAAAGGCGCCACTCGCTGGGCACCACGCAGCGTCTCTACCTCAGAGGGCTGAGTCGCCACTCCGCCTCCTCCTGCCGCCTCCTGCCCTGGGCACCGCCAGCCACTTCTCTGGGGAAGAGCAGCCGCCTGGCCCTCCTGGCGTGGCCACGTGGAGAAGGCCCGGGCAGCCCCTGGGAGTGTCCGGTCACCGCGGGGTCCCCAGGCATTTCAGCCCCGTCTCTCCCTGGACAGAAGGCTGGGCTGCAGCTGGTGGTGGGGCAGGAGGCGCTTCTGGGATCCGGAGAAGATGGAGGAAGCCGAGGAAGGAAGGGCCGGCCTCCCTGGGGAGGCGCCTGCTGGGCGGGCCATTGAAAGTCTATTCCCTGCCGCTGGGAGCCAGGGCTGCAGAACAAATGGAGCGACAGCTGCCCTCTGAATTCAGAGGGGCCAGCAGAGGTGCAGCCGTCCCGGGTGGCCTTGGCCTTCGTTTGGCAGCTGCTAAACTGAGCGTTCACTAAACTGGGTTCATGAGCCCCTGGGAAGCCTGATGCTTAGAACAGGTACACAGGCCAAAGCCACCCCCCGACAAGGGCACAAGAAGAGAGAACCTGCAACCACATGGAATAACCCAAGAACGCTTACTAAGACACCTCCCTGCCAGTTACTGTTTCCCCATGAAGGAAATTCTCAGGATTATTTGTGTCAAATCAATTATAATCTTCTGCTATAACAATTTCATTGTATTGGGAAATGCCCAGAAGTACAAAGAAGAAAAATTACCTTGAGTTGCACCATCCAAGATGGGTGCTGACGACCCCTTTGTTCCTGTCTCATTTGGGCAGAGTTATTTGGTGATCTTTTTGCAGAGTTACTCTGTGCTCCTTCTGGGTTTGCAATTGCATGCTCTGTTTCTTCATGGCAGATGCCCACACTGATTGGCACTTAGCAGGGCAGCCCCAGTCGTCCCGCTCTGGGCATCAGTCACACTGTGTAGGATCTCCCTGGGCTTGTGCTGCTTGCTAGGGGTGGGCCGGCATTCGTGTGCACAACTTTTATGAGGATGACTGGTTTTCGTTTTTCAATCAAACGTTACACCCCTTGAGGTTGGAACTGTTGAACTTTTACACAACACAGCACCCAAGAGGGCCAGCTAGATCTAGAGCAGGCACTCAGCCATTTGCTGGAACCAGTGATGTTATACTGTATTGACATGTTGTTTAAAATGACTTGCCTGCATGCTATAAATATGCTAGACACCAGAATGTAAACAGGGCTCCTGCCCTGTTCACTGCTCTACGCCCTGGACCAGAGAAGCTGCTCAGTAAATATTTGTTAAATGAACATTGTTTTACACATTCCTGGTCAGTTTTATACACGTACGGTGAGCTGCCTAACTGTAGAGTGTGTTTCATACTCCTGTTGCTGAAAGCATCTCAAATATCCTTTTACTCAGCACATCAATTCCTGAACTGAATTTGTATAACTGAAAGAGTTTACACCTAAGGGAATCTATCATTCTAGGAAATCTTGATGGAAAGTATTCTTTGAAAAATGGAATCTGTTTGGAAATGCAATTAATGGTCAAAGTCATCTTACATATCCCAGACTTTCATAGCTGTGCACTAGTCTGAGATTTGCCCCGGGAGAAGCAGGTCTGGAAACACCCGCAGCCCCGCCAAGGCACAGTAACTTTGACCAGCACTAATGCTACTCCGTTAACTGACCAGCTACAGGGAGGCCCAAGGCCTCTGACCGGTGCCGCCCAGAGAAGCTGTAATTCCACCTGCACGTCTGTCGATTAGGACCGAGTCCGTAAGTGTGGGGTCCAAGCATGAACGCAAAGCAGAAATCAGCTGCACATCTTTTCCCCTGGGGCCACCCCCAAAGTTGTCTACATGAAGACACTTGGAGCCCAAGGATTCTGCTGGGCAAGAAGGGTGCAGACACCTGGGGAAAAAAGGGGCTGGGCCGGCATCTAATGGTTACTCTGAGGCTTAGAGACACTGTAACAAGTGGAAAAACCCATGCTCTGAAGGGCAGTGTGGCATCGTGGTTTGAAGAGTATAGACCACAGAGCCAGGCTACGTGGGTTCAGATACTGTCTCACGCTTACTGTGTGACGGACAACTGCTTCCCTGCTCTGGGCCTCAGTCTCCTCATCTGTAAAACAGGGCTGATAACAATAATCCTAATAAAGATTTTGTGGGGATTAAATAAACTCATATATGTAAGTGGTTCTCAAAGGTATTGAGGATACCAAAGATAGTTTGGTACCAAGGATATACCAAGGTAGAGCAAGGATACTTGTATTTATGTGGGTTATATCTATCAATATTTACCATATTAGAAATTAAAATGAAAAAATTTTAATTAGTTATCAATTCATTTAAAAATCAGTAAGAATGGGGACTTCCCTGGTAGTCCAGTGGTAAAGAATCCGCCTTCCAACGCAGGGGACGTGGGTTCAATCCCTGGTTGGGGAACTAAGATCCCACATGCCTCGGGGCAAATAAGCCCATGCGCCACAACTACTGAGCTCGTGCGCCTCAGTGAGAGAGCCCGCGTGCCACAAACTACAGAGCCCACACACCCTGGAGCCCACGCGCCACATCTAGAGAGAGAAAACCCGCACGCCACAACTAGAGAGAAGCGTGGGTGCTGCAACACAAGATCCCGCGTGCCTCAACAAGAGATCCTGCGTGCTGCAACTAAGACCTGACGCAGATTAAAAAAAAAAATCAATAAGAACATTAGTACATATTAACATGATACATGTTTATGAAAACTAACTATATTTTCCAAGACAAAAAATAATTACTAAGACTTCTTTACCCAGCCAAGATGAAGTAGCAGGAACCAAACAAAATATGTAAAACAAGAGACGAAATATATGAAACAACTGTTTTCAAGATACTGAACATCAGGTAACCAAGGATGGTAATCCATAAGAGACAGAACAGACAAGTGGACAGTGGTTGCCCCAGCTTACTGCCTCAAGAGCGCTCCCAGGCCCGAGGCTGGAGAAAAGGAACCCAGGCAGAGCTGAGAGAACTCCCTTGAAGACATGGAGCAGATGGGCTTCCCTGGTGGCGCAGTGGTTGAGAGTCTGCCTGCCAATGCAGGGGACACGGGTTCGAGCCCTGGTCTGGGAAGATCCTGCATGCCGCGGAGCAGCTAGGCCCGTGAGCCACAATTACTGAGCCTGCGCGTCTGGAGCCTGTGCTCCGCAACAAGAGAGGCCGTGACAGTGAGAGGCCCGCGCACCGCGATGAAGAGTGGCCCCCGCTCGCCGCAACTGGAGAAAGCCCTCGCACAGAAACGAAGACCCAACACAGCCAAAAATAATTAATTAATTAATTAATTTTAAAAAAAGAGATGGAGCAGAGAGCCCAGGGAGACAGAGGCAGCTGGACTTCATGGGACTGGATCCTGGGAAGGAGAAGGCTGCAAAGAGAGAGAACCCCGAAGACCAGAGGGTCCGCCTCAAGTCCTCAGCTGAGTGCTGACAAGCACGTGCACGTGAGAAACTACTCCCTCGGGGAAAACCACTGGAAATAGTGTGAGGAAACAGTGTCTGGCCCCTTCCCGGGGCCAAGAATAATGCCTATTTCCACCAGCCAGATTGAGAAATCGCAGGATGGAGGAACGTAAACTACCCAAACTGAACACAGAGGGATAGACTGAAAAAAACGTAGAGAACCCCAGGAACCTGTAACACTATTACAAAATGGTAAAATGTCGACACTAGTGGACTGTGCATAAGTTATGTATATACGACTTTTTAGAGCAAGTACTAAAAAATCTATACAAAGAGGTACACCAAAAAACGCTACAGATAAATCAAAGTGGAATTCTAAAAATATGTTCAAGCGTAACATGGGGAGGCAGAATAAAAAGGAATGATACACACACAGCTTGGACATATCTCAAGAGCATTATGCTGAGTGAAAAAAAAAAAAGCCAGTCTTAAAAGATGACATCCTATGCAATTCATATAACATCTTTGAAATAACAAAGTTATGTCATAGAGAAGGAAAACAGTTTAGTGGTTGCCAGGGGTTAGGAATGGTTGGAGAGGGGGTAAGTGTGACTCTAAAGGAGTTTTCTGATCCATTAACATGGGTTGTCTCTCCATTTATTTAGATTTTATTTAATTTCACTGAACAATGTTTTGTAGTTTCCAGTGTACAAGCCTTGCCCTACTTTAGATAGTTTATTCCCAAGTATTTTATTCTTTTGGGTGTGATTGTAAATGCACTTGCTTTCTTAATTTCCTTTTCAGATATTTCCTTGTTAGTGTATAGAAATACAATTAAAATTTGTACACTGATCTTGTATCCGATAACCCTGTTGAACTTGTTTATTAATTCTAATAGTTTCATAGGGGATTCCTTAAGTTTTTCCACATAACAGATGTCATCTGCAAATATAGTTTAACTTCTTCCCTTCCAAACTTGATGCTTTTTATTTATTTTTCTTGCCTATTTTCCCTGGCTGGAACCTCCAGTACACTGTTGAATAGGAATCTTGTTCTTGCTCTTAGCCTGAAAGTATAGTCTTTCACCATTAAATATATTAGCTGTGTTTTGTAGACCTCTTTTATCATGCTGAAGAATTTCCATGTCTTGCTTGGTTGTTATATATGTTTTATCGTGAAAGGGTGTTAGATTTTGTCAAATGCTTTTCTTGTATCTATTGAAAAGATCATGTCACTTTTGTCCTGTATTCTATTAATGTGGTGTGTTACATTGTTTGATGTTCATATATTATTCCAATCTTGCATTCCTGGGATAAATCCTAGGGTAATGGTGTGTAATCCTCTGTACATGTTGCTAGATTTGGTTTGCTAGTAATCAGCTGAGGATTTTTGTGTATATTCATGAGATGTTGGTCTGTAGTTTTCTTTTTTTTGTGATGTCTTTCTCTGGTTTTGATATCAAGTACCTGATCTCACAGTATGAGCTGGGAAGTGTCCCCTCCTCTTCTATTTTTGGAAGAGTTTTTGAAGGATTGGTGTTAATTCTTTAAACGTTTGGTAGAATTCCCCTGTAAAACTTCTGGTCCTGGGTTTTCCTTTGTGGGTAGCTTTTAAATTACTAATTCAATCTCTTTATTTGTTATGAGTCTTTTCAGATTTTCTATATTTCCTTGAGTTAGTTTTGGTAGTTTGTGTTTCTATGAACTTGTCCATTTCATCTAGATTATCTAATTTATTGGTATAGAACTGTTCATAGTATTCTTTTTTTAATATTTATTTATTTGGTTGTGTGGGGTCTTAGTTGTGGCAGGAAGGCTCCTTAGTTGCAGCATGTGCGCTCCTTAGTTGCAGCTCACCGGCTCCTTACTTGCGGCTTACTGGCTCCTTAGTTGCGGCACGCAGACTTCTTAGTTGTGGCATGCGAACTCTTAGTTGCAACATGCATGTGGGATCTAGTTCCCTGATCAGCAATCGAACCCGGGCCCCCTGCATTGGGAGCGCAGAGTCTTATCCAGGGAAGTCCCCCAGAGTATTCTCTCATAACCCTTTTATTTCTGTTAGCTTGATAGTGATTCCTTTCTCTCTCTTTTTTTTTTTTTTTAGTTGTGGCATGCAGACTCTTAGTTGCAGCCTACGGACTTTCTTAGTTGTGGCATGTGGACTTCTTAGTTGTGGCATGCATGTGGGATCTAGTTCCCTGACCAGGGATCAAACCCAGGCCCCCTGCATTGGGAGCATGGAGTCTTACCCACTGGACCACCAGAGAAGTCTTGTGATTCCTTTGTTTCATTTCTGATTTTAGTCATTTGTGTGTGCGTGTGTGTGTGTGTGTGTGTGTGTGTGTGTGTGTGTGTCAGTTTAGCTAAAGGTTTATCAGTTTTGCTGATCTTTTTAAAGAACCAGCTTTTCCTTTCATTGATTCTTTTTTCCATTCTCTATTTATTTCCACTTTGCTTTATTTTGTTTCCTTCCTTCTGCTTGCATTGGGTTTAGTTTTCTCATCTGTTTCTAATTTCTTAAGGTGAAAAGATAGGTTATTGATTTCAGATCTTTCTTCTTTTTTAATGTACAATTTAACAGGTATAAATCTCCCTCTGAGCACTGCTTTTCCTTCATCCCGTAAGTTTTTGTATATTTGTCTTCATTTTCATTCATCTCAATGTATTTTCTAATTTCCTTTGTGATCTATTCTTTGACCCTTTTGTTCTTTAGGACTATGTTAATTTCCACATATTTGTAAATTTCCCAAATTTCCTTCTGTTATTGATTTCTAATTTCATTCCATGTCATCAGAGAACATATTTTGTATGATAGTAGTCATCTTAGATATTTTGAGGTTTGTTTTATTGGCCTAGCATATGATCTATCCTGGAGAATGTTTCATGTGCCCATGAGAAGAACGTATATTTTGCTTTTTTTTTTTTTTGGCCGCACCATGCAGCATGTGGGATCTTAGTTCCCTGACCAGTGATCAAACCCACACTCCTTGCATTGGAAGTGTGGAGTCTAAACCACTGGACTGCCAGGGAAACCCCTGTATTTTGCTTTTGTTAGGTGGAGTGGTCTGTAGATGTTTCCTTCCCTTCTCTGTGTTATTGTTATACATATTACGTCCATATATATTATAAACCCAACAATAAATTCTTATAATCCTTACTTTACATAATCCTATGTCTTTTAAAGATTCTGTGAGAAGAAAGTGGAGTAATTATATATTCATAAAATTATACTAAACTTTTTTTAGCATTTCTGATTCTATTTTTCTTGTGGATTTGAGTTACCATCTGGTGTCATTACCTTATTCCAAAACAGCTTTGTTCCCACCTCCCTCCTCAGTGCTGTTATTGTCAGATAACATTTTGACAAAACGTTGACACATATTTCTATAAGTGAAAAGCCTAAGAATACAGTTATATACATATATCCTAGGTAATTACTTTTTAAACAAGAGAAGAAGGGAAATATGCAATTATACTGTCTTTTGAAATTATCCATCTTTACTGACACTTTGTTTTTCACATGGATTTGAATTACTATCTTGTGTCATTTGTTTTCAGTCTGAAGAACTTATTTTAGTATTTCTTATGTCAGGCTTGCTAGCAATATATTTTTTCAGCTTCCCTTAATTTTGAAATACCTTTATGTTTTGAAAGACAGTTTTGCTGGATATAGAATTCTTGGTTGACAGGTTTTTAAGCATTTTGAATAACGTCTTCTGGCCTCCATTGTTTCTGATGAGATGTCAGCTGTCAATCTTATATGTGATGAATTGTTTTCCTCTTGCTGTTTTTTAAGATTTTTCTCTTTATCTTTGACTTTCAATGTTGTGACTATGATATATCTCAATGTGGATCTCTTTATGTTTATCCTACTTGAAGTTCATTGTGCTTCTTGGATATACAGATTAATGCCTATGATCAAATTTGGGAAAATTTCAGCCATGACTCCTAATAATTTTTATGCCCCCTTTTCTCTCTTTTCTCCATTATGCATATGTTGGTGCCTTAATAGTGTCTCACATTAGTCTGAGGCTCTGATTATTTTTCTTGTTTTTCAGATTGCATTATCTCTATTGAATCCATCTTCAAGTTCACCGGTTCTTTCTTCTGACAACTCACATCTGCAGAAAACCCCAGTGAATTTTTCATTTTGGTTATTGTACCAGAATTTTCATCTCCAGAATTTTTATTTGGTTCTTCTATATAATTTCTCTTTATTGGTATTCTCTGTCTGATGAGACATTGTCATCAAGTCTTCTTCTTCTTTTTTTCTTTCTTTTTTTTTTTGGCCATGCCACACAGCTTGTGGGATCTTAGTTCCTGGACTAGAGACTGAACCCAGGCCATGACAGTGAAAGAGCTGAGTCCTAGGGACTTCCCTGGTAGTCCAGTGCGTAAGACTCTGCACTCTGAATGCAGAGGGCCCGGCGTCGATCCCTGATCAGGGAACTAGATCCCACATGTATGCCGCAACTAAGAGTTTGCATGCCACAACTAAAGGTCCCACATGCCTCAACTAAGGAGCCTGCATGCTGCAACTAAGACCCAGCACAGCCTAAATAAATAAATAAATAAAAACCTGAGTCCTAATCACTGGACTGCCATTGAATTCCCAAGTCTTCTTTTAATTCTTTAAGCATGGTTTCCTTTAGTTCTTTGAAAATATTTATAACAGTTGCTTCTTTTCCTATGTATGGGTCACACTTTACTGTTTTTTTGTGTGTCAAATAGTTTTTGTTGAAAACTGGATGTTTTAGATATTATACTAGCAACTCTGGATACCAATTCTCTCCATCCCCCAGGAACTGATGCTGTTCTTTGCTTGGTCATTTATTTGTTTAGTGACTTGCTGAACTATGTGAAGTCTATTTCCCCTGCAGTGTGAAGCTTCTGATGTCCCTACTCAGATTTTGTCTTGCTTTTATATTTTAGTCTGGCTTCCCAGGGGTCACCCCTGGGTCAGCATAAGCCACTTATTGGTCAATGGGTGTGCTTAAGCCCCCTTGAACAGTTATATTTTTTACCCTTTACCATTGGATGCATGTGTGGTTTGGATGCTGCTATCACAGCTTGAGGATTTTTTTTTCTTGGCCTATGTTCAGCCAGAGACCAGTAGCTTGGATTGTCCCCCTCTGATCCCTCCTAAGAATGTTCAGCCTTGGCCATGCACACAGTCTTCCAAACTCCTTTAACTTTTATGTTAAAGCCTGACTTCCTAGGCATTGCCTCTGCATGAGAGTAGCTTATTGTTCAACTAGTGCTTGGTCAGAAGTTCTTCTTAAGGCCCTTGTGCCAATGAGGCTTCCACACTGTGCTGAGCTTTTGTGCAGACTGGAAAGTGTTTCCAAGACTGCTCACATCCTGCTGTGATTGCTCCTAAGCGGGTGAAGCCTAATGCTTGTATACAGACTTCCTGACACCCATGGTTGACTGTGATCCCTGGAGAATTTTTCTTGGCTGTCTCTTTCCCTGGTTTTCTCTATCAAACTTCTGGTTGCTCTGCCATTTTGCTTGTTGCTACTAGTATCATGGAGCTATGAGTGCCTTCTTAATCGCTCTCAACCAAAATCTCCCTTGTTTTCAACAACACCCTTAGCATGAAATTTTCCACCCTCTCCTCCAAATAAAATCAGTCCCCCTTGGACAGAGCTGGGAGCTCTTAGTCCTTATAGTCTGACTCTCCCCTGGCGAGAATCTCTGCAACACCGCACAGGATCTAGGCTTAGGGACAGCAACCCACTTATCCTAAACTGAACATGTCTTCTCTAAAAGTGGGCTCTGGGCTAAAAGTAGCTCCTGGTCTTCTTGGCTTGCCCCTCTTGGTGTGGAAGCTCCCCCCATAAGCAGTCTGGGGTGGGGATTGGGGCTGGCAATTGAGGTCCCAGGATTCTCAGCCTGCGCAGCTGGAGTAGAGCCTCTGCTCTACAGGGAGGGTCTGGGGGGAAGCCCTCCTCTTCTTGGTTGCACCAAGTAGGGTGCCTGGAATAGAGTTTCTGTAAGATGGAGCTGACAGGGGAGGGAGTGGGTTGTAGCTCAGTTGCCAAAGAAATCTTATTGAGATTTAGGTTTTCTTGAATGAATGTTTCTCCATTTGCTGTATGCTCTTAGGACAATTTCCAGAGACTTTTAATTATTGTTTTTAATAATTTTCTCCAGTTAAATCGTTGTTTTGTTGGGGGAAGAGTCCACCATGCCCTTCACTCCAACATTCCAGAAATAGATTCACTTCTGTGATTTTTTACTCTATTTTCATCCAGCAATGTTGAATGCATAGGCTTTATTGGTCTCTCAGCTATTGTGTGTATTTCTCTAGTCAAGACTGCCTGATAACTTAACCTGTAAGATGTCCTAGCAGTTTTTTCATATCTAATTTTAAAAGCTGGGAGAAATAAATCGTCTTCCAAATATTTAAATCATTCAATTCCTTTAAATTCAGAATTATCGGTCTTAAAGTGATAATGCAACTTAAGTGGCACAGTACTATTGAAAATGTTCTACTGCATAAGATACAACAAACTAAAGTAAGATTTTAACACTGTGGAAGACAAAATGCACTGGACAATTAAGGAGATGATTCTATTCAGCCTATTACACTAGGGAAAAGGGTTCAAAGAAGTGGAAGGGGGTCTGGGACTTTATAGAGGCAGATAAACAAGGGAGTCATGAAAAAGGGTGGAGGCAGGTCCAATCTGCAAGCCCAGGGTGATCCTTCACAATTAGCCATCTCCCAGAACATTAGAGGGTCCGTGTGGTTATTCCCCTCAAATTTCAGTTGTTGCTGAACTCTGAGGCAATCATAAACCCCCTGTGTAGGTGAAGAAGGGTCTGTGTTTATATCTCAGGCATTCTTGTTGGTGCTTTGTAAAACCATTTGAACCATCTGTTGGAAGGTGGTGGCAAAGGTCAGTTCTTTTAGGGTCCTAGAGATCAGAATTCTTAAAAGAGGGAAACCTAAATGAAAAAGGGATAATATAAAAGCTGTATGAAAGTAAGAGCCCCAGACTGAACGCTAAAGTACCTAGTCCAGCAGATTCTAAGAGGTCAGTGGAGGGAAATCTTTCAGCTATGCAGCGCACTGCTTACTGAACTTCTTAAAGCCCCCTTGCTAGATGTCAATGCTTTTGGTGATGCTGTTCACAGTCTTGGTTGCCTCCATACAGGACAGGTGTGACCCGAGCCTTTGGCCCACCTGTCCAGGGAAATCCAGCTCATGAAATGTCTGCTGCAGCAGTAACTCCTTCCAGGTTTGTAACAAGTCACCAGGCTTCTCCAGATCCTGGGGAAATGGCCAGGCGATCCAGAGACCGAACAGGGATCTGGCTGGTCAGGCTTCAGCCTTAGTGAGGCCAAGTTGGGTGGGAAGGAGGAAAACTGGAAACGTTCATTTGGCGGGTTGTTGCCAGATGCTGACACAAACTGGAAACACTGAAAATTTAGTAAGGTTTGACAACTTGGGAAAGGTAGCAGGGTCCAGTTCAATGTGCAAGTAGGTACCAAAACCGATTCTTCCAGTGTCAAGGAAGTCAATTAAATCTCCAACAGATAAGGGCTTCCCTGGTGGCACAGTGATTAAGAATCCACCTGACAATGCAGGGGACACAGGTTCAAGCCCTGGTCCGGGAAGATCCCACATGCTGTGGAGCAACTAAGCCCATGCGCCACAACTACTGAGCCTGTGCTCTAGAGCCCATGAGCCATAACTACTGAACCCACATGCCACAACTACTGAAGCCCACGTGCCTAGAGCCCATGCTCTGCAACGAGAAGCCACCATAATGAGAAGCCTGCGCACCTCAACGAAGAGTAGCCCCTGCTCGCCGCAACTAGAGAAAGCCTGCGCACAGCAATAAAGACCCAACGCAGCCAAAATAAATAAATAAATAAAATAATTTAAAAACAAAAAACCTTTACCAGTTTGCACCTCCATCAGTTACCTACAATTTACAAAGGAAGTGCAAAGTGGCTCAAAGACAATGAACAGGGCTGGAATCTGAATACCTAGAAGAACGCGCAGTGCATAGTTTGCTACTGAAACACAATTTTTGCTCTCAGGTCTCTAATCTCAAAGATACACTAATCTTGCCTGCAAAATAAATCTGGTCTCATTAGATCTGGCCTGGTGTTTTCATAGATGCAGCAAGAATGGTAATTTACCTTAGGCCTTCCCAAGTTCGCTTTACTGGAAGTCTTCCTAAGGAATCTCAGAGTGCACTTTTTTTTTTTGGGGGGGGGGCTAAGCTGGGTCTTTGTTGCTGTGCGCGGGCTTCTCATTGCGGTGGCTGCTCTTGTTGCGGAGAGCGGGCTTTAGTGGTTGCAGTACGCAGGGGCTCAGTAGTTGCGGCGCAGGGGCCCTAGGGCATGTGGGCTTCAGTAGTTGCAGCACGCGGGCTCAGTACTTGTGGTGCATGGGCTCAGTTGCTCCACACGGCATGTGGAATCTTCCCAGATCCGGGATTGAACCTGTGTCCCCTGAATTGGCAGGCGGATTCTTAACCTCTGCGCCACCAGGGAAGTCCTCAGACTGCACTTTTAAAAAAGCTTCTTGAGGCTAGGAAACCAAGCAAAGAACTGCCACCAGATCTCACTGCAGTACCTATAGACTTAGGTGAATTCCTCTCTTCTCAAGGTTCCCAAGATATCTTAAGTTTCCTGGACCTGCCAGGAAGCGACCTTCCTTACTCACCTGTAAGGCTAGGAGACCTGTAAGCCAGGAAACAGGCTGGTGTTCCAAAGAGGGTTTTGTAAGCATTGGCTCCATAAAGTCAACCTTAGCTTCTTAAAAGTGTCTGGTCATATCTGGTTAAATGATCATCATGCTCAAATACGATATTCCAGGCAAGGCTTTGGTTCCATAACCAATATTTCCAGCTACATCCATTAACGAGGAAGACAATCTTACTGAATTTATGATAACAACTTATATTGCTATGAAAATAAGAGAACTCAGTAAGAGTTCCTACAGGTAGGAGTTCCTACCTGTATGGGTCAGGTAGGAAAAATAAGATATCATTTTATAAATTGCACATTTCTGTTTATAAGATCATAGTCTACTATATTGTTATGAGTTGCAGATAACTTCAAAGAACAGAGGAAGGAGTTCCTTATATATCCAAATAATTTTCAAAAGTTAAAGACTGGATGAGAGTTCATTACAAGAATAGTGCAATTGACAAAGAAATCTAGTTATTTCTGCAGCATGCAAAACAAGATAATTAAGTCAACCCCCCCAATTTAGATAAAATAATTATATACATAATTAGCCCTATTTTCAAAGAAGAATAAACAAGAACAAATGCTTTGTGATTTTCCAGGTATCCTCATGGAAATTCAAAGACAGTTTTAGGTGTAAAAGATATCCTGAAGGAACATCATTCTCAAATACGACATTCCAGGTGAGATCTTGGAATTTTGTTACTTTATTTTATTATACATTTAGGATTCAATATGAGAACATAAAAATCAAAGTTATCAGATTTAAGATAGGAATCAAATCATGGGTGCCTGAGAAACAATATTTGGCTATTCATTTCAAAGTGACAATAAAACATTAAAAAAAATAGACGGTAATATGATTGCAAAGAACCTTAGCCCATTCTTAAATGAGAAACTCTGTTTTCTACTGATAAATAATCAAAGACATAATAAATGAATATAAACCAAAGAAGGCTATTCTGGTAAGATACAGAATTTTTGTTGTCTAGATAGATTAAATAGCAGAATAAGTGATCCTTTATGTTGTAGGTGAAGGTAGTAAACAGTAAACCAAGGAAACAAGCCTATCAAATTGAGCAAACTTTGCCAAGATTTTAACTTTTCAAATTAAGGTATTATAAATCAAGGTGAATAAAATTCATTTCCAAACTTTGTCTTTCACTGCACTCTTTCATATTCTGGGACCAGTGGACACTGTACTCTAGACCAATCTCAAGGTGTCTTAGCTCATTCAGGCTGCTATAACAAAATACCACAGACTACATGGCTTACAAACAACAAGGATGTGTTTCTCACAGTTCTAGAGGCTGGAAGTCCAAGATCAAGCGCCAGTGTGGCGTGGCGAGGGCCTTCGTCCGGGTGGCAGATTTCTCCTTATACATGCACATGACTGAAAGGGGTAGGGAGCTCCCTGGAGCCTCTTTTACAAGAGCACTAATCCCACTCATGAGTTAAGCACCTCCCAAAGGCCCTACCTGCTAACACCATCATCTCTGGAGGACAGGATTTCAACATATGAATTTTAGGGGGGCATTTTCAGACCATAGCACTGGGGGTCCACATGGTCAGAACTAATTCTATAATATTACTAAGATATTAACGTGCAATGTGTTCATTGTTCCTACTGTCAAATGAATCAATGAGTAAGCATTTCAAAGTTTTCTCAGTTTCCGCTTCCAATATAGTAAATGTCAACAGTTACAACCACAGAGAAAGCTTTTCTCGGTCCTCAGTAAGCTTGAAGAGTGCAGAAAGGGGATGGAGACTAAA
Organism: Balaenoptera physalus; assembly: GCF_965194825.1. Classification (NCBI taxonomy): domain Eukaryota; kingdom Metazoa; phylum Chordata; class Mammalia; order Artiodactyla; family Balaenopteridae; genus Balaenoptera; species Balaenoptera physalus. The sequence continues at coordinate 7,371,992 of NC_138885.1, read as the reverse complement.
AAAAAAAAAAAAAAAAATTACTTCTTTAGGACAAAACTACTGTTTTCCTTGAAAAATAGATATATATACTCAGTTGTGTTTCTCCAAAATTCTTTCTACTTAGTCTAAATCACATATTAATGATACTTTTTACCAAAGTAACTAACTCCCAGTTGAGAGATAACAGGGCGGACAATTGTGCACTGTCACACAGCAGCTCTTTATCGCAGACTAGCAGCACTTATGAAGACACACACGACAGCTCTGTATGGCCTCTTACACCTTACAAAATGTAAGAAATGAGCAGAAATGAGCATGTTCATTACAGACCCAAAGATACAGCCCTCTGTAGCAAATAAAAATAAGAAGCAAAAGAATGCAAAATTTAGGGAATTCCCTGGTGGTCCAGTGGTTAGGACTCGGCACTTTCACTGCCAGGGCCTGGGTTTGATCCCTGGTTAGGGAACTAAGGCAAGCTGTGTGGCAAATAAATAAATAAATAAATAAATAATGCTTAGTAACAATGTTTCAGCATTCTCTTACTTGGAGGTGATCTAGGTATTTTTGCTTAATTAACTCAATGCACTATAAGTACAAGGATTAAGTTACCTAAACATCTTGGCAATTATCTTCAAGAAAAGTAATTACTGTTGAAATAAAGTTTGTCAGAATAATGATTTGATTTGGTTAGATACAAACAGGTGTTTCATAATCTTCAACAGTTAGTGTAAGTAATGCTAGCTTATTTGATCACTAAACCTGCATAAATTTAAGAAGAATATACCCAAGTAGAATAAAAATGTAAGCACTTAATGGTCAGAGAAGACATAGCTGTTTTTATTAAACCAAAAATATTAAGCTAGTCTCATTTGCCTAAATAATGTGAACTTATTCTTAAAACATTTCGTTAATTTCTGTAAGAATGTATTTTTTCTTTCTGTTCTTTGAAAGTATTAGAAGTTCAGTTTCCTTAACTTCTGGAAATTTTAAGAATATTGCATTTATAAGGTGCTTATTTATCTCTAAGTCAATGAAAATAGAGCTCCTTTAATTTAAGCAATTTCATAATCTGATTTGGCAATACAACCCAGAGGTAGGAAAACATCACACACTCACACAATGAGAAGTAAAGGCCTTTCTGAATGACAGTCACAGACCAAGAGCTTATAGCTCCAATTCTGAAATTTCAGCCCTGGGCAGCAGTCAACAGAGATGAACAGAATTCACTAGTCCACGTCAAAGGGCTGTTCTCTTCCCAGTGGATGCAAATCTTTAATTGATGAGCTCAGAGTAGATGAACAGAAAAGAGTAACAAACAAGACTTCCCGTCTTCTTTTACCCAACAGAGACCTGATCTCTATAACCCAAATGGTCAGACCGTGAAAGCAGGTAAGCACTCAACAAGAATCAAAATACAATCCTTCCTGGGCTACTGATGGACACGGTCCAGAGTACAGGAGCAGAAGTCAGACACACCCTGGGTCCCAAATCTGCAGTCAGGAATGAAGAGGCTCCCCATGAGGGTGGAGGAGGCAGGGATCCAAGCACAGGCTTTGCTCCTGAACAAGTCACGGCACCAAAATGCACTGACAACTAAGGAGGTGGTTTCGCTCGGGCTGCGGTGCTGGGGAGACTGTTCATTAACGGGCAATGTCTCAAGCAGGAAGGAAGGGGTCTAGGGTGTTACAGAGGCAAGTGGAGAAGGGGTCATGGGGCTGAGGGGTGGGAGGGGGCCCTATCCCAGACACAAAGACTGGATCTGAGACTCGGGGACCTCTCCACTGTCACTGCTCCCAGGAGCACAGGGCTCAGACAACGCTCAACGTGGTCAACATCCAAAAAGCCGACGAAAAGGGAGCTTTTGTCATATTTTCTTTGCTAATGTATAGTTTTGCCCAGTTCTATGGAGTTGACTCTTGTCTTCCAGAGAACAACTCTGCTATACGTCAGTTTCCCTTTTCTGGGATTTTTTTTTTTGGCCGTACCGTGCGGCACGCAGGATGTCAGTTCCCTGACCAGGGATCGAACCCGGGCCACCGCAGTGAAAGCCCAGAATGCTAACCACTCAAAAAGAAGGGAACTCCCTTTTTCAGCATCTTTAGATGTAGATGGTGCAACTGTAGGTTGAGAAAGCATGCCTTCTATTTTACAGTCAAAAATCCATTTTAAAATAAAAAAATCAGTATAAATACATTTTGTTTACTTGAGCATAAAATGTTAAATTCTAAATTAGTAACAGTTTTAGATAAAATGTAAATGTACAAAGGTTTTTAACACAATTTTTTTCAATAATACTGCAAAATAAGAAAACAATTTGCATGTACTTGTTGTTTTCACTTAAGTTCAAGGAAAACGTCAGGATTTCACAGGCTATTAATTGGACAATAATGAGATTACAGAGCTTGTGGCTGGTATACCAGAAGAGGCCTAGGAAGAGCACAGTACAAGTACTGAGACGAACTGAATTAACTGCTCCACAGTCACACATTCACACGCCCAAGGCCCTCCCTCAGCAAGTCCTAGAACACACACAAACACACACCTCCCGAGCGCCCCGCCCAGGGCCGCCTCCCGAGAGGGCAGCCCAATGGGCGCTCCTCTGCTCCAGGCTGGCCGCGCCTCCGGCAGCTGTCCCAGCCGGGCCACGCCAACAGCCACACTGTCACGTCTCCTGCTCCCGTGTCCTGTCGGTGGGGGGCTGTGCTCCTGGTCCCCCGGCATCCTGTGATCTCAGGCCCCCACACAGATCCCCCTGCTTCCTCCGTGCCCACCGAGCCTGGGGCAGAGGGAGAACTGTGGGCCCCTTCCAGGTGACCAGGTCCCACCTCCACCCTGGGGCTCTGAGTGGGAAACGACCCCCAAGGCCCAGTCTTTGGGATCAGTGGGCGGCGGGACAGGTGGGGAGGGTTAAACCAGCACCCTGACCACCGCCCCTCCGAGCCCTCTGCTGGGCTGCAGTCAGACCAAGCTGCGAGTGGTAAATAAGACGTCCTGATGAATCCTCTGACAGCAGCAAGAAGTGCGGCGCACCAGGGCAGCTATGGTCACGGCGGGGCCACAGAAAGGGCCCTCACCTCAGCTTGAGCCTCCCCTCAGCCCTCCTCTGGGACTCGGCAGTGCAGCTCGCTGCCCCATGACACCCAACGAGGGCGCCGGTGCCCAGGGTGGCTACCCAAGGAAACAGCACAAGGATGTCTCTCAGGTTAAGCAAGCTGGACACACAAAGCCCTGCTCAACAGTGAGACACGCTGTGATGGGCCCTCATTACGCACAAGGAACTCCTGTGTACGACGGCCTGCTTCCCTGGTTTCCCCCAGGGGAGGGCCCCGACTTAGGTAGCCCTGCCATGGGGCAGGCAGCGAGGTCTGCAGAGCTGAGCTGAGAAAACACTGTTCTCAGATCAGACTGCTCTGCCAGAACCCCTGTGGAGAAACAAGCCATCCCAGCCCAGACACTGACTTTCACCAAAGCCTGACATCGCAGGCACTGTGGAACAGATGCCTCCGGTGCCCGCTGGTCACGGTGATAACCAAAATGCCCATGTTTCCAACGTGCTCCAAGCTGTGCTGTCGCTCCAAGCTGTGCTGTCCAATACAGAAGCCACTGGCCACATGTGGCTCTTATCAATTTGATCATATAATGATGCTATGTTATAATAAATTATATTTTATAAATTATGTTGATAATATAAGTTATAGTATAAATATAATTCATTATAAATAATGAATTAATTAAAATTTAAAATGAAGTTCTTCCAACCCACCAGCCACCTTTCAGGTTGCTCAAACTACATGTGGCTAGTGGCTACAGAGCTGAACATTCACCAAGAATCTCTCCCCATCAAATTGCCAGTGGCATTTTTCACGGAACAAAAAATTAAACAATTTGTATGGAAACACAAAAGACCCCGAATAGCCAAAGCAATCTTGAGAAAGAAAAACGGAGCTGGAAGAATCAGGCTCCCCAACTTCAGACTATATTACAAAGCTACAGTAATGACGACAGTATGGTACTGGCACACAAACAGAAATATAAATCAATGGTACAAGACAGAAAGCCCAGAGACAAAACTACACACCTATGGTCACCTAATCTATGACAAAGGAGACAAAAATATACAATGGAGACAAGACAGCCTCTTCAATAAATGGTGTTGGGAAAACTGGACAACATGTAAATGAATGAAATTAGAACACTCCCTAACACCATACACAAAAGTAAACTCAAAGTGGATTAAAAACCTAAATGTAAGACTGGACACTATAAAACTCTTAGAGGAAAACATAGGCAGAACACTCAATGACATAAATCACAGCAAGATCTTTTATGACCCACCTCCTAGAGTAATGAAAATAAAAACAAAAATAAGCAAATGGGACCTAATGAAACTTAAAAGCTTTTGCAAAGCAAAGGAAACCAAAAACAAGATGAAAAGACAACCCACAGAATGGGAGAAAATATTTGCAAGTGAAGAAAAGGACAAAGAATTAATCTCCAAAATATACAAACAGCTCACGCAGCTCAGTATCAAAAAACAAACAACCCAATCAAAAAATGGGCGGAAGACCTAAATAGACATTTCAGCAAAGAAGACATACAGATGGCCAAGAGGCACATGAAAAGATGCTCAACAGCACTAATTATTAAAGAAATGCAAATCAAAACTACAATGAGGTATCACCTCACACCAGTTAGAATGGGCATCATCAGAAAATCTACAAACAATAAATGCTAGAGACGGTGCGGAGAAAAGGGGACCCTCTTGCACTGGTGGTGGGAATGTAAATTGGTACAGCCACTATGGAGAACAGTATGGAGGTTCCTTAAAAAACTAAAAATAGAACTACCATATGATCCAGCAATTCCACTACTGGGCATATACCCTGAGAAAACCATAATTTAAAAAGACACATGTACCCCAATGTTCACTGCAGCACTATTTACAATAGCCAGGACGTGGAAACAATCTAAATGTCCATCGATAGATGAATGGATAAAGAAGATGTGGTACATATATATAATGGAATATTACTCAGCCATAAAGGGAAATGAAATTGGGTCATTTGTAGAGATGTGGATGAACCTAGTCTGTCATATAGAGTGAAGTCAGTCAGAAAGAGAAAAACAAATATCGTATATTAACACATATATGTGGAATCTAGAAAAATGGTACAGATGAACCTATTTGCAGGGCAGGAATAGAAAGGCAGATGTAGAGAACAGACGTGTGGACATGGGAGGGGGAAAGGGGAGGGTGGGATGAATTGGGAGATTAGATTTGACATAAATACACTACCATGTGTAAAACAGATAGCTAGTGGGAACCTGCTGTATAGCACAGGGAGTTCAGCTCAGTGCTCTGTGATGACCTAGATGGGTGGGATGGGGGAGTGGGAGGGAGGTCCAAGAGGGAGGGGAGATATGTATACATACAGCTGATTCACTTCACTGCACAGCAGAAACTAACACAACATTGTAAAGCAATTACACTCCAATTAAAAAAGAAAAATCTCTCCCCATCCTCAAGCCAAACTTACTGCTTGGACTCTTGGCTAGACTCCCTGCTCTAGGCACTCCTTGCCCATAAACACAGCCCAGCCCAAAACTCAACGGACTCCCTCGTAGCTGCTACAGTTTGCTTTTCCCGAAATGCAATTCCTCTGCTATTCCCGAATAAGTTCAATTTCTGGTAACTTAAGCTTGCCTCGGTTTACCCCTTTATTTAGGGTGATACACGTGAGATAACAAATTGGAATGTATTTTGAAAAAGCATACTGAAACCAAGCAGGACTCTTCCAGGGAGAGACCTCCCCACGTCTCCACTTCTTGTTTGTAGAAAAGCTTTAGCCTCCTAGGTGTTCCCCAAGTTCCAAAGAGCAAAGTGAGAAAATGAAGAAACAAAAGAAAGCAGTCAAGCCAGACAAAATAATAACAGTTTAGCTATAAAACAAAGTTGACGACCTTTAGTTCCTTCTCAAGGGCTGTAGATAATATCCTGAACCATACCCTTGAGCTGTTTTGCAGACACTAAAACCTCCACTAGGTGGAGGAAGTTAACTGCATGCTCACCACCAGCACGTAGACCCCAGACCGGTTGGAACCAGAAGGTTGATGACTGAGATTCCTGAAACATCACCCTCTTAACCTCACCATCAACCAGTCAGAGAACTGTGCACAAGCTGATCATACACCCTGTGACCCTCTCCCTCCCACTGTCTTTAAAAGCTCTTCCCTGAAAGCCACTGGGGAGTGCGGGTCCTCTGAGCATGGTGCTGGGCGCCCTGCAATAAACGCTGCGCTTTCCTCCACCACAATCCAGTGTCAGTGGATTGGCTTTGCTCATATCGGGCAAGTGGAACCAAGTCTGGTTCAGGACCAACAGTAACTGCCAAGATCCAACCAGAAAAACAGAAAGTATTAAGGGGAATTTAATGCGGGAAACAGGTTACACAGGTAACAGGGAGACTGAAAAGTCAGAGACGACAACAGCAGAAAGCCATTAATACCAACCTTTTCATAGAGGAGAGAACAAAGGGGTGTTACCAGCCCATCAGCAGGAGTTGCCCAGGGAAAGCCAGTACAGCCAAAAGCGGCAGACACGGGGGAAATACCCTGGGTTCACCTCCTGCAGTGCCTCCAAAGCCAGGGATACTGGAAACAGCCTAGAGAGGTCAGCCCTGCCTTCCACTCCCAGTACTTCTGGGGCAAGTAAGCCAAAGACTTGTACAAGAGTAGACTGCTGTATTACTTAACTGTATTGCACTTTACAGTACAAAAGGACTTCCACGCCATCATGTTCACGTTCACAACAGGCATTTATAAAGTCTAGCAAAATAGGTTTTCCAACCAATGGCTTCTACATCTACAAAAGAAGTATCTACAGGGGACTTCCCTGGTGGTGCAGTGGTTAAGACTCCGCGCTCCCAAAGCAGGGGGCCCAGGTTCAACCCCTGGTCGGGGAGCTGGATCCCACACGCATGCCGCAATTAAGAGTTCGCACGCCACAACTAAGGCGCCAGCAAGGGAGCCTGCAAGCCACAACTAACGAGCCCGACTGCTACAACTAAGACTCGGCACAACCAAATAAATAAAATATATATATATTTTAAAAAAAGTATCTACAAAGCCTTTCAGGCAGGTTTACTGTACACAAATTGACAGCTGTGTCAATCTGGTCAACATCTGTTTGTGTGTCTCTGCAGCAGCCTTCCAGGCCCCAGGAAAAGGGAGATGGAAGAGAACCTGTCCTCAAGTTGCTGGCACTGCCTTAAACCAATAAACTTTCACAACTAGGATAGATGAGAACTCAGAAAAAGTGCACCTAAGCGGGATAGGAGTAAATAGCAGGAGGTGCAGCTTGATCCAATGTCCGGGAATGGGAATTAGGTAGAAACCAGAGGGGGCTGAAGCCCTGGCAGAGACCCGGAAAGTTGTGACCTACGTGACCACAGGCTGAGGACCTTCAAGGAGGCTCTGAAAAAGAGCAGGGCTGTGGGAGCCACCTCAGAACACCCAGAAGTGCGAGGAGCATGGAAAGATGGGCCAAGGATACATGATAAGGGGCTTGAAAGACTCAAGAATATTGCCAGGCCTCTGCTGAAACGGGGAAGAGAAAAGAAGCCAATTGGTGGGAGTGGGGGGTTAACTCTTCTTCACCTCTGTAGCTTTCCCAAAGAAACCACCTAAGACCTGCAGTCTGAGCTTCTAAAAACATTAAATTTATTGACATAGATTGGTATGGTTTTAAGAAATATGTAGATCCCGTGTACCCTTTCCCCATTTTCCCCCAATAGCAACATCTTGAAAAGCTATAACACAGTATCACAAGATACTGACATCCACAAGGTCAAGACACGTTAAGTTTCCTTCAAGTTCTCTTATAACCACACCGACTCACGCCCCCCAACTAACTTTTAATGCTGCCATGATTTATCCAGGCCCTCACAGAGCCTACACCGGACACAGGACAAGGTCCGGGGCTAGCAGGGTAAACGCACAGGGACCAGCAGAGCCCCCAGCCCCGGCGCCAGCTGAGGCAGCTGCAGCCGCGGAGCCGCAGGCCCCGCCCCTTCCGCCGAAGCCGACCAACAGCCGACCGAGGGCCGAGCCGCTTCCAACGGCGACCGAGCAAAACCGGAAGTTGGCGGCCGCCCTCCCCTCCCCGGAGCCCCCGCCCAAGATGGCGGATCTCCACCGCCAACTGCAGGAGTATCTGGCGCAGGGGAAAGCAGGCGGGCAGGGGGCCGCGGAGCCGCTGCTCGCCGCGGGAGAGGCGGAGGAGCCCACGGCCGGGGCCGGGCCGGCGGGGGCGTGGCTCGGCCGCGCGGGCCTGCGCTGGACATGGGCGCGGAGCTCCGCGGAGCCGGCGACGGCGGCGGGACCGACGTGCATGCCGAGCGTGACGCGCTTTCAGCGGCTGGCGGCGAGCGGCGTGTGCCTGCTGCTGGCCGCGCTCTGCTTCGGCCTGGCCGCACTCTACGCGCCCGTGTTGCTGCTGCGCGCCCGCAAGTTCGCGCTGCTGTGGTCGCTGGGCTCGGCGCTGGCGCTAGCGGGCGGCACGCTCCTGCGAGGCGGTGCGGCGTGCGGACGCCTGCTGCGCGGCGAGGAGGCGCCCTCGCGGCCCGCGCTGCTCTACGTGGCCGCGCTGGGCGCTACGCTGTACGCGGCGCTGGGTCTGCGCAGCACGTTACTCACGGCGGTGGGCGCTTGCGCGCAGGTGGCCGCGCTGCTCGCCGTGCTGTTGGGACTGCTCCCCCGCGGCGCGGGCACCGCGCTGCGCCTGACGCTCGGGCGCCTGGGCCCGGGCGCCACTCTCGCCAAGGCGCTCCCCGTGTGAGAGGCCCGGGGCCCGCGCCGTCGGAAAGGACGCAGAGGCCGCCCCCGGGACGCGCCGTCGGGAAACCACACGCAGCCGGCCCAGGGGCCCTTCGCTCGCCATGCCAAGGACTGCGCCCGCCGTTCCCAGAGCGCGCGGGGCAAAGGCTGCTCTTTTACTGTGCCAGCGAAATCTGTAAACTGAGCAGCTGTTGGAAAACTGAGACTTGAGCTGTTTCGGAAGCTCCTCAAGTTCAGCGTTTTGTGCTATACTCGGCAGCAGGTGCTATGAGAACTAAATTTCGTCCCTGAGTTGGTGACAGACTGTGAAGCATTTATGATAAATTGCTTTTGCGTTAACCGTGGTCTTAGATTACCCTCTGCTGAAAAAGAAAAAGAACACTAGCTCTTCCGTTTTAATTAACTGCCCTTATTACTTTTCTCAGACTTCTGTTCCACGTTTTGTCACTTTAAAAAATCCAGTGGTAGACTGTAGTAGCTACAGTAAACTTGTTCTCTTCGGTTCTTGGAAATTATTTTTCCGTATTCTTCAATGTGAGTGGATCCATAAGAGTTATCAAAATAAATACCGACTTTAGCCACCGGAATTTTTAAAAGTACTTTAGTTAAGACGGTTTATCTCAGTTTTTTCTATTTTCAGTGGAGTTGTAAACATGGTGCCTTATAAAATTAAAGGAAAATTGGTTCTGTATTAGATGAGGAAAGCGATGGACCAAGAAGCATCCAGTAAGAAGTACCCAGTAAGGTGCATGTAAATGGCTGTGAGAGGTCCGTGGGCAGAACTGAGCTAGGGGACTCCTGGGAGACAGATGATTCTACGTGCGGTTTCCCTATTTGATTGAAACCATGGATTTCTACAAGGCCTAATTTTTCATTCCTAATTTTATGATCTGCTTTTTAACTATAATTTACACTTTACAGTCTGATCTTCATGCAATGCAAGGTGCTTTTCATATCGTAATTGCCAAATTTCCTTCATTTTAGGTTTAGCACTTTTGTTTAGGACCTTATTACTTACCTTAATTTATTGCCAGAAAGTATGAGCTCAATATTCTGATGAGTCCAGAAAACTACACGTTTTCTCACTAGCTGTATATTAACTAGGAAGTAAACTATTTAACATGTTTAAATCCTATGCCAGTGGTTCTCCGTTCACATGAGAATTACTTGAGGACTCAAACCTCAGATCAACTCTGTCTCTGCGGCGGTGGGGGTGGGAGCCAGGCATCAGCATTTTTTCTGAGCTCTCCAGATGATTCCTTTTCCAGCTAAGGTTGTGAACCACTTTTCTGTATGTTGGATTGTATGATTTGAAAATAACTGTCTCCTGGGGCTGGATTCCAGTGTTGCCGAAACTGGCTGTCAGGCAGCAGTAGAGCCTTGCCCCTTTGTCCAACCTCAAAATTTAGATTTGTATCAGTGTCCTAAGCCCTGTTCCAAGAAGTGGACACTAAAGTGACCAACATCCACACTGTAGACTTACCCCAGCCCCCCATATTCTCTCAGAATGCTGCCTTGTTCCCCTCTCAGTAAATAGGGTTACCTACCTCAAGAGGAACAACCAAGGGGGTGTCTGTAAAAGCAAATCCACTGTTTTCGGAGAGTGATTTATTTTTTGACTGGAAAACTTGTACCATTGGCTGTTCTTTCTACCCCCCTGTTAAATCTGCATTCTAGTTCTAAATTTCTCTACAGTTTGCATGGCTGAAGATTTCACAGTGTTGACTTTTATGTTCATGCTACTGTATTTTTAAAAATTGTTTTCCCAACATTTTTTCAAGAATTCACTGTTTGTTTGGAAATCTTAAGCTTTTATAAAATTCAAAGCACAACATCTTGTATGTATTTTGACAGTGATACTTTAAAATGCATCACTTACTAAGTAATGCATTGAGTTTTCAGTTTTCTCTAAATGAATTCATCCTCAAAATGTGATCTGGTTGTCTGCTTACTGAGGTACTGTGTTTTTCAAGTTAAAGCCTTGGAATGTTACGATCAAGTTCTCACCACATAAATCTCAGAAAAAAGGAGCCTAAATCTCTGTATGGGTTTGCTCTCTGGATCCCTTTTTAGCTTCTTAGAATTTGATTACAACTTCTTTTTAAGCTATGTCAGTGGAGGGCAAATAAAGAATATCCTCAAACCTAAAGCAATCCTGAGTCTCCTAAACATGTGTTTAGAGCAAAGTGCTGATCAATAGGATGTTTTAAATCGCAAAGTAAAGAGAAAATCTCTTGTAGTCTCTAGGTTCTAACACCCTAAAAAAGCAGTGTGTGTGTGGTCAACATTTTATCTGCAGAGATAACTTAGCACTTACCATTTTTTAAATTAATGGAGAATCAGTTGGGAATTTTTTATATACTCTCCAACTATGTCAGTATCCCTTTCCTAAGCAACTACTGACACTTTCCAGCACCACTAAATCTGTCAAGGAAACTTTTCTCCTATGCCAAACTGAAGCTGGCAAAGTAATGAGACGTTAGGGTGGCCACAGGACAGTCCTTTGAATAATAAAAGCTTTCTTTTTATAAAAACAAAGTAAGCGGTCAGTATACAAAGTATGCTGGGGTTATCTCAAACTGAACTTTTGGCTTTCAATTCAAACTGGGCCAAATATTCCATTTATTTAAAACTAAAGGAATTTGTTGTGGATGAGAACTTCCTGGCTTTAAGTTGGAACAATCCTCTGCCTTAAAGATTGGTGTTTCCACATAGCTAGTGTGGAAGAGGAAGAAATTATTTAAGTTTTGCAAAACTGTTTTAAGAGATATTTTGATCCATTCCTTTTCAACTTAGAACAATTTGTGAAATGATTTACAGTATTCAGAAGGTATGTGTAGTTGATTTCTGGTTTATGTCAAGTTCCTCTCATCAGAAAAAGGCAATTCAAGTCTAAGGTGTGATTACTAGGAGATGCAGCCAAGGAAGACCCCTACTTGGACATCCAGATTTTTTTTTCCTCCGGTGTATAATTTTCCATCTGCCACAGTAGATCTAACTAATAATAAGGCTTTGAATCTACTTCAAACCTTGTTATAGTTTTGAAGTATTTCTCACTCTACTACAAAAATAAGTGTGACAGAATGGCTAGATAAGAATTTGTTTAAAAACAAAAAGTTCACAGATGACTTTAGATGACTTAGAGATTCCCATCAAGTATGCTCACAAATATAAGCAATAATTGTACACCCCTCAGCAGACCGGATGCAATGGAAGCTAAGGGTTTCCTTAAGGCAAGCACTTGACGACTAGTTGTTTTCTGTTAATTCTTGCGTAAATCACATTCTGTATTCATACAAAAACAACTTTTTCTCTGACAAACTGTACATATAGAAACAAATTTCCAATTGGACATGAACTTAAATTTGTGGAGGTTCCATGTCTTGTGACACTTTAAAAAAAAAACAAAAAATTCCAGCTCTTAATCTTCACAAGCCCACGTGGGATTTAGGGCAATTTGGGCGGACAGGACAAAACAAGGCCAGCTACTCTGGGTAGCCAGCTACTCTGGCAGCAGTCTCTTCACCTTGAAGACATCAGGGGCTCCTGGGATTCAGCTGCTCCAGAAAGAGTTCAGGGCTACACGGTGCAGGTTTCCTTTTGTTTCTCTTGGAAAGTCCACAGAAGTTCTTAAATACTGTCCAGAGAGGCCAAGGGGTATTGAGCCCCAACTTCTACCGACCCCTTCCACCCCCCCTTGAAGCTCCTCGCCTTGGCGGGCCAGAGTTCATGTTACTCCCTCTACCCCAGTTACTGCCACTCCGGCCCCCTCTAGAAGGGGTACCACTGCCTGGAGGGCCCCCAAAAGGTTCATCTCTGTGGTATCCATCATGGTGATCTCCATCCAAGGAGCTGGAACGTCCGGACTTTGGCACTCTCTGAGAAGGTCCGGGGCCCCCTCGGCCTGAAACGAAACAATGGTTTTACATGTGACTTTTTTTTCCATCAGAGACTGTTAACAACTCCTGGTACAAACTTTTACTCTATGATGACAGACAGTGGAACACTTCTTTTTTTTAAAAAACAGAGTTCTGAGGACATGAGCACAGCCCTCACAGCACTGAAAGCTGTGCCTCTGCTTTTCTGGACCACCATCTCACTCCTGCCCCCCCTGAAAAGAAAACCCTTTCCAGACCATACTCCCCAAAGTCTTTGTGACTCTGGGCATAAGCCGAATTCCTCCTGGGTTCAGACTGAAAAAAAAACCCCACAGAACCTGAGAGAGGACAATTCTTGCTGCCACTGGGGACACCCTTCAAGGGATCAGAGCAGCCACTACCAGAGAGCACATTTGCCAGTTAGAGCAAGAGTCTCACAGATCAGCAGAGAAAGCACCGGGGCAATCTGAAAGAGCGCTGGAGTGGAAAATGCGAACAAACCAGAGATTCCTGGAAGCAAGGGGAGGAGAACTGCATAGAGGCTCAGCTTGCAGTCACCCACCGAGAGCTCCCACTGGCTGTACCGCAGCTGGGAGCACGTGCCTTTGCACAGTCGAAGCCCTGGAGGGTAGAGTGGAGAAAGGACCCCCAGTACCCCAGTCGGGGACAGACAGAACAGGCACACACTAGGATGGGGCTGGCCTGGAGATGAGGCTTCCCGTGACCCCTGCAGCCTTCTCGGCAGGGCTGTGGCATCCGTAGTTCCTGAGCTGAAATCACCGGCCTCACCTTTGCCTCCTCGATCCTCAGAAGGACCCCCTGGGGCTTCCATTTCTCTATGCTCAGAGGTTCCTGGCCCATCATGCCAGGGGCGCTTTCGGGGTGGTAGGGATGCCATGTCCATGCCTTGGAGAGAAGAGGACCGTTCTCTGCTAGCTGGGGAATGCCCGTCGTGAGGGGGATGATCAGGGCGGGGAGCATCACGGAAGTGTTCATGGCCTGGCCCTAATACAGAAAACACAGACCCAGAGGGCTAAGAGTCTGACCATCTCATTCTATTAAAGCACAGGGTGACTAAAAGCAGACAGGAATTATACTGCTAAGAATAAGTGGCAACCCGAAAACCAATATTCACTCATGCTAGAAACATTTCCTGAATACCTAGTCACGTCATGAGTACACAAAAAGCGTCAAGATAAGAAATCAACGTACCTCCTGAAACAGGAGGCAGGGAAGGACCAGAAAAGTGGTTCTCAGACTTTTTAGTTTCAGAGTGTCTTTACATTCTTAAAAATTATTGAGGATCGCAAAGAGAATTCATTTATGAGAGTTCTAACTACATTTGCCATGTCAGCAATGAAGACTGAGAAAACTTTAGTTCATTTAACTACATTTTCCAAAAACAAAACAATTTAGTGAAAAGAGTGGTATTTAGACAAATCTCTTTAATATCTGGCTCAGTAGGAGAAAGCTGGGTTCTCCCATCTGCTCCTGCATTCAGTCTACACTGTGGGTTGAAGATGTGGGTTGAAGACAATCCAGCCTGCCACGGAGAGGTGAGTCGCTAAAGAGAGAACCCCAGGGGCTTCCCTGGTGGCGCAGTGGTTGAGAGTCTGCCTGCCAATGCAGGGGACACGGGTTCGAGCCCTGGTCTGGGAAGGTCCCACATGCCGCGGAGCGACTGGGCCCGTGAGCCACAACTACTGAGCCTGCGCGTCTGGAGCCTGTGCTCGGCAACAAGAGAGGCCGCGATAGAGGCCCGCGCACCGCGATGAAGAGTGGCCCCCGCTCGCCGCAACTAGAGAAAGCCCTCGCACAGAAACGAAGACCCAACACAGCCATAAATAAATAAATTAATTAAAAAAAAAGAGAGAGAACCCGGTGGAGCCCTGGGAGAGTCCTCAGACCACACTCTGTGAACTGTGGGACCCGAAGCCACAAGCAGCTCTACTGCCTTACCTGGCTCTCTATTTCCATCCCAGGAGTCTGGTTTCCGACCTCCTTCAAAGCGAGGGAACTCATCAGGAGTGGGAAGTAAACCCTTCCTTCCTCCTACACAACAGAACACAGCAACGCCGCACTCACAGACTATTTCAGGGGTGTCCACAACAACCCACCTCTCCACCCCTGTCCTTCCCAGACCCGGGGTTCTCAGCTCACCTCGTGGGGTACCCCGACCTCGACCTCTGAGATCTCTTCCTCGGGCTGTTTCATCAGAAGCATCAAAATTCTCCTCTGGTCCAAAGTCTTCGGGACCAGGAAAACCATCCCTTCCTCTGGGGGGAGCACGGCCCTCATGCCTCGGCGGGGCTCCTCGTCTGAAGCTGTTAGGGAAAAACAACAGAATATCCACCTAATGGAACACCTTGTAGTCCTCAGTTCATGTTTCAAAGAAGCATAATGATGTGAGAAAATATGATACAATGTTAAATGGGAGAAAAACAAAATAAAAGTATGTATTTTTTTAAGTACGCATTTTACAATCCCAATATGGCACGTAAAAACAGGCAAGAGGGAAAAGTACCAGAATGTAGGGTTATTTTAACTTTGTTTTAGGCTTTTAGGAATAATAGCAGTGAGCATTTTTTAGGTGCTTATATCATGCCAAGTGCTTTACATGTATTATTTCATTTCATTTTATCCTCACAACTACCTTATGAAGCTGACACTATTACTTCCCTGGCAGTCCAGTGGTTAAGACTCCGTGCTTCCATGGCAGGGGGCATGGGTTCGATCCCTGGTCAGGGAACTAAGATCCCGCATGCCATGCAGCACACCAAAAAATGGAAAGAAAAAAAAAAAAAAAGAAAAGAAACTGACACTACTATTCTACCCATGTGTACATTGGGGCTCAGAGAGGTTAAGTCATTTACTTAAGGACACACAGTAAGTGTTGGGATTTGAACTCAGCCAGTCTTGACACCCAGCCCAGGCTCTTTACCACTGCCTCCCAAATACTTTTCATATTACCATTTATGTTTTTATAATGACTATTACTTATATAATCAGAAAAAAGGGGGGCACAGATTCATGCCTGCTAACTGTACCCAACTTGTTTTGGGGCATCTGCTCTGCCATCTGCCCCGGCCCACCTCTACTCAGGGGCAGGCCTGGCGGCCACGGACTTCACCAATGGCCCCAGACCACAGCTGACTGGTGTACTGCTAGGGCCTCTGGCTTACGGGTAGCCCAACCGCTGGCAAGCTGGCAACCTGGTGCCTGGGCTGGTGGACAATTTCACCACCTCTCAGAAATTCTGGAACTGGGAAACTAAGTCAGCCAGGAGTGTTACTGAAGCAGGACCGTTAATGAGGGGGTGCCAGAGCTGTAGCAGAAGCCTGTGGGGAAGCAGGAACAGGGGCCTGCCAGCAGGAAAGGTGCGTGAACACCCAAGAGATGCCATGGAAACGAGAAAGGATCAGAAGGGGGAAAGGGCCTGGGCCATCTGCATGAACTGCCTGCTCGTGGCTTCCTCTCAGGCCAGGCCTTCTGCTTTTTCCTGAGTTTCCACTCAGTTATATTTTACTCCAACATTTTATTTCGAAAAATTTCAAACTTAACAGTAAAGATGGAAGTATAGAGCAACAAATGCCCATACATCCTTCACTGCGATTAATTAATCAGTTCTTAAGATTCTGCCACATGAGCCTTTGTCTTTTCTCTATCCATCTATTTATAAATTCATTTTCTAAACCATTTCAAAACCAGTTGTGACGTGATGCTTCACCCCTAAATCCTTCAGTAAATTTCTTCTAAGAACAAGGACTTTCTCCTACATAATAACACTACTATCACTCTAAATAACATGTAATATTATTTAATATACAGTCCAACTTGAATTTCTCCAATTGTCCTCAAAACGTCCTTTTACAGTTGTCTTTATAGATTTCAGTCATCATCACACACTATTATTTAGTGGTCACGTCTCTGGTCTACCTTAATCTAGAACTGTCCCCCTCCTGTGTTTTATCTTTCATGACCTCGACTTTACTTATTTATTTTTTTTTTAATTTTTACTGAGATAGGCCCCAACATTTTTGAAGGACCCATTCTTCGAAATGGATCGTTTTACAGAACGTTCCACAATTTGAATTCACGTGATTGCTTCCTCATGATTAGATTCCAGGTGAAACACTTATCGCAAAACGTCTTATACCTTCACAGGGATGCCAGTCTGTCCCATTGTTTATGATGCAAAAGTGGTATGGCAACAAAACTTCATTGTTGCAAAGGTACATTTGATCCTTTGCAATTAAGTAATCTGTAGGGTGATACTTTGGCAGCATGGGAATATCCTGATTCTCCACAAATCTTTTGACTCAGTGGCTTTTAGCATCCACTGATGATCCTTGCCTGGATCAATTATGACACTGGGTGCTTAAAAGAAGTGGTTTTCTAATTCTATCACCCCTCCTCCATTTATAACTTGGTGTTTTACTGTAAAAAGAGCTTTCCTTTTTTCACTCCACCGTTCCAGCTACTAGCTACCTTTTTAATACCCTTCTTGTCCTGAGGTAACTTAATGAGCCATGCTCCTGCAAGCAAAGGGGGTATGACCCAGATGCTGGCTGAAATAACCACCTAAGGTGAGCGTGGAACTGACACGGGGAGGTAAGTGGGGCAGGAAGAGTATCAGCAGAGGGCACTATTGCCCTGAGACAGATTCGGGGAAGACTCCCCAAACACGGCAGGACTCTTTTCTTGTCCAGGCAGCCACTATACGACTGCCCTAGCTACAAAAGGACAGGGGGACTCTCATGCGCCCTCATTAGAAAACAGTTCCTGTTACGGACTAAACGTTTGCGTCCCCTCCACCAAATTAGTATGTTGAAGCCCTCTCCCCCGAGGTGGCTTTGGAAACGGGCCTTTGAGAGCTACTTAGGTTAGATGAGGTTCTGAGCATGGGGCCCCAGGGTGGGCTTAGCGCCCTTGTAAGAAGAGATGCCAGCAAGAGCTTGCTCACTCTCTTTCCGTCATGCAAGGACAGAGGGAGACGGTGGCTGTCTGCAAGCCAGGAAGAGGAGCCCCACCAGAAACCCACCCTGCTGGGCCTGGATCTGGGACTTCCAACCTCCAGTACTGTGAGCAAATTGCTAGGCCTGGATCTGGGACTTCCAGCCTCCAGTACTGTGAGCAAATTGACTTCTGTTGTCTAAGCCCCCCAGTCCGTGGTATTTGTTACGGCAGCCCAAGCTGAGCAGCACACCTCCTAATGAACTGACCCCTGTCAAATACATCTCCCCCTTTAACAGATTCATTTATTCAGCAGCTACTGAGCACCTACAGGGCGTCACCACTACTGCTCTAGTTTCTGAGGACCTGCCTTCAGGAAGCTACCGTGCTTCTGGGAGATACAAGTAATACAGAAATAAGTATACCACTTAATGTCAGGCAGTGCTAAGTGCTATGCAGAAATATAAAGCAGGGCAAAATAAAGGAACAGGAGGAGAGACCTAAGTGGAGTGAGCCACAAACATCTGGGAGGCTGCGCTCCAGGCAAAGGAAAAAGCAAGCACAACGTGGACAGGACATGTTTGGCACATCTGAAGAGGAGCACAAGCTGGAAACAGCATAAGAGTCTAGGTGTGGGTCTGTCACTGACAGACGAAATACGACAAACTGAAGCACAGTAAAATCTGAAACTTTGCACAAGATGCAGAGATTCAAGAACTCAATGAAAGTTATGTTGATGCCAAAGCCATTGGAAACGAGGTTCCTGCAGACTTGTGAACGCTCGGATGTCACTGCGAGCGCTCTTAAATCTTTTTATTAAAAACTCCCCCGATAGCTGCTTCCTTTAACCCCTCTAGCTCACCCTCCCTGGCCATTTTATCAGCCACTCTTTTCTAACGCACACCGTGAGAACGGACATTGCCAACCCTTACCTCAATGACCTGCAAGCGACAGGCATGAGAAGTATGACGGGAAAAGACACAGGAGAGAGGACTGAGGCAGGAAAGGCAGGAGTGCTGGACAGCACAGCTTGGGCACTGCAGTCGGACGGCCCAGGCCTGAAGCTGCTCTTCCACTTACCACCACCTATGGGGCCTTCCAAAGTCAAGAAACTGCTCTGACTCTCCGTGTCATCCCTTATCTGTAAATGCTGACGGGAACACCTGTCTCACAACTCACTCTAACAGTTAAATGAAGTAACATCTGGCACAAGGTAAATACTCAATTATTATCTCATTGATTATTCTGAGTCTCACTTGAGATTTCACTAATTCTTGTTTTTTTCCCCCTACTTCTATTCCTTTTGTTACCCCAAGCAAGTTGAGTGTTCAAGCCTGACCTCAACCTAATTTAATAGCAAGATTATTTTCCAGTTTAATTGGATTTTGTTAAGATCTTTAGGCAATTACACAGAAACTATCTACTCAATAATTCCTTTATTCTCAATCTAGATATCTGTCTCATATTTCGTCATTCTAACCAAGAGAACCTGGAGATTTCTATTCAAATCCAAGAAACTCTACAGTACACTGACCCACCTATCTGAGACAAAAAAGAACCACATAAATGTTAAAGGTATATATATATTTTCAAGTCTAAACACAAAACCTAGAGGAGGGAGGGTACTCTCTCCCCAAGTGAGAGAGGAAAGAGACTTTTGTGGAGAGAACAGGTGGAAAGCTCCAGGGAAGAAGAAACGGACCCACGAAGTATCCATCCCACCTTTCTTCTCTGCGCCCTCGAAACCGTGGGTCCTCAGGATCCCGGGGGAAGCGTTCGTCTCCAGGTCTGCGGCCTTCCCATGCCCCTGGAGGGCCCCGGGCCGCGCCCCGGCCATCTCCCTCACTGAACTCCCTGTGATCAGGAGGAAACGGAGGCCCGGGGCCCCCACGCCTCCACTTCTCTTCTTGCGGTAAAGGTCCTCCTCGCCCCTCAAATTCACGTAACCGGTGGCCAAAGCGCTTGTCGGGGTGGAAGTCATCTGGTCTGCTGAAGTCATCGGGGAAGTCGGGGTGAGGGCCGCGCCTATCAGGGGGACCCCTGCAGTCCTGGCCGCCCCGGAAAGGACCCCTCTCGGGACCGTGCTCGGGCCCGCTGCTCTGCTCGTGCCGTCTCTCTGACATTGGGCCCATGTGATGGTTCGGAGGGCCACGTGAGTCACCTAAAGGAAACAAAACTGATTTTTACCTTGTCTTCCAGGAATCATGCCAACGTAGGTCTGATTTTCAGCATCTTAAAATTTCAGAATGCATTCTTTTATTGAGAATGTTTTCCCTCTTTGGTTCCCAGCATACTTAGGAGACAAACGTCCCTAAGGCACCATATGATGAAAAGAACAAGGGTTCTGGGGGTGCAGATTTCATCACTCATTAGCTAAGCAAATCGACCTAGGGCAAATTATTAATCTCAAATGAGATTAGCAACTCAGTTGATGTGAAGATTCATTTAGAAAACACAAGAGAGCCTCACAGGCATAAGAACGAGCTTCCCTTCCTGCCCCCATGCCTTCAGTGTTTTTGTTGGGCCCACTCCCCATACCCAGGGAGAAGGCAACAGGGAAAATTCATGCTGAAAGTCGGGAAGCCAAGTACAAGGAATTCACCTCTGCGTTTGTAAAAGCCCGCAAGCTCACCCCAGGGCCACAGGCCTACACTGCCATGATGTCTCTCCTTTAACTCCTAGTTCATTTAACTTGATTTGTTAACTCATACTTTGATTCTTAACAAAATCCTCTGTAAGGTACATGGGAGCATGGGCCTCTCTAATAACAGCTTGGTGACCAAACAGCCTTGCTGTACTTCAGTTTCAGTGTTTATATAAACACTTTTTCTGTCCCTTTCTGTGAATGATATCCCTCGTCTATAATATCATCACCATTCTTTGCAGATAAGAGTTTGGAAACCCACTAAAGATTTTTAAAAATATTTTAATACATGTAATATATTCAGAATACTGAATAAAAATGGAAAGCGGCTAATTACACTTAGTTTACTTTGAAGGGATTTGTTTTCCTGGCTACTGAATGATTATTGCAGCCATTGTAAATGTACACCTATTTTCTGTCAACATACAATTTAAATCAAATATTTTTTTTAAAGTAGAGAGCAAAGGGACACTCTTGCTTCTAAAACAACTAACTTTTAAAAATGAAATTCCTCCACTTGCCCAGCTCATGCCTTTTACTGCGTTTCCCTGGCAATCAAGACGAACTTCCTTTCCTTACAGCACAGTCGGCCATAATCTTTGCCCTTCTAACATCCTTCCTCTCTCATTTTTACTCATTTCTCATTTCAATTCCTCCTCACCATTCAACATGTTTAAAAAACTTGGAACTCTTAGTATAAAAATACACCACTAGAAGGACTCTCTCTTCTTTTAAGCTTTCTCTGTCCCCTCTACCTTCCCTTCTTTCCTTCCATTAAACCAGTCCTCTCCATGCTGAGGAAAGCGCCTTCGAAGTTGCCTCTTTGTTCAAATACCCCAGGCTTCTTTCCTCCTGGTAAACAGCCCCTCACTTCTCAGTGTGATCCTGCCACTGATGGCTCCTTCTCTGACTTCATGTGGCTTGGACTTTGTGTGACCTCAGACACAGCAGACCTTTGACCTGAGGAAGCTGAACACATTCCATTCGAACTTACCTATGAATAATCCTCCCATTACCTCTATCTGCTTAAAAGTACCCTGGCTCCTCCAAAGAAAGAAACCCACCACTACAAATTAGAAGGGATGTGGCCCCTGGTGATGGGCCGCGGCATTGGTTAATCCAGTAAGGATGGCAGGGCCACTTTCTCGGCTCTCCCTTCTCCCTTTGGTCCCTGGGAGGAGAAAGGAGGAAGGTGGGGGGGGGGGGTGAAGAGAAAAGGGGAAGAGCAAGGAGGAGAGGGAAGTAGGTGGAGACAGACACAAGGTGGGGGAGAGGGAGAGAGGCAGGCTCTCGGTTTGCTGATGGCTGTACCTTGTGGGAAACAGACTTCTTTTCTTAGGGTCCCCAAATCCAGAGCTTGGTTCTTGACGCTTTCTTTCTCTTTTTCCCTGTTGGCCACCACTTCCATACGATGAGACTAAAATAAACATTCTCCTAATTCCTTTACCTCTCCCTTTCCTACCTCTAGTAACTCATGTAAATTCAGGACTAAGCTTTAAATTCCCAAAGTCCGAGGGCTGAAAATGCTGACAAGGACTTTTCTTAGTCTGATCAAATCGGGGCAAGAAACCTAACATGTACCACAAGGTGCTGTGGGCTTGGCCAATTAAAAATGAAAAGGGGTCTAGTTCTTTGTAGTGACGTCTCCACAACGCTCATGATTCTCTGGCTTGCTCCCCCGTGAAAAGGCGCACTGAAAGTACAACTCCATCCATCCATCCACACTCCCTCCCAGTCCCGCCCTGTAACTCTCCACCCAGTAGCTGCCCACTCACCACACTCCTGCTCCAGCTCCTCCTGCGCGTGTGAGAGCTGAACACCTCGGCAGAGCAGGGACTGCGGCTCCTGCGCATGCCCCCTTCCAACCCTCAGGGGTGACTCAACTTCCACAGAGCCTCATATCTCAACACTGACAATTCTCATCTCTGTGCTTTTCATATTATCAACAACCTGAGGCACAACACACTGGTACATGGCTTTCTTCTTTTCAAAGGGTACGGAACAATGTAACCAGCTAAAGAACGCAATATATGACACAATTTGAGGGGAGGAGGGGGTGATATTAAAAACACCGTCAAAATCTCTGAATTCTTTATCCCATCAAAAATTTAAACAGACAGTTCAGCTCTCTGGGAGGCTAAAAACATACGCTTGCGTTCCGTTAGCACAGGAACCACTCCCGCTCCCAGGAGACGGACAAGGCCGGCCTGTGGCTCAGGCCCTGCTCTTGGTGGCTGTCCAGGGGTCTCACCGCCCACTTGCGGTGGCGAGGAGCTGCTTCCTCTGGGCAGGATCTGGGCTATAACTAAAGCGAGTCTACGAAAATGACGTAAGACAAAGCTATGACCTGAGGTGACTAGGCTCTTAGTTTCCCTAGAGGTTCCAATGACCATTCTATCAATTACTTACCAGTAAAACTACTGTAAGATTTACCCAAAGGAGATAGAAGATGACCTCGTATTCAGCCAAGCAGATATTTACCTTTGTGAGGGCCAGGTCCTTGTCCAGGGTTAAGAGGGGGGAGGCGACCTTGTGCTCCCTGCTGCCCTAGGCCTGGTATCAGGGGTGGGGGGCCTGCGTTCTGTCCTTCCTGAAAAGATGTTTTTAAAGCGGGGGTGTGAAATCAAAGGCTTGTGCTTCATGAACAGCAATTGTATCATAACGTGACAAGATAAAAACACTAGGTTGCCCCAAAACTTCCATGAGTAAATATATACCTAGTGACATTATAGCAAAATTGTCATTAAATTGGGGGAAAGGAGATACTTCTCTGACCATAATAAAAGGAAACACTTATATTTTAAACCTGCTGATAAGTTTTATTTAAAGCTAGATCTTTACTTGTAATGCCAAGCAAGAACCTCAGTGGAAAGTCAGAAATCATAACATAAAACAACAACACTCTGCACAAATGCGGAACTTCTAGCAAAAGTAAAGACCTGGAAACCCTCCAGGACAGGTAAACTCTGCTCTCGCATCCATGACCCCTTTCCAGCTATAGAAAATATCCATCCTCTCAAGAGGTTATGGGCAGGTTTAAAAGGCGGGGAGCAGGAGAGTAAGAAAGGGGTTCCTGATGAGCAAGGTGTTCACACACTGCTTTCTCCTTTCACTCCCTAACCTCTACCGTCTCACTCCCCCGTGCTCAGCACCCACTGCTCTTTCCCAGCTACATTACGTTACCGGGACGTGGGTTCGTGGGCTCTTGCGGCTTCTGTCTGACGCAAACCTGCTGCTCTGCAACCCCAGCTTGTCCCCAGTCCTAATATTCTGTATTTTTACCTAGCCGTGTCTAAATTCAGATTCCCCACACTGCCCAGTGACCTTGGATCTGGTCTCCTGACAAACAAACAAATAATCAAATATATATCTAGTCATTCCTTCATATAAAAAATGCATTTAGTGACTGGACCTACCATGAGAATAGCAGAGTTTCAAAACCATCAACAGCAAAAGTGCTTTCACATTCCAAACTAGCTACAAGAAAGAGCAGCGTTGATCGGACTCATTTACAGCACTGCAGTTATAAATTGTCATCATTAACTCAACACCAGTAATTTCCATATTCCTTTGTTTCTTGTCCCTTTTACTCAAGGGCAGCTCTTATCAACATCTTTCATGCTATTACTGTAACACCTGAAGGCAATTCCATTAAATTTAACCAATTAAAACAACTGGTTTAAATAACTGACCTGGGGGACTTCCCTGGTGGCTCAGTGGTTAAGAATCTGCCTGCCAATGCAGGGGACACGGGGTCGAGCCCTGGTCTGGGAAGATCCCACATGCCGCGGAGCAACTAAGCCCGTGCGCCACAACTGCTAAGCCTGCGCTCTAGAGACCGCGAGCCACAACTACCGAGCCCGCGTGCCACAACTACTGAAGCCCGCGCGCCTGGAGCCCGTGCTCCACAACAAGAGAAGCCACCTCAATGAGAAGCCCGCACACTGCAACAAGGAGTAGCCCCCGCTCGCTGCAGCTAGAGAAAGCCTGTGCACAGCAACGAAGACCCAAGGCAGCCAAAAATAATAAATAAATAAATAAATAAATAAATAAATGAATAAATAGCTGACCTGGTCAAAGTGAAGAAAGTCAGATATCAGTGTAAGAAATATAAGCAAAAAAAAGAAAAATACAAGCAAAGCTTTTTATCAGACAACTTCTGAGACGTGAAATGCCCTATAATATATTAATCCTCCATTCTCATGCCACCAATATTTCTATAGGTCAATTAAATTTTTAGAGCCATTTTGCTTTTCATGTATAAAATCTTTTACTATATGATACAATAAAAACTTATTAAATTGTCCCCAACAGACCTGTCCTCTGGAATATGACATGTTTATACAATTTCAGTCACAAGGTGATAGCTAAAGTTCATTGTGTTTTTATCCTCCAAAATGAAAACTGTTCATTCACTAACATAAGGTTAGGTAGGTAACTACTACAAACACACACAAATATACTCTGTATTAATAAAACATATATTACTTTTAAGTCTTCGGACAGTTCTGGATGGTAAACCTAGATTTATTAAACATCCTAAATTCTGAAAAGTGCCCAATAAGCTCTGGAAATAAACTCAGATGCCATCAGATTCTTCATTGGTATGACATTTTTAAGTTCTGGAAGATGTGCTGAAGAGGAACATATAATCTAGTTATTTTAATTCAGTGAATCCAATGGCCACCTTCCCATTACAGACTCTCAGAGGTGTTGTGTGTTCTACACACAGCATCCACAGCAGGCCCTCTTCCACAGGAATCAAGTGCCTTGCAACACCAGCTCACTCAGTCACTCACTTACTTTTGGTCCACGACTGACTTCAAGGACACAAACCCAGTTGTTCATACCCAAATAATGCTTTCAGACTATGAAATTCAGAAAAATGTAAACACCACAGAGCCAAACAGTGTTCAATCCACTCACGCCCATGCAGTCTTCTGTAATTCAGCCCAAGCAAACTGAACTCTCATCATACCACCTCTCAAGCACAGCTCAGAAAATGGGTAAAAAAACTTGGCTGACAGTAACAGAATCCTCTAAAAAGGGCCAAGAAAATTTCTACAGAAATACTCCCTCCTGTAAATACTTTTAGATGTCAGCTAAAAAACCAACTTGAACGGAACTTCATCCAAAGGGTCACCATTTGAAAATGCACAATTCTGGACTCAAGAGATCTCTAAAAGCATTCACTGAAATGAAAATAGTGAGATCATAGTCTACAGTATACTCATGAGTTAAACAGCCCGCACTATCTTAAAAGTAGAGCCGGCAGGCAGATAGGAGGTGGCTCAGTTGTCTGGCAAGCCCATGAAACACCAGCCTACGAAGGCAACAGCCCAGAAAACGGAGCAGGACAGGATCAGAGCCACCCATGCTCCCTCCTCACCCTCCTCAGGGCCACAGCTCTTTTGGAGCCCTGGGACAATTATGAACTGTATTCAACAGGGAGTTCATCTTTTCTGGAAGAACCTCTATTAAAAAACATAGCTTGAGAAGTAAAGATTCATATTGCGATGTATTTGGTGTCTACTTAATTACTTTAAGTACTTAATTTCTTTCTTCAGCCATGATGCTATTCTCAAGCCACCATCACTACTTGAGAGATATCTATACCAGCTGTGACTGCCTTTCTCAGCATTTGGAAGTGCCACCTCAGTGCAGAGTGTATTTCCCCAAAGTGTAATGCCTACAAGTTGGAAAGAAATAATACCTGGTTGAAGGGGGCCCGGGGCCCATCACCTAGCAGAGCTGTTTTCTGCTGCTGGAATGGTATTGGCCCTTGAGATGGATGTGGCCCTCTTGCCGGGTTCTGCTGTCCCTGAGGTCCAGGGGGCCCTTGCATGCCACCCTGGGGTGGAGGTCCCAAAGAGCCCTGGGGCGGCCCCTGCTGACCTTGTGAGCCTGGAGGCCCTCGCAATTCCTGGGGAGGGCCCAGCATTGATCCTTGGGGCGGAGGCCCCTGCATGCCTCGCATCTCCTGAGGACCTCGCATCTCCTGAGGGCCATGTCCCAGCAGTCCACTTGGAGGATGAGGTCCTCTCATCTCTTGAGGCGGGTGGCCCAGCATCATCCCTTGGGGAGCAGGACCCTGGTTCTCTCGGGGGCCTGGAGGACCCTGCATTCCTCTTGGATTCAATCCCATCAGAGGTCCCTGAGACACAGGACCTTGGATCCCTTGAGACCCTGGCCCACCTTGCATCCCATGAGGATGGGGAGGTCCTTGCATTCCTCTGGGACCAGGTGGTCCCTGCATACCTTGAGTACCAGGTCCCTGAGGGCCCAAGTGACCCTGGGGACCAGGTGGGCCTTGGGGGCCTATGTGACCTTGTGGGCCAGGTGGGCCCTGAGGACCCATATGGCCTTGAGGACCAGAACTGCCCTGTGGTCCAGGTGGTCCTTGAGGTCCCAAAGGGCCATGAGGTCCAGGATGCCTTTGCATTCCTTGGGGCCCATGCATGTCCTGAGGCCTCGGCAACCCCTGGGGTGGGCCCTGGGGCCCTTGTGGTCCCATGAATCCTTGTGGCCCCCCACCTCCCTGATGCAGTGGAGGACCTTGTGGTCCCATTTGTCCTTGGGGTCCAGGGGGTCTAAACTGTCCCTGTGGACCTGGAGGCCCCATTTGAGCCATGTTCATTGGCATCTGCTGAGATGGATGAGGCTGTTGAAAACCTTGAGGGATCTGAGACATTGGACCTTGTCCTGGAAAGGGCTGGGGTCCCAGGAGAGGGGTGCCAGATGAAGGAGGAGGCTGAATTTGCTCAGCCTGTTTCTGTGCAAGTCTTTCAATTTTAAGTTGCTGGAAAGAAAGGAAGAAAAAGCATGCTGATAAAAATGCCACAGCCCTTAAAGATGACAATATTGCTATCACTTATTTCGTTAGGGGAGCCTCAAAACAAACATAAGGTATTGATTGACCTCTAGAGTCCATATGATATTCAGATGTTCTGAAGGTACTCAGGCTTCCAGACTCTAGAATGCTTCTTTTTAGGTGCTGGGAAACAGCAGTCAGGACTATTTATATCCATCTTGATCAGGGAAAGCCCAACAATTTACTAGTGTTTTATCATTCTTGGTAGCTGCCAAAGGTAGGGAAAATAAGAACAAACCACCTGCTCTAGAGCTGACAGAAAAAAATCTTTTATCCATGGATAAGTAAGTGAATCCAAATTAAAACTATGTTGGTTTTATCTTGTCTATTAAAAAACGTATATTCAACTTAGTTCTACTTGCTGCTTGACTGATCGGGTTTTAAAAGTCTAAGAAACAGGATTCTTTTAGAAACTAGCTTCCTAATGCAGCAATAAGAAATGATATTGCTCATCAGACCCATCTGAGAGTCCCTTCCCTTCTCCTTAAGAGCATATCAATTAAAAAAACATTAATCACTACTTTCTTAGATCATCTCGAATCCCCCAAAAGAGCGTCACACACCTCCAGAAGCTGTGGGTTAGTATACTGTAATGTGGCCATCTCTTGTTCGATTTCTGCTTGTGTTTTTTTCTTCTCTTCCAATTTAATGTCTTCTTTTCTGTCATTCAATACCTCATTTGGAGCAGGAATTGGAACTTTATTTTGCATCCAAGCCTTGCGAAAGAAGAGAATATTAAAGTATACTCTAAGTGTGTAAATTACAATGACAGAATGAGAAAGCCATTCTATAATGTCACTGGCTCATTCCAATCTGGTGAATACAAGTCGGCTCAGCTGGTAAACTATCTTTATTTCTAATACTAATTCTTAGTGACACAGGAATGGAGTCAGGCAAGCACATCACTAGGTAGAAATTGTTAAGTTGATAAAAGCTGCAAGATCTCACATGTTATTAAGATGCAACACCTGCCTGCCTCTTCAAAAGGACACGTGCACTCTCTGTTGAGGGAACAAAGTGGAAGACAGACAGAATATGTTGAAGAGGGTCAACATACTCTCCCTGCTCCATGTCTCTTTTTTCCTTCCTCTGATAGCTTGGAATGATAACAAGGAGGTGAGAATAAAAGAAGACCTAGAGAAGATTCATGACAAACTCAGGACTCACTGCAAAGCAACAGATGGGAACTATGTCTAATAATGCCTGAAATATGTGAAGAATGCTCAAAAAGTATCTGTAGTACAGAAATACCTTCAACAGATGAGATAATCCAAGAGAAACCTATTTCTGCACTTCAGTTAGACTTACCAAGCAGAGTCTCCCACCAAGTGGGCAGGGGCGCACTTCTAGTTACTCACCTGCTGAAACTGAGCAGGAATAGGTTTTGCATAAGGAACTTTCTTCTGAGGTACTTTTTTCTGATCCTTTTGCATCACCTCCTCCATTCCCCAATCTAAACCTGGAATTGTCATTTCAATTTCGTTTGATTCATCTTTCCCTGAAACCATAAAGAGAAGGAGTTAGCCAAGGAAATAAAAGAAAGTGGTCACTTCATCAATGAACACATTTTTGGAAGAACAGATTCTAAATATCATGCAGTTTACATCATTTTTATCAACAATTCTCAACATACATCATTCTGGCATTTTCAACATAATTTAATATCATGATTATAAGAAATAGGTAAAATTACAGAAAAAGTAGAATTTATAGGTACAACTTCTCTTACCCATCTGTTCTTGTTCCATAGCTAATTTTAGTTGTTCTGGTATTCCCATCCCTGGAATTACTGCCAGGCTATTAGGTTCAAGGTCATCTATACATAGGAATACAGCCATTGTCAACAGAGATTTTATAAATGTATCACGCCAATAAAATTAACACTTTATAAAAATGAAAATTATTGCTGGCGATTTATAAATCCATAAACTATAAAACTAAAATTCGTTTTGCAAAATCTTCTCAACACCTAACACTTTTATAACAGAATATCAGATTTCAAAGCTGGATAAACATGCAGGAACCTCACCATATTCCACTCCATCTTCAGACATTCCAGGCAACAGGTTTAGATTGTATCGATCTCGCATTTTATCACCTGGTCGGTTTCGGGTCCAAAATTTGCTGTCAAAATAAAAGTATTTGGAGGGGGGAGGAGAGGAGCATGGTTTCGGTGTATTTCTGGGCACTTAACAGTACTTAGCAGTCCTCTGGCAAAAACAACAAAGTTTTACAATGCCTTATTCTAAACATTTTTAATGTAGAAAGATATTTTTTAAATTAGAAGGCAAAACAAAATTAAAATAACAAAGTCATATTCAATACCCAATCTCCTTGTAATATATGTATTTATAAACCACGACAAACATGTCCTTAAGAGTAAGTTAGAAAACAAATTAATACATTCCTATATGAATAAAATATACATTTATCTCCTGCTGCTCCATAAATACAGTAATTCCTTGTTATTTTTGACATAAAGCTTACCTAGTATGGTCATTTGAGCCTGAGCAGAGAATATGTCCAAGAGGATGCCAAGCCAGACTCCAAATCATTCCTTCATGGGCCATCTCCATCCCACCCACTTCTTTCTCTACCCTGTAATGGCACCACAGAAAGTAGTCTTTTTCACAAAAGTTACCCAACCCCTTCCCCACCAAAAAAGACATTTTCTTTTAATGCAACACAAAGCTACCAAAGTCTGTTACTTTGAATCTGGTCAATTCCACATGTTTCAGAGGTACTGATTTGTCATCAGTAATATAGTCTTTTACCCAGAGAGTGCCTCAGAGGGGAAATGCTTCAGAGATGACCGCACCACAAGAAACAAGGAAGTTGGGTCATACTCTCCCTTCATGACTTCCATAGCCAAAAAGAGAGATGCTAAGTTTTCTATCCCAAACTGGGTTTACAGATACAGGACATATGAACACTCAGAAAAAATACAAAACACTATCATTTTTTTCAAGTTCAGGTGCTCTCTTCATAAAATTTACAACTTCTTTACATAGTACGTGCCACATACCCGACATGCCAGAATAACAAAGAGCCATCAGACCCTCCACTGGCAAAAAGTCCTTCATGAACAGGATGCCAGGCCACAGCTGTAAACAAAAACACGGAGAAGGACAAAACTATTAGGATCTCGGAACACTACAGGTAATAGTCAAAATGAGAAGCATATCATAGCCGCTGACCTGTAGCTTCTTTCTTATGACCTCGGAAGACTTGAAGCTCTTCTTTCAGGTTTCGGATGTCAAAAAGTTTACAGAGGTGGTCACGTGATGCTGTGAGTAGCCAGTTACCGTTGAGATTTAATTTCACTTCCATTACTGTGTTTTTATGGGCATGACTACAAACAAAGTACCAAGAAAATAATCTGTCAGAATTCAAAACAAGTATAAATCAATATAATGGCCATTTTTCTTGAAAAGCACATGGCAGTCAAGATGGCAAGAAGTTTGGCCTAGAAGTAATAAAGCATGTAACATTATAGGACCATGGTTAAAAGTACACGTGAAAGAAATAGGTCAAAGACAGAAAGAAATAATGTTCATTATCTAAGCACAGCTTTCATTAACTAGTTAAAATAGCAGAACTTCAACTGGATAGAAAAGTGTATCTGTGAAGCAGGGGAAGCACCTGAACACATAAGTTAATATTCGATAAAGCTCATTAAATTTTAAAAATTCAATGAAGCTGCTCTCATTAAGTCAAAGCATTTTTAAGAAGGACACAAGATAGTCTGAGGGTTGATTTGAACTAAAGGCCCTGCAACCGCTGAGGCCTGCACAAGGCGCGTCTCGGAGGAGCACCATTCACAAGGCGTTCTGCTTGGCTGTGGCCATTGGACTCGCGCAACAAGGCAGCCTGGCTCCAACCAGCTCACTCTGGGTATGGCTCAATTCCCAAGCAGAGGGACCAGGATACAGCTGCTTAGTCAAAAAAAACGTTACCAACATATTCACAGAACTGTGAATGTTTACAGATAATTCAAAGAGAAAATTTTTTATGATGTGGCTGCATCATAACTAAATACCTCAGACAAAAAATGAGAACTGATTCAAATATGAAGGGAAAATTTCTCTATAAATAGATGTAGTGAGATGGAGAAAGCTGGCCTGTGTCTAACAAATGGCACACACGTCGGGACTTCCCTGGTGGTCCAGTGGTTAAGACTCCGCGCTTCCAAGGCAGGGGGCGCGGGTTTGATCCCTGGTCGGGGAATACGATCCCACGTGCCGCGCGGCCAAAAGTTAAAAAAAAAAAAAAAAAAAAAAAAAATGGCACACATATCAATTCCATACAGTGCCAAAATGTATTACGATGAGGAAACAGCAAGCTAGAACGGTAGTGATAACCACCTCCCCCACCCCCATGATTCCCAAATTAAATTTAGATGTATGTGGCAGAACAAACATCAAGCCTTATTTTATTAGGAATTTAGAGAGAAATCATATTTAATAAATAAGAAGCCTCTAGGGATAAGTCCATCTGTTGTCTACACTACTTTTTCAGGAATACATGAGAGGAAAAAAAAGCTAAAAGTTAAAGAATACAGGCAGCTTTGCTCCCCTTGGTTTAGGGACCAAGGTGGGGTTCCTATCACTTACAGTGTTGCAAGACTCTGCCCAGTCTTGGGATCCCAGAACTTGATTGGCTGTTGACTATCTTTACTTCCTGAAACAACTAACCCTTTTGTTGGATGCCAGTCTACACACTTCACATCAGCACCGTGCCCTGTCGGAAACAAGTTAAGATAAAAACCTAATCAGCATAGATATTTAAAACAGGACTCCATTCTAATTTAAACCAAAGTAGAGAAACCTATTAAATGTTTTGATCCTAGTACTCAGTCCTCTTAAACTTTCAAAAAAAATTCTCTTTGGTCTTTGTGTCTGGAAGACTTTCGGGTACAGCAAGCCCTCCTCCTATGCCACAACGCACAGGGACCATTCCTCTTCTCCTGGAACTAAGCTCACCTTCTCACCTACTTGCTGGTAGGCCGGTCAAGATTTCTGGAAGCCCCTGTATATAAAGCTTTGCAAACTTTTCATGATCTTCTATGTATTGTCCTAATTATTAGAAACAACGCTTGTCATTCACTTTAGCTTTCCTGCTTTGAAGTAGTCCCTATAGATCAAAAGTCTTAAATTCAGATTCAGACACCACCACTTTCTAGATGTGACAATACGAAAAGTGTTCCATCTTTCTGATCCCATTTACTGAAATGCAGAATGGGAAAAATAATCCCTGCTTCACTCACACATATGTCAGATGAGATGACAATAAAAGCTCGTCTATCGAGTGCTCACTATATGACAGGCAGTGTATCGAGCACTTATAAGCATCACCTCTTTAAATCCTCTCAAAATCCTGAGAGAAGCTAGTCAACAATAACAGGAGCTGGAATCTGAACCCTGTCTGTAGGAATAGAGATAGTTCTCTTAACCACTGTGCTAGAGCATGAGGTTGCTTCAAAAACGCAACAGATTAACCGTTACTAAAAATTACTAAAGTGAAAATCAGAATTTACAAAACTGAAAAAAATGAGCATGATTTTCGAAAACTTGTTGCTGTACAAAAAGAGCCTCAAGAGTATTTTATATAGCAAACGCACTACGAAGCAGGTGAAGAGGGAGGTAAACGGCATTTGAAACAGCTCCTTCTTTAACCAGGATCAAATCCAGCTTCTATGGAGTATGAGGTGGGAAGCAGGAAGGATACAGAAGAATAGGAAAATAGGGAAGTAGGGAAGAAGGAAGAGATGGTTCTAGAGGCGCTGGAGAGTGAACGTGCACCACACAGAAGGGAAATTCGCATCTCAAGTAGGCAAGGACTTATCTAAAGCTCATCCCAGTGCTGGCGCTCGCAAGATACCAACTCGCTGGAGAAGTTTGGCAACGTGTATTAAAAGCATGGAAAAAGTACATATCCTGCAACCCAGTAACTCCACGTCTCAGAACTGATCACCAGGATACAATGGGTGTCCAAAAAGATTGGCATATTAACGATGTTGACAGATACAGTTTATTTTTAAATGCTCTTGAATAGGAAATATACTACAGAATAAATTTCAGCATGGCGTATGTGCTCAATGGAATATGGTGCCCCTATTATAAATGATTCTATAGATAATTTAATGGCATGATTAAAATGTTCATGATACTAAGTTTATTTAAAAAAAAAACCAGTGTGTATAGCATTCCTGATGCCATCACTGTAGAAGGCAAACAAATTAATAACGAGTGACTGTGTGTGCACATCTATATAGAGAAAAAAAGGCAGGAAGTCTAGACACCAAGCTGTTATAATATTAAGCTGGATAGCAATTTTAAGGTGATTCTTATTTCTCTGTGTGTCTTCTGTTTTTATATTTCCTACAATAAATATATATTATTTTGTAACTAGGATCTGAAGGTGGGAAAGGGGAAAGAGGTCTCGTTGTTGCCTTAATTTTTTATTAAGAACTGAGGATGGAAAAATTGGACAGAAATATAATTCAGTCCCCCAGCCCCTTGCTTGACTTAAGAACTTTTAATGTTATTAACCATTTTATCCTTAAAAGATATGGCCAGGGAATTTTAAAACTTTATGGGCCACTATCACCTGAAATTAAATATTATGTATAGATACGCATGTATTTTTACCAAATTTGAGTACAAAGTGCGTGAGAAAGTATTTTTAAAATGTGATGCACTATGCAAAAATGTTCATATTCTTAGCTGCCACCTCTACCCTCACCTTCTCCGGGACACTTTTATTACATAATGAAAGTTGAGCTTAGTTTAAAGAAGTATATGCAAGAACAAGAAAACTATCAACCCATAAGAAAGGAACAACAAAATGTATTTTAGCGGCTTCACTTTTGTTTTCGGAAGTTTTCTAAACTATTTAAGTAGAATTCAAACAAGTGAAAAATCCCATCCATCCCTTTCTGTTAAATGAATTTACCCATATCCATATATATCACTAATATACATCAAACTGATTGGAACTGATTCTTGGATGTTATTTTATTGGTCCCTGTCCCTAATAATAAAAATACTACTACTAGCAAACACATATACTCCTTATGTATGGTACTATTCTAAGCAAAGAATGTATACTGAGTCATCATTTTACATATGATTACAAAGCACAGAAAGGTTAAAAAAGTTGCCCACGATTATACAGATGATATGTGGCAGAGCAGACACCTGAATGCAGGGAACCGGCCCCCGAGCCACTGCTCTTAATGCCTATTCTTTACTGCCTGATTACATGTGAAAGGTTACTTTGAGAGTTACAGAAGGAAAACAAAAATATGTACCTTCCTATTTGCTTCTCTATGCATAAAGACTCACCAAAGGACGGTACATTGCAGACAGGGTACTGAAATAGAAGGGGGACTATTCAAGCCTTTACATTATTTTACTTTTGAAAAATGTACATGTATTATCTACTTTAAAAAAATTAAATACAAATAATCTAAGAAAATATGTACAAAAAAGTATGTGCAGCTTGCTAACATTTGTGGCTTAAAAAGAGAGAGACACACAAACATACACAGAGCACACAATACATTTGCTTAAAAATGCATAAAATATGTCTGAAAGAATATGAAAGAATCTGATAATACTGACTGCCACCAAGAAGGGGAACTGGTACCCTTGTACCCTGGGAACAAGGGTAAGGAGGGTTCACTGTATATTATTTGGTAATTTTAAAATATTGAAACACATGAAATGATCTATTGAGAAAAAAATTCAATTAAAAAATTTTATTTACTAGATAACAGATTGATTACCTGTATGAAATCTTTACAAGCAGCATATGTCATTTTCGTAATTTTTCATGAAAAAGAATAAACAGATTAAGCTGGCATAGAAGCAAATTGATATGCAACTGCTTCCTTCTCCAGGGAAAAAAGTTACTGAATTCCCAATGAAGTGACAAAAACTATTTCAAATGATAAAATTCTACCCTCTCATGTCAATATGATACATTTAGATTTAGAAGAATCAGACTGATAGAAATCTATCCTAAGAAAATAATTTTCAAGGATTTTTAAAAACTTTTATTTTTAAAATATGGTATTTGAAGCCTTGTTCGTAACAGTTAAAAAGTATAAAAAATTTTAGAAGTGGAATAACTAAATGAACTGTGCCACAGTCCCAAAACAAAAGAAACATACAACTACTACAATGAAGATTCTGGGAACAAAGAAAAACATGCTCATGAGATAAAGGGAACTTTTACAAGCAAACAACACAGGCACAACCTGTGCATATGCTATGAGAATGACTATAAAAATGTACACATATATTTGCAAAAACGTAGATACGAAATAAGCAGGAAATGAAAAACATATTGGGATAGTGAGAACAAAGGTACAATTTTTCTATCCACATTTCCTCTAATGTTATACTGTGGTTTTAACCATAAATAACATGGGTTAGATTTTTGTGTGTGTGTGTGAACTTTTTGATATGTTTTTAAAATGAGAAAAAAATGCAAGTTACTTAGCTAGGTAATGTCTTATCCATCAAATTAGCAAAAATTAATTTCGGCGACACCCAGTTTAAGTAAGTTACAGACACTCTTACGCATAACTGGTTGGAAAGTAAATCAGTACGACTTTGCAGGGAGGCTTTTGGCCCTATCAAAATGTTAAGTGCTCACAACCTTTAATTCTGTAATCCCTCTGCTAGGAATTTACCCTATGTTTGTAGCTGTAAAAGCACACCAAGATTTATATACAAAGGTATTTATTACACTGTGTTTGAATTGTAAAACTGGAAACAACCTAAATATAAATCAATGAGGGGATATTTAGAAAAATTAAGATAAATCCATATAATTGAATACCATATGGCTGTTAAAACTGAAGCTGAAACGGAATCTGGAGTGACAGAAGTGTTTTATATCTTGATTATGGTGGTGGTTTCAAAAATGAAGCAGTGAGAAGGAACTTTCTGGAGGGACTGAAATGTTATATATCTTGATTATGGTGTATATATTTGTCAAAATTCATAGAACTGTACACCTAAAGAAAGGTAAATGTTACCATATGTAACTTACACCTCAATAAACCTGACTTCTAAATAGTATAAGCAGAAAAGCAAGGTGTAATTTAGCCCCATTTGGAAAAAAGAAAACTTAAGCTGTTAATAGTTTTTTAAGGAGAAGAAATGGTATGGGAATAAGAAGAAGGCATTTACTCTTCTGTACTGCTTGAAGTTTTTAACATGCACTTTTATTACTTTACTTAATGTCAACAGGCTTTGGTTTCCCTCTATTCAAAACTCAAGGGACTGACTGACATCAATTAGCGCCTGTGTTTGTCAATACAGAACTAACCGGTGCCTGTGGTCCCGGGAAGATGTGCTTCAGAACCTCAGTGGGAATGAAAGTTTTCGTTGAAAGCTCTTGGACTTGCTATGGCTGAATTAAGTTTCAAGGATAATATGGGTTTTGTGACCTGGCATGCTATATATAAAAACTTAATCTTATATAAATTATTATCTCACAGAAAAATGACTGAGTCCCAAACACATGGCTTATCAATTTCAACCATTAACCCTAAAGAACACCTTTAAAATAATTTTTATCATTTCAAAGGTCCAGAATTTCAGGATAGAACCATTCAAAGTTCTTTGTTATCCCCAAACATGGAAATTTCAAGACTGTAGTATTTGCAGTGCTGAAGCAATTAATACAGACTTAATGGAAAATTCATTCACGTGACAACTGTTTTTTATTGGCCTACTGACCTAGATATTTTAGTACTAAAAACATCTTGCTAATGGCTCAAGATTTTAGGACTGAAAACTTCTTGCCAATGAAAGACCAAGTATTTTTTAAAGTGGCATTTAAATGTTTCAGAATCAAGCCCATAAAAAATACAAAGATAAAACTCTCAACAACACCAAACCTCCTCCAGATACTATAGAGCCTAACACAGGAAAACGTGGAGCCCTGCAGGGGACTGACAGGAGTCTAAAGGTAGATTGTAGTAAACACATACAATCCTTAGTAGGATGGCAGAGCTTTAAGAAGCCAGCGACGTGGGCACAGAGTTACCAAGTAAAAACTCTAAGATCCCCAGGAAAGGTAACAAGTAGCTCGGCCATACTGCAACTAGAAATGGAGGCTATGCTTAAAGAAAGATTTCAGTATTGAGACTTGGAGGTACAACTGCCAAATTCTAAAATATCCCAGTTGCAAATCATCAAATAAAAAAACAAGACTGTCATGATAAATCTACACGTGACATTCCCTTTGAATGCTTATAAATATTTAAGAACTTAACCTTTGCTGTTCAATATAGTAGCTATCAGCCACCTGTGGCTATTTAAATGTTTTAATTTAGATTAAAAATTAGGTCGCTCAGTCACACTAGCGACATTTCAAGTGCTCAACAGCCACCTGTGACTAACAGCTAGCACACTGGACAGCAGAAACACAGAATATTTCCATCATCTCAAGAAGTCCTATTGGACAACACTGATTTAGACTGTAATTGGACATTTTAAAGAAAGTTTCTCCTTGAATTTCCATAATCATATTATTTTTATTCCCTATCTCAGTTACACAATGAATAGCAACAACAAAAAAATTACCTTCAATTGATACTTGAGCTAGGGAAGACCTACAAAGTTATACAGCCTTGTAATTTTTACAAGAGAAAACTGAGGCCTAAAAGGGTTTAGGCCAGTGGCCAGAGGTGGCCGGGACTGCCTTCTTCCCATTCCAATCTTCCCTTCACCTCACTAAATATAACATCCAAATGAAGCGGCAGAAGAGGTCCTTTTGTTTTGCTTCACTTATCAGTCAAATTTTGCTTGCTCAAATGTAACTGAGGAGGGTGTAGAAGGCAAACTTCTACACACCTTTCCATCTCTCAGAACTGTACAAGAAGAGAATTTAGGGGTAAAATCTAAAGATAAACACATAAAAAAGAATTACTTTTTAACTATCTGAGAAGTAACCAGATTAACTTCGAAGACCAGGGTCCTGTTAAATGTGGCAACCATGACCCAACTCCACCCAAAGAAATTCCAAATTAATCTAACCATACTGGGTTACTCTCAGAGCTTAAGCTTTGAGGGCAATGAGTTCTGCATCATTTCTTTGCTAGCTAAACATCCCCTCAGGGTCCTAGCTAAATGAATAGTGACAGAATTAGCATCTCTGGGCGACTGGTGGCACTGCTTTGGGGATTAACCTGTGTCTGACATGCCAGAATTGTTTAGCTTATTACTTCATAATAATTACTTGCAGAAAGCCACCATTAATTGTGCATTAGAACTTATACCAAATGGGGAGGTAAACAGCAATTTTACTTATTCCACTTGATTATACTTTCACACATGGATCTATCTTCACTTGCTCACTAATTCAAAATAAGTGTGCTCAATAGCAACATTTACTGGGTTTCTATTACGTGTGCTCAACCTCTAAAATATGTGATCGCCAAATGAAACAGAATTGAACACTGGGGAAGTATCTGTGGAATCACACAGTCCAGGTACAATAACTTCCAAGAAAGTTAATACTTAGAATAAAAAAGTTTTCTGAATATAGACTGAAATTAAGCCAGCAAACAATGCAGGTTTTTTGGAGACCCTCTCCACAAAATAAAAACAGGAAAAAAACCTCTTTTAAAAACAAAGTTACATGACTATGCTTGAAATAGGAAGGTGCAGAATGCAAAAAAAAAAAAAAAAAGATTTTTCCTAATGACAAAATGCTTAATGTGTTGTTGTTGTTGTTAAAGGAGATCCTAGAAATATAATGCAGAGACTCCTTAATAAACCCTAAAATTCTAAGAATAACAGGATAGATGGTTAGGTCCTTCGCTGTTTGGTGAACAGCTCTAGACTTACTTTTGTAGAAAGTGGAGTCTTCCTGTTGATTGATAATTTCCAATCTCAGAATCGTACAGTGCAGTGCAGTGAGGCTAGGAGCCAACAAGGGAACAAGGTCTGTTTTTGCACTCTTCCCTTATGGGGGGAGATCCCCTGGCCTCTGTGAAATTGTATGTAAACTCTGTGCCCCTGTGCATTTCTCAAGGACCTCATCTCTCCTCCACAACCTCGCCAGATCCCAAGGGACCTATTATCCTACACAGGTAAACAGCCCTGCCTTAAGACAATGCATATGCCCCCAAGCCTCGGGTGAACAGTCTGAAAATCAAGATACAGAGTTTTATTTGAAGGTCAGAAATAGTGTCCATTTTCCCATTTTATTTTTCCTGGATCAGACCATTATATGAACAAATCTTAAGGAAAATTTCTTTTATACATAGCTTACAAAAAGCACCAAGATTTTCTAATACAGGAAGGAAAAAAAGCAAACAAAATTTAAGCACCACCTTGTACAACATTAACAGCTGAAGAACTGTTATTCAAGAAAGTGTGTCAAACATTAACAAACTCAAGCTACTTCCAGCCACAAGAACATAAAATGTAACAGATCAGTTCAAGGCAAAGGGTATGTGTAGCCATGGTCCATAGCCAAACACTTCAGTAGGTCACCGGAATCAAGAATTTAAAAAATTAAGGAGCATAAGTAACTTGTATGTTGGTCAATGAATATGCAGTTTATTAACATTTTTACCTTCCTTTTTTGCAGAATGATTTTAAACTTGATCCAACACTGAACATCAACTGGAAGTAATTACTATCTTTGTCATTTAAATCTAGAAAGTTACATTAGTAAAAAACTATAAAATTAAATGGAAAATAAATTTTGGAAAGAGTACACCTCTAGGCAGTGTTTACACAAAGCATATTCCAAGCAACAACAGTGCACAGAATCATGGGTGAAGGGTTTCGCTGGTCAAATAGCTGGGCAATGCTGAATTTTAAAAATTGACAAGTTTCTTTTCATGTCTGAGAGTCTTCAGTGCTTTCAATATGTATTACAAATCTGTAGGTGAAAATTTGACCACAAGCCTTTTTTTTCTCAGAATACTTCCAAGTCCCTCAAAAGACCAATCTGCGAAATTTTGAAATGCTAGCTTAGTATGTGGTCTGGCAATGATGAACCTAAATTCAGGTCAGCAGACACCTCTGGAGCAGGAGAGGAGCAACTAAAGGGACCTTTAACCATATCTGTAATGTGTGTAATGTGTACTTCTTTTTAAAATTCAGAAATAAGTATGGCAAAATGTAAGGATTTGACATAGCCGAATGGTAACACAGGAAAGTGTTATGAAAAACAGTTAAACATACGGTGTCAGAAAAGCATCCAGTATACAAATAAAAACAAACTCAAATGGCATAGGGGGTAGACACATCATAAATTTGCCCATCTTCTACTTAACTTAACATATTTAATTTGCGTATGCAAGTAAAATGGTTTCTATTTATTTGTACCATGTATTTACATGGTACTGACAAAGGCTGACCTAAATGAAATTGTCAAGTAGGTTAAAAATTGAAATTAAACATACATCTCATAAGATTAATGCCATGTAACTACTTCTGGCATAAAGTGAAAAAAATTATGAATATATGACTAAGTATATAATTTCTGAGTCCAATTAAAAATTTAAAGTATTCAAAAAAAGTACAAGGCTATTTTGTTGAATATTTATCCAAGCAGATTAAAGCAAAGGAATGCAACAACCAACTATTCTTTCAGCCTCATTGCTGTTGTACTCCCCCAGTTGCTGGATGTTAACAATCAATGTATCAAAGCACTTCAGCCATTTGTCTGCGATGGGAGATACTTGGTGTCCCACACAACGCAGAAACCAGCCACAAAGTCCTTTGTAAGAAAGGGTACACTGGTGTGTGCGTGTGTGCGCATGTGTATGTGTCTGTGTGTGTGTGTGTGTGTGTGTGAGCACGTGCGTAATTAGTCAAAGTTCTCTAGTAAACATTTCTGCACACATTCATATTTCAATAGTAATATACAGATGATACAATATTCTTTTAAAGGATCAAGAAGAAAAGCATAGAGCCATTGCTTGAAAAACTAGAAAGAAAATGTAAACCCAAAAACTCCTTTAAAAGAATGAGCAGGGCTACCAGCAAGTGCGGTACCTCTGCGACATTAATAGTAAAGTCATCAGTGCCAGCAGGTACCTTGGCCAAGAATGAAGAGAAGTCATGACTGAAACTCTAATAAAGAAAAAGCAAAACCACTTAGAATGATACTTTAGGGTACTTCTAGAGTAAGCCTTCCTTCTGAAAACAAGGTAAAAAATATGGTTCACCCAGTTGGCCATCTTAAGGAGACTGTTTTTTTAAGTTGAAGTTTAGATACATAAAAGCAACACATAATCTTGGTCAAAGTAGAATTAATTAACCCCATGGCAATCATGGCCATGCACAGCATCAACTGTACTTTGAATCTCTGAGTTTTGCCAGACTATTCTTGGGTATATGTGCACACTTGTGGTAAATGTGGTTCCCTATATAATCCTCTCCATCTACTACTATTCACCTCTTGGAAGAAAGGAAGGTAACGATGGCAAGGTTATAGAAATTTACCTGTACCAGAACAAAAGGGTTATGGGAACCCCTAAATACTGCTGGGGTAAGTATGTATCACATGATTCCCAGCACATTGTGTAATTTCTACCTATAACTAAAACTCTTCCTACAAATGAATATTCTGATATGGCATTACACTCCCATTGGATCTTGATAATTATCTTCAATTCTGTTTCAAAGCAGAAATAAGATAATGGAGAAAACCTCAACTGGGAGCTGGTCCTATTGTCTAGTTTCCATCATAGTGAAAACATATTCCAATAAAATATTCATTAGCCCATAGTGATATAAATAAATAATAAATAAGAGGGGGAGAAGAGCTGAATTTCTCATACGTGAAAATTCCAAATAACTTAGGTTCACCCTCAAGGACGTGGAGCATAATTCCCAGCCCCTTTGGTGTGGGCTGTGCTTCACGACTTCCTTTCAGAGAGAACTGTACGGAGAGGGGGAGAAAGAGTAGCCTTTCACTGGAGAACGGTGACAAACACTGCTTCAACCTGCTGCCCAAAGTCAACCTCAAGTCATGTTGACAGTATACACCCTCTTGCTCTGACGTGATAAAAATGGCACTTCACCTCTGTGATCTACCTCCCCAAATCCCATAAAACCAAAACCAATCATGAGAAAAATATCAGCTAAAACCCAACTGAGGGCCATTCCACAACTACCATAATACTTCTCATCAAAACACTGGCAGCAAGAAGACAGAGGAACAAAATCTTGATAGTGCTAACGTGGGGGAGAAACTTTGAATCTAGAATTCTGAATCCAGCCAAAGCCTCATTATAAATGAAATGAAGACGTATAATAAATTTTCAAAATTTTGCCCATAGATCTCAGAAAGAAAAAAAACTTTTGACCATTCTAGAAACGTGGAAACCAAGTAATACTGATTAGGAAATGTGAAAATCCAAGCCAACTCAAATTAAACTTAACATATTATAAAGAATGCCATTATTTCCTCATGGAGGTGTTTTAAAATCTGCCATCTTCTTGTACTTTGTTGAATGAATGAATGAATGTATGACGAAAAGCCCAGAGAAAAAAAAACAAAAAACCAAAACTGTGTTCTTAGGAAAAACAGATCAGTGTTTTATTTTGCCCTCCTCTCTGAGCAGCGTCGTGAAATCACAAAAATTCTCATCTCCACCTACAATCTACTATATACTTCCTTCCCTCTGGAAGAAATAACCACAAGATAAAGTGAGCTTTGTCCAACAGGCGCACAGGTACAGTGTCAGAACAGTTTTATTTGGAATCAAGGAAAGGATATGTTAAATATAATTTAATTCACGTAGGTACTAATGTTTAGTGCTCATGTGCTATACAGTGGTTATTAGTAAAAAGATTTGAAGTGAACTTGATCTGTTTAAACCTCAAATGTCATTTACCATCTTACATAATTTACTTAACCCTTGCTAAGCCTTTATATTTCCATGTGTAAAATGGACTACTCAATCATTGGGTTGTTTCAGGAATTAAATGAAATGTATGAAGCACTTAGCATCATGCCTAGCACACATTTTGAATAGTCAAATTTTAAAAACTCTTATTTTGATCCAATCTCTGCCCTGAAAAAGCTCACCATAAGGACAGAGATTTCCATGTAGAGCTAGTTATTCAGCAAGAGCTGTCACTACCATGAACAGAGTATGGGAAAGCAGAAAATGGTTCAATTTGAAAGTACTTCCCACAAGTGAGCCTTCTTAAGACTTCGCTAAATTTCAGTCTTCAAGTGACCCAAGAAAAAAAGAACACGGAGTTCTAATTACCAACATCCAACTTAAGTATTAGACTTGATCTAATGCCATTTCTCTCTGAGAACTGGAAAACCTACAATGGGG
The DNA here is from genome assembly GCF_965194825.1 of Balaenoptera physalus. NCBI lineage: Eukaryota > Metazoa > Chordata > Mammalia > Artiodactyla > Balaenopteridae > Balaenoptera > Balaenoptera physalus. The sequence goes on along the minus strand of NC_138885.1, from coordinate 7,328,496 downwards.
GCCATCATTGCCTTTATTATATTATTTTGACTGTGTTTTAAGTAACTAAGAAAGACAGGTAATACTTTTGATGACAGACGATACTGTTAATTCCACTAGACTAAATGGCAGTCTCCAATACTGAGATAAAACCAATCACTTTTTTTTTAATATTTATTAAGTAAATATTTGAAAATTCTCTCTACATTTTTTTCTATTTTTATTAATATTAACACATTTCTAGGAAAAAAGAAACCTATGGGAAAAATACTAGGTTTAACTCAAGTGTCTTTCAGTTATTTTAATTGATCACTTACCTCTAAATTCCCCCAAATGCCATGGATTACCTTAAACTAGAAATACATGATTAAAAACTTAAATGTATAATATTTCTTAAGAAATGGAGAAATGATAGAAGTAGGAAGAATACCAGGAGGGATGTAAGGGAAACTGTCTCAAGGTCACTAATGTGAAGAAGGAATTGAGTCTTGGAATAAATCATGATTTTACTACTAAGTTAAATTATGTATGCAAGCCCCTTCCTAAATTACTTTGAAAGATTTACAGTGGATGCACTTATTTCCCACGACGGTCACTGACCACAAACGTTATGAAAATTTCAAAAAACTTCAACCTAAATGTGGGCAATTCTCCAAAAATAGATGGGGCTCAGTGATGAATGAACCATAGCACAGAAATAAAACACAAAATACACAAAGGACTGCTGGGGCCTTAAAGACTCTAGGCTCCAGGACAGCTCAGTGACAAAGGCTGTGATGCTGTAATGAGGGTAATTACAGAACTCTCCACAAAGCAACTTGTCCAGGCCCCTCCTCCTGCCTTCCCATTTATATAGAACAGCTGCACTCAGCTAAAGCCAGACAACGGCTTTCTAAAACAAAGCAATAGTACGTCTGGGAAGAAATCCCAGAACAGGACTTAAGGCTGGAGGGAAAAGCAGCACAAAGTTTGTGCCAATGCCATACTATGACCCTGGAGGAAGGAAAGGAGAAGGGAGAGGAGAGAAAGAAGGAAAGAGGAGGGGAGATGAGACAGGAGAGGAGGAGGAAAGGGGAGGGGGAAAGGGGAGAAAGGAAGGTAGTTCCATCCACCCAAGGGTGAAATAAACTGAGCACTGCATCTCAGAATACAACACACTTACTTTCTTACTTTGGCAATTGTGGCAGTTGCCCGTTTACTCCAAGACTGTCCTTCCCCACACAGCTCACTACACACGCGCTCACACACAAACACACACGCGCGCACACGTGCGCACACAGAGTCCACGGTGAGGTCTATTATCGAGCAGAGAGTCCTTTGGGCCAGTGGACTTACTCAACTGCAAAAGAAATGAAAAACAGCCACTTATACTAACCAACACAAATCTTCATTCAAATATTTGGCCAACCAAGGATCACTGGACATTTGAGAAAAATCAAACAGGAGGAAAGAGAAAGACCAGGAAAAAGAAACAGATTAAGTGATTCTAGGGAAAACAAATAGGAACAGACCCAACCAAACTAAACACACATATACACACATACACACACACCTCGATTACTATGCTAAAAGTTTTAAAGGGTATATGCATTTCAAAAAAACAAACAACAAAACAGGCCACCATGAAAAATGAAAAGACCAGAGAACCACTAGGGAGTCCTGGAAATTAAACACGGCAGTGGATAAAATAAAAATTTCATCAGAAGGGCTGAATAACAGATTGGGCATGATTGAAGATCATATTCTGGAAGATAAAATAGAAGAAATCTCCCAATACTTGGAGCAAAAGATGGAAACAGAAAATATGAAAGAGGTAATACACAGTAGATAGCTCCAAGAGGTCCAACATTCATATATCAAGTTCCATAATACAAGCAGAGACAGTACGAAATGATAATCAAAGAAGAAAAACCCTTTGACTAGGATAAAGATTTGAGATTGTAGATCAAAGTGAGCCAATGAAGATGAAGTTTAAAATCTTATACCTATACCCACAGTAAAAAAATAATAATAATAATAAAATAAGTCCACAGGAAAAAAGAGATCATTTAAAAAACATTCAGAAGGGAAAACTAGGTTACATACAAAATAATGAGAACTGGAATAGCATATGACTTCTCATCAGCAGAACTGACAGAACATAGTGGAAGCCTTCAAAATCCTGAGGGAAAAGAATTTCAAACCTAGAATCTGAAACCCAAACTATGAGTCAAGTATGATGGCAAATTATAGACCTCTCCAGACATCAGAATTTTGAAATTTACCTCTCAAGCACTGTTTCAGGGGGGTGGGGAGGCGGGGGGAGTATATTTTTAACTAAATTGAAAAACAAAAACAAAAACAAAACAGAGTGGACTTAACAGGGGAAGGCAAAGAAATCCCAGTATGACTGCAATCACAGGCACAGAAGACAATCAGTCCAAATTAGAGTAGGAAGTCAGAGAACCAGGTGAAGAATATCTTCAAAAATAAAAATAAAATGCATTTACTATAATTGCAAAATTAAAATTTAAAAACTTGCTACGATAAAGGCTTTTAGTGCCATTAAGAAAGAAGGGAAAGTAATTACAAATTGTAAGAAAAACTAAAGCAAACTTAATTATGGCATTACTTTCAACAGTTTATAGGACAATCGATTTAAGAAAACAGAGTCTCACTTGATCTTGATAATCTTCAAGTAGGACAACTTTTAACTGCCACAGAGTTTTATAAACCTGCTTGTACTACTTGTTTCTGAGATCAACAGGCTCATTCATATTCACAATTCTACTTATTGGTTTCATTTTTTTTTTAGAACTGAAACCTTGGTTAAAAATCCTTGGAGAGATAAAAGGGAGATAAGTAGAAAAGATATTGAGGGGCACAGATTTCCTTAGGTAACATAATGGTGAGTCAAGGAACGCTGCCTAAAGTTGGTGGCCCCCAAAAATAAAGAACTAAGAACATTTAACGCTATATGGGAAACTATCAAAACAACTACAATTCATAACAAAGCCCAGAATGTAGAAGGCAAGGCTGGTGGTGTAAGTACTTGAAATTCTTCACCTTTCATGATAGGTAGTAAAGAGACACTGTGTCAGGTAGATATACCAAGAAATATTTTAAATTCTGATGGTAACCACAGGAATAAACAAATTAGTTTAAAAGGATTATCCACATTCCATCCCTCTATGGTGCTGGAGAAAAGATTTTACCATATGTGCATTTTATTTATAAATTTTAAAAAATAAGCTTACATTTTTAAATGGTGGAAATTTCCTCAAATGTTAAGCCTACAGTATCTCTAGAATTTTTGGCTGGATCACAACATTCTTAAAGTTTATCGTTAATGACTCCAGGATGGTGAGGACAACTCAGAAGTATCTTCCAAAAGTTTGAATGGTCATGCTCTGATCCATCAAGTTTACTGCTAGGATTCTATCCTAAAGGAAAATTTACTTAAGTGGGAACAAATATAAAGGTACAATGAAGCTTAGTGCACAACTTTGTCTTTGTAAAACTTCTTGCAAATCCTAAATGTCTGTCATTGAGAATGGTAAAATAAGCTATGGTAGATACATGCTATGTAATGTTATAGAGCAGTTACTTTAAAAAGACTGGAATAGTAATGAGACGGAAGAATGATCATGATATACTGTGTTGTGAGAAAAGCAAACAGCAGAAGAATATATGTAGCATAATCCCGTTTCAGTAGTTTTTTTTAAAAAGTATCTTTTTGTATATGCGTAAGAGTTGTAGAAACATTCACACCAAACTATTAATGGAATAGTGATGACCTCTGAATGTGAGATTGGAAACAGGGAGGGCAAGACACTGACTTGTTACTTCTAAGTGTTTGAACTTTTTATGAATGTTTATTACCCTTGTAAAAGGCAGAAAATTCTCAAGAAAACATCTTCAACATTAATCCTACCCAATTCTTTCCTTACCTTTCCACCCCTCCATTCCCCCAACACTGATGCATCATAATATATCTCAGCCTTCCATATGGCACATGGTAGGAATGTGTGAATCCAGACATTACAATTCTCTCCAAATCTCACTTCCACGTGATACACAGAATATACTTGTCGTCATGCATGACTGATGGAAAAAAATGCATCTTACAATGTTGCATGTGGTCTTCAGCTTGGTTGGTTAGGAAATGGTGCTGCTAATAAAGCCAAGGTTGCAAGTGATATCCACATATAGGTCAGTAATTGTTATGGAGTCAGCCTGCATTTGTACTCATCATCTGTCATCTTTCTGGTGACAGGACAAGGTGTGGAAAAATCAACATAAACCCATTTTAACTAGTGAGAACGCTTCTTAAAAGATACATACTGATAGTGGGCTTCAGTCTCTTGGTTGTATTCTGAACACAGCTGTGCACACGTATGACCGCAGTTTATACATTTCTTTGCCAGTCAACCACACTAAGTTGTGTCATCAGTGTTTCCCAGAGAGAGAATGCCGGTTAACCAGGTATCTGCAGCAACACCGCCTGTCTGTGCTCTGTGGGACCAATGTGATGTTGGGGTGTGTGGGACCACAAAGGTCTCAGTTTCTGGTCTTTAATTCTCATCTTCAGCCATCATACCAAACACAAAATCAAAGTAATGTGGCAGAGCGAAGGTTTCTCAACCTTAACTGTGCTTGAAGAATGATTTTTCTTTTACTACTCATGTTTAGAAAAGGCAACTATATAAGGAGAAAATCAAAGACTGAAGAAAATCAAAGTAAGAACTTATAATGTGACTGCATTGCTAGAAATGGAGTATGTGACCTTGATCTAACTTGTCTATTTAAAATGCCCAAATAACTCACACCGCAGAGATGTATCATTTTTTTGGCCATTATATCCTTTCAAGATATTATAAACCTAGTAAAAAGTAGCAATGGAAAGAAAATTCTGCTGCATCTATAGAATAACTTAGTATATCTTATATTCACCAAATATGAATTTACCTAACTAGAACTCAAAAAAACAGCTAGTGATTCTCAGGAAAGATTCAAATGTACTGTCTATTCAAAAACCAAACAAGCAAGCAACCAAAAAAAGGAACAGAACTTTGGGGACAGTGCATGGGGAATGGTGGGAGTGAATTATTGCCTTAAGGTAATGCTGTGATTCTGAGATGACAGTGGAAATAAAGTATGAGGACTTATATAAATAAAGCTTTAAAAAATAAGTCATAGTTCCATTTCAATATAATGTTATTTATTTAAATGTGGCTTACAATACAATTAATTTTATCAATGACACATCTAAACCTAAGAATCACTACTGAAATAGGATAATCATATATGACAATCCATCCCAATTCTTGATCTAGTAATCTCCTCTTAAATAAACCCTTTATAATATCTTTCCTAATCAATTCCGACCTCCTCTTAAACCAAATTAACTTAAATGTGTTACTTTCTTTACACCCTCCATGCTTTCTGCATCTTTCCTAGCACATATATGACTTAAGCAACATTTACTTCATGCCTGCAACATGAGAAGTGCCTTCTTCTGCGTACTTCTGGGACCCTCACAACAACCCTGTGAGGTAGGTACCATGAGCTCCGCTTTACAGAGGAGGAAGCGCATACTGAGAGAGACTGACCTGCCCAATAGCAGAGCTGGGATTCAAAGCCAGACCTGCTGCTCTCAGATGAGTAATGTTTAAAGTACCCCAGACGAAAAAACAAAGATTGCCCAAGTAGAAACTATGACTGCAGCCAGAATTTTGGAGCAGCTGGAGAAGAGGTTCGACAACATTAATGATTTCTTCTTCCTTGTCACTTAACCACTGTAAACAGCAATTACACTATATTCTCCTATACTTTATTTTAAAAAAAAATTTTTTTTTGGCCGTGCCGCGTGGCATGCGGGATCTTAGTTCCCCAACCAGGGATTGAACCCATGCCCCCTGCAGTGGAAGCGCAGAGTCCTAACCACTGGACCACCAGGGAATTCCTGTATTCTATATTTTAAAGGTAGCAATACACAAACAGAGAATTTACCCCTCCCTTTTTTATAGAAAAAAAAATGACACATTACAAACAGACTTGCACTCATCATTGACTATAAAAAGACATAGTAAACTGGTACTACTTCACAACAACCCTTATGGTAAGTGGATAGTTACAAAGAAAACATAGATGCAAATCTACTGGTTATAGTAAACAACAGGAAAAGTGAGTTTTGTGGGGATCATGAAAATGGGTTGCTGCCCAGATAGATTTAATTTTAAATTACAAAACCTTATCTGGGCACTTTAAATCAAGAGAATGTACCACAAACCCTTGTGCCTAAATTACATGAAGATGTATTCTGGCATCTACAATTGGCCCAAATCAACCATATTCTAATGCTACTACTGCTCTACTAAAAGCATCAAGAGTTCAAAAGTTTTGCAATCTAAATCCTTTCTTAAAGGTTTTTGAGATTCTCATAAACATTCAAAGCTATCATGAAGATTTCAATGACAAAATATGATTATATTCTTTATTTCTATAGGAATATTCTATAGACCAATGGCAAAACTAGTAGTACCACATAAAGAGACTGGTTTGCCTATAGTGTGTCTTGCTTGTCTAATGGAGCTAGACATTTTGAATTCTCTAATCATGTGACACTATCCTAATGTGCTCTATACTTTTAATAAGTACCTATAGTCAAGTCTTAATTACAAACCTAACTTTTCTAGTATTAAAACTTACTCAGTTTTTACCAAATGACAAAAAGATTCAGTATTAAGAATACTCCCAGTTTATTATTCAAGGTAAAGATTCAACAGAAGAAGCCTATCTTGCAGTTTCCTAGGAGACAAATTTTGTTCTGAAGACCTTCACATTAAAAAAAAATTATCTCCAGACTTGCATGAGCAGATGCTCCACAAATACATGATTTTTAAAAGCTACCACTTTCAAAATCACAAAAATGGTAAGAACTACCTCATTAATCATAGGGATATTTTTCTATGCACTATAATACAATAATACAGTGCTTACTTTAGTATATGAAATTAAGATACCATTAAAAGTGATGCTTTTAAACCAAAAATCTCCAGCTATCACTTGTATTGCTCATGAAGACAAGAATAAGTGCTTGACTCCCCCCTCCATACCCAGGGCCTGGCACCTAGCTTGGCACACAGTGCACAGCAATTACTTAAATGAATAAATATACATTTCTTTTCAGTGATCTTTGATGCACATGAATAAACTACAGAGTGGAGTTTCAAAACATGGTCCTTTTTTTTTGCCTTAAGTCAACCTGAGAGTTCATAAAGAATTTTACAATTATTATAATTATTAATTGTAAGGCTTTTTTAAACAGTGTTCATAAGTCTTAAAAACCTTTAAAATCCCTTTGGTGTACACTGCTATGTATTATATTAACAAAGACAACAGAGAAAATAAACAGTTGACTCTTCCCAGATCTAAAGAACTCCTAAAGTATGAAAAACTAATTCCTAGACACTAAATTTAGTAAAATAAACCCTAAGATCCCCAGAGAGATTAATGCAGCAAAACTGACTCATCTTATTTCTTAAAAAGGACATGGTTTTACCCACTAAAGGTACTCCGTGCTTTTCCAAAGTCTGCTTTACACCACTTCGCTTTTATGAAAGATCTACATTAGTACAGGCATACCTCCAAGGTATTGTGGGTTCGGTTCCAGACCACCACAATAAAGCAAATATTGCAATAAAGCAATTCACATGAATTTCTGGTTTCCCAGTACTTAAGCTATATTTACACATACTGTATCTATTAAGTGTGCAATAACAGTATGTCTTAAAAAAATGTACCTACCTTAAATAAAAAATAATGCTATTGGAAAATGGTGCTAATAGGCTTGCTTGAAACAGGATTGCCACAAACGTTCAATTTGTGAAAAATGCACTATCTGTGAAGTGCAACAAAACGAAGTACAATAAAACAAGGTATGCTTGTACCTGTTTTTGCTAACAGAAAGAAATCCAAAGAGAATTTCTGCTTTTACAAAAAAAGGCAAAAAGCATTTGTTTTGCAGCAAAACCGAGATAGAGGCAGTGGACACCCTGAGCAACAAGAGTGGCGCCACCAAGCGCCTTCCCTAGGAACTACACTCAGCATCTCAGCAGCAAGCCATGGTAGCCTGCGAGCACCTGCGCTTTATTTTGTGCATCCGCTGGCAAGCTGAGTCCTACTTTAGGATAGTGGGGGAAACCTGTAATTACTTCTAGCCAGCTGAAGACTGGCATGATTCCCAATTTCTCTGCTTTGTAAAAATATACCTGTCAGTATCACCGCAGCTTGTTCAAGTGACAGACCCAACAGGTCACTGCTATTAAATCCTGACCTCCCCCAGCTGGTCCCTACATAGTGAGAAGCCAGTTGGACTTAAATGCTATTGGGGGGCGGTGGGGGGGAAGCAGTTGCTGATCTCTGAGAACTAATCTGATGCTCACAGCTAAGCCTCTATGTTATTAAAAACTGATCCGACATTTACAGCTAAACCATTTTGTTCTCCTGTTGGACAATCTCACTAAACATCTGTATCAAATTAAGTCATTCTGAGATCATGATGACGTGAAACAAAAACAAGGTCCTGCACAACCTACAAAATACCAAACATCTCTCTTATGCTAAAAGAGTGATAGCCCTCACTTCTTTGAACCCTTACCTCAATTACCCAAAGTCCAAATCCTATAATATAATCTTTATAACATCCTCTTACTGAGATACCCCGTGGTTCCCTATAGTCTGTGTTCTTTGCTTAAGATGAGTAATAAATCCAATTTGTTCAACTACAGGTATGCTCCTGGTGGTCTCTGACGACAGGTACTTACATTTGTCAATACTAATAGTAGAATAAAATAGACTAAGTGTTCTGGGGTTACAAAATGACTCTAAAACATGCCTTATTAATACACATCTCATAATTCACAGGGAGGGCAGCTTTGGATGATTTTGGTATAAGATTTCTTCCCTTTTGCTTTCAATGTCAAAACCATGCTAATATGTGTTGAAGAGTTCAGATAAAATAAAAAGCATTATTGCCAATCATACTGAGAAGGCATAGGAGAAGCCTATCTAGCCAAGATGATTCGGAGAATGAGCAGTTCATCAAGAGTCAGTTCAATTGAAGGTATGCTCAAGTATCTGGGCTACACCCAGTTCAGAAGGATTTTTTAAAAAGGGTTCCAGGAAAATACTCAGCAATAATAAAACCAAAGGTATGTAAGGAAAAGGTGGAAGAAAATAACTCTTAAAAAAAAAAAAAGTGCTCACCATAACTACTGGAAAATCTAGATAATAGGTTAGTATGAGAAGAAAATGAAGATTTTCATATGCACTTTTCCACTGAAAGATTTTTTTAGATGTACAAAAAAATCTCCCACTTTACAGCTGAATGTTACTTTTGTAAGAATTAATCACATCCAGACAGAGGTTAAAAAAACCAAGAATGCCAACTTAAAACAAACAAGTTTCTATAACACAAACAAATCTACTAGACACTAAAATCATCATTTTGTCAAAAAAAATTTTTTTAAAGCTAATCTATTCATAACTATATGTTTAACAGAAAAGTGAAAAACCAGAAGTCTTAAAGAACCTGAGGATAATAATTTTTAAAAAGCCCCTCTGGCCCAAAGAAAAAACAGAAAACATCTTTTAACTTGTCAACTATAAAATCCGCTTTAAAAGAAAGAAAGAAAAAAAAAAAACTATGAAAAAAAAAATCACCCATTCCTTACCTTCCAGATGTAACCGGAAGATTTTCATGTCTAAGGTTGGGGACATGGGTGAATGTATGCCTGTTCCCCTAGTGCCTACTGTGTCCTTCCAGGCCACAGAAGATGTAAGTTTGGAGTCTGAGATCCCAAACATGAAAGTCACTGTCTTCAAAGGCACATCATTTCCTAGGAACCTGCACTGTGGGGACATTTTGGGTGAGAGAAAACATTTTCACCACCACTGCCCTCTAACATGTAGCACACCAAGTGCTGCATATATTACAACCTGATTTCTCTTGTTATATAGGCATTACCATTCACTTTTTATGGATCATGAAAACCTGGTTATTCAACAAGTAGAAGGAGCAATGACTTAAACTCATCTTCTGATGCCATGATGCAGTTGAAAACCATGACTTCAACATATCAATAAAAAATGTTTAAAAGTTTGTTCAAAGACAATATATATTATACCATGTAATGTCTGTGTAATTTACAGTAGGAAAAGGAAGTCTGTGGTAAATGAAGTACTAAAAGACTTTAGGGAACAACGGGCTAAATATTCATAAGTTACATTTTACAGTAACCTCCTCCGTAAATCTCTTCTAAATTTATTTTTTTCAAGAAATGCAAATTTATTGCCTGCTGGATTTTAGCACATTTAATTCAAATGTGATTGTAAAATAACGATGAAGGAAACACCACAATATTGACTACTCTCTCTTTACGGTCCAGACCTTAACAACAGTGCCAAGCCTTGTCCTTCACAATCATCACAGTCCTTGGTGAGCCTCCTCCAGGACTGAAACTCTCCTCTACCCAACTGAGCCTTTCAAGCACCTATCATCTCACGGGCTTCAATCTCTAATATCCAATTCCCAAATCAGAACTGTGTCAGCATCTTATTTCCTCATGGTGGAAGGATAGCAGATTTTCCTTTTTTTAAAAAAAAAGTACAAAAGCAATTATACCCCTAAAAAAAAAAAAAAAGGTACAAAATATAAAGTAAAAAACTACATTTAAAACACTTAATTCAAAAAGTTAAAGTACTTTATAGTAACATTTAATGATTTTTCTGCTAGAATTTAATTAACCAAACAAAATGCCTAGCGTACTCTTGAATCTTTGTTTTAACAAAGATTTTATTTTTACCCAGAAGACCCTTGGTGATTTACATTTGCATGGCACATTAAAACATTAAATCTGTAAAACTCAAAATGTCCTCAAAAGTTAGACTAAGCCACTTGAAAAAGATGTAAATGGAATAGTTTCCATAAATCTCTGAAAACTAAATTAAATGATCTGATTTGACCATTACAAAAAATATGTAAAATATTAATAACACCAAACTTTTGAAGTATTTCAAAACATTGAGGGCCTACAGAAAGAACATTAGAAGCGGGTGGTGTACTATATGACCTCAAGAAAGAAGCAGGATTTATGTTCAGAAATCATCAAACTTACAATGAATGCTCTTTAACTTCTAATACCTCCTGTAATATCATCCTGTTTGCTCCTAGAATCACTTTATCAGTCGGGCCCATATCTGCTACATCCTATGTCAGGATCTAGATCCCACCCTGTAACAAACTCCACCAAAGACTTCTGGGCTAGAATAGGCTACACGCCCAGCCAGTCGGCTGTCAGCTGGCAAGATGGATGCGATGGGGACAGAGGATGATCAGGAGGCTGAAACGGTTGATACTAGATTTCTATATTTAAGTCCTGTCTATTGTGACAAAAAAATATGTGGAATACACTTTCCCCAAAACTCCTAACTTACTGCTTATCACATTCCTCATCAAAGATGACAAACAGAAATGACATATTCCCAGAGTTATCACTAGCTCACCCAACTTTATTATATTGCTAAATGGAGTCTGAAGTTTAAAACTGTGATCGAATTCAGTCAATAGGAAAAAAAAACCTGTTCTTTCCTCAGAGAAAAATAAATGCTGTCCCAAGGAATCAGTCTAGACACCAATTACCACAATCTGCTGCAGCGTGATAAGCTGTGAAGACTGTTGGATTTCAGTTATTCAGCACTATGCTCACCATAGTACTAGGCCAATTTACAAAACATGTGAAGAAATGAAAGAACTAGGGAACTGCTGAAAATGCTGCTTAAGGGACAAGATAATGCCTTGTAAATATATCAGCAAAAGAATCAAGCACAGCGTCTTGACCAGTAGGTAATCATTAAATATTCAATTCATCTAACAATTAAAATAGAATCTTTAAATGTTTCCATATGAGATCTTAAGATCTAAACTTCCCTTTACTCTTTGCCCAATTCTAAGCGCTGAATTTTTTATACCTGAAAACATTAGAAAATCATGACAACTCTGTTTAAACAAGTGCTCGTATTTATGGACTACCTGTAAATAAAAACTTGTACTACTGTAAAAACTAATGACAATGGCTGAAAAATATTTAAATGAGAAAAGTAGAATACACTTCTGAAATAACCATTTTAATCCTTAAATAGGCAGAGACAGGGAAACAGGCTCTGAAATTAGCTTTAGAAATGACATAATAGCTGGCATCCACTGAACACTCTTTTTTATGGCACTAGTTAAGTGCTTCTTATGAATTAACCCATTTATTTCTTGCAACTTAGTAGGTTGGTACTATTATTAATCCCCATTATACACATGAGGACACAACCACAGTAATGTGACTTACATAGCTGCTAACAGCTAAAACTGTGAATCACATTCAGATTGCGATTGTAGTAATACACAATACTATCTCTTTATACACTAACTTCTGTTACGTAGCAGGAAACTAGTAAAAGAAGCTAATCAGAAAAAATAGTAAAACATTATTTTCAAAAGAGTACAGAAGCAAATCAAGGAAAGGAAATTAAGAAAGCTCCACACAAGGGAAAGTGAGATGATAGAAACCACAAAATGACAAAATAAAGAACAGTAGAAAAAAAGGAAAAATAATTTAATGAAAATATCTCTGGAAGTCTAAACTACCTAATAGAAGGCTTAGGTGGAAAAGAGGCAGGAAGGAATCTTTAGAGTGCTGAAAACACTCTGTATCTTGATCTAAGAGGTGGTTAGATGAGTGTGTAAATATGTAAAAATACATCATATCGTACACTTAGGATCTGTGTACTTTACTGTATATGTATATGTATAATATGATCTAAAAGTATAAATATTTTAAAATATTTTTTATAAGATGAGGTGGCTTTGAGGCTCCATTTATTACTTCAAGCAATAGGATTAATTATATTATCTAATGTCTCACCAAAAATATTTTTAGAACAGAAGGTGGCAGTATCTCCTCATGGGATAATATCCCATCCACTTAACCCTTTGTAATGAATGTATCCACATGCTTGACTTTCAGGCTTTTGGGTCTGCCTTAAAACATGAAACTACAGTTAACAGACAACCTAATCCAGGTTAATTATTATCAAATAGAACCATCCTTCTGAAAAAGGAGTGCATTCTATAATCTCCGTAACAGTTGGCAAAGCTAAACATGGCATAACTTGAGCAAAGGAAAGCCTAACAGCTCACAGAATAGCCCATTCTCTTTTCAACAAAAAAATTCCATAATTAAATCCAAATATGATGTCCCCTTTATTCTAGACATATATACAATAAATCCAATCCTACTTCCATACAAAAAGCCTTTAAATATTTGAAAATGACAAAACTTTTCTTCAATCTCTCTTATCCAAGTTGAATCCTAAACTTCCCTTTACTCTTCCTCATGATTTCCAGATCCTTCTCCATTCTAATCATCTCCCGTCAATAATTAAGCCCCATCATTTTGAACATGACTTTTACAAATAGGGGAAGGCATGACACCTCAAGAATTCACACTTATCATCTAAAACCCATGATCGTTTTTATATGAACTCTCATAAACCAGTCTAATAAACTCCAGAATTGAGGTTGAAAACCTAAATACAGAACTTTACATTCATCTCTATTTAAAATTTAACATACTCTTCTATTAAGTTTAACATCACACTATCTTCTTGAATCCTGATGAGATTCAAGAAGTTCTCTCTAGATGAGAATTTCTGCTTGTAATTTTGAATTACCTGTAAATTTGCAAAGCAAGCCATCTTTAATAAAAAATGTTAAAACAGGACAGAGGCCAAGTAAAGGATCTTGCAGCACTCTCTGCATAATTGCCTCACAGATAACAAACACCTAATGAAACTTTTTTGGAAATGACCAATCATGTAGCTATAAAGCCATGATCCTCTACCATGACTCACAGATGAATTCAAAAGACTGACTACGGTTTGACTACAATTTCCTTGACCCCCTCCGGTAATTCTAGAAAAATAGGGTTGTATTAGCATGACCTCTTCCAAACCACCAGTTTTCAATGGAAGCAGTAATGTCCCTTAATGAGCATTTTGTAAACTTTTCTTCTCAGAGCCTGTATGCGTGTGCACTGGTGCCTTTTTTAAAAAGTTTTATGTGTAGCAGTTATTATCAATGAAGTTCATTTCAGAAGAGTAAGAGTTAAAACTATTTATTAGAAAAAGCAATTAATAGGCTTTACAGGACCAAGACCAGCTACTCTAACCTTTGATGACTCCTGGTGTCAAAAATTACTTTTGTTTAATAATACATAAAAAGTTTCCGCCACAGATAAAATATTGAGCTCCCAGGTATGAAGTTTCTTGGACTCACCTTTGTACTTTGGTTCTGCACTCATGTTGATTTCCCTCAGTATTTCCTAATTGTTTTACTGTGGTAGAATACTTATGGTTTCCACCTTTGACAAAACAAACCTGGAAACTGAGTGGGGATTCCCACAAGCTGTCAAAGGGAGATGCCAGGTGCAGAAAATGCTCAAGGTTTAACTCTTGAACAGATAATTTAAAAAGGAGAAAAAAAATACATACACAGCCTGAAAACAGCAACAACTTGGCCACTTTTAAAGCCACATATCCTAAACTGGATCTCTACATGATGTCCGCACTTTTGCCCACTCAGAACTATAGACAAAGGGGCATGCACGTGCCAGGGGAGGGCTCTAATAAAGCAGCACACTGGGCTATGGAGAAGCTCTACCTACCCCTGCTCAAAGGCACCTTGTGGTGGCTGGGCCTTCCTTGGGGTTCCCTAGAACCAGTGCAATAGTTAAAAACATCAAGTTAAAGCAGATACAGTTCACTGGGCTAACGCAAGTAACATGGTATTCTAAAATCATGCTAAGAAGGTAAACTTCTCTCAAAGAGAACTATATTAATTATATTCAGCAAAAAAAACATAAAGAGGCCTCAGCAGATTGATTTTGAGACATAATAGTGTGTTCTGGACAAATTAAGACTATTTTATGACACAATCTGTAAAAAAGGATAAATGACCAAGAAACTACCATTTCTTCCTTTAAATAGAAATTCTTCTTCTAGTCTCTTTATAACTAAAGAGATCACAGCATGGTAGGTGTTTCTTAGAAATTCCTGAGATATGATTTAAGTCAAATTTTAAGATGGTTTTCAGATATATAATAAAAAAGTGAGTAAAGGGAAAAAAATGACTATGAAAAAAACAGTATTTGTTTTGGTACTTAATGCCCCTCATTGGCAAATAACTTGTTTGTGGTGATACCATATTTTAATCATATACTTTTATTAAAGGATCTACCCACTGAAAATAAAGAAGCCAAAAGGGTATTATATATTTATCTACTTTTATCAGCTCTTTCCAAAGCTCTGAATTTTAACTTTAAAAACTATCAAAAACTTGATTAGCTGAGAAGCTCTGTAAGAGGGTAACTAATTCCTCAGCAAACAAATTTAAGCCTCACTCAAAATAAACTGAAGCAGACAATTACAGAATATTTACTAAATGCAAAGATGAAAACTGACTGCCTAGATTACGAGTCATAGTGGTTTGTTGCTGTCAAAAAACTGGAATCTTTATACACAAAAGAATGTCTGGAAATTACTCGACTCTTAATTATAACAGTGAATAAGACAGTAACAGTGTGTAGCACTGGCATCCCAAGAAAGCTAAGGTCTATTTTCAACAAGTTTTTGCCACATTTGTGCAATATCTTAAGTGTAGAGTTAGAAAGGACAAAGCCCAGCATAAAAATCTAAAACAATTCCTGTAAAACTGTGAATGGACTATATAAAATGAATATTTCAGGACACTACTACACTAATTTCTTCAAATAATTTGCTTTAGAAGTAAATATTAAGTCTTCTTCCCTCTCATGATATACCCAGATAGTTATTTATCAATACATAGGAGAACCTACCATGATCCAGTCTGTTCAGGAGAGCAGAGGGAAAAGAGCCTTAAATAAACACTTCCTCAAAATAAGGAATCACAGATAAGAGAAAACAGGTGTCAATCAATATATATATGGGCCCACATGATTGTATGGATGATTATATAAGATGTGCCTGAAGTACTTTTAATATTAAAACATGCTATGTTAGTGGAAGGAGTTATTCTGCTATAGGCTATTTATTTTAAAGGAAGCTGGGTGTTTTGTTATTTGTTTTGGAGAGAACAGAAAAGATTTTGTGGAATGTTCTGTACAAATACATTAGGTCCATTAATCATAAACTTCATGGTTTGCCAATTTTACTTTAAATAAGTAAAATTATTTCCAATGAAAAGCATCAGAGGGGACTTCCCTGGTGGTCCAGTGGCCCGCACTTCCACTGCAGGGGGCATGGATTCGATTCCTGGTAGGGGAACTAAGATCCCACATGCCACACAGCACGGCCAAAAAAAGAAAAAAAAAAAAAAAAAAAATCAGAGATTTTTTTGAACACTCAGACTTTGTAAACATGTCTTTACACAGTTCAAAAACACACTTTTTGAACCAAAAGATCTTTGCTGAGGAGTTTCTCTCATTAAGAACCACAGCCAAATACAATCAGGCATGGATACACAGAGACTTAGTAAAAATACTAATAGTATTCTTTTTCATAAGCTGTGTGTACTCAGGGGTTCATTTCCTCTCCATGAGTGCTATATTTTAAAACTGAAAACAGATCTTACCTCCTGAGTAAGTCTCAGTACAGCTCCTTATGTCCATGTTATATTTATATAACCTAGCTTATAACTCATTTGCAGTTTGAACTATTCATTGAGGTTTAATTTTTTTTGTTGTTAAATATACATTGAAAACCTATAGCCTATATGGACAGCTTTAAAGAAGAATGGTAAAATAAACTTGAGTACCTAAATTCTCTCTACCCACACTTCTCTCCTTTCCCCCCAAAAAACTCCACAATTCTGTCATCACAGCTCAGGAAGACATTATTACATCCATGCTGATGATATTTTTAAAACATAAAAGAGGCAGTTTAACATAATAAGAGCATGAACGCTGGAGTGAAATAACATGGGTTCAAATCTGAGCCTCACCTCTTACAAGTTATATTACCTTGGGGAGGCTTACTTAACTTTCCTGTACCTTGGTTACTATTTGTAAACTGTGGAATAAACAGTATTTATCTCATAGGATTACTGGTAAGATTAAATGAAGTACCGGTTACTGGTAAGATTAAACGAAGTACTTAAAATATGCCTGATACATAGTAAGTGTAATGTGTCAGCTATTGTTAAAATCAAGAAGGTAAAACAAAATTAAAGCATGCTAAAGCTGGTAAACTGGATTCTTTTTAAGTTATATATAATATACATGTTATATATAATATATAATTATGCTTCTCATTAAAATTTACTCCGTATTCTTACTGATTCTACATTTTCAATGTTTCACATTTTCATTTTAGTCACAAGTGATCTGCTTCTAACTTTACACTGATAAAACTACACTTTTTTTTTTTTAAACTACACTTCTAATACTCTCATGACTCTTCTCCCCTAATATCCAACAATATTGTTTGTGACAATATCTTACCTTTCCTACTAAACTTTAAGAAGCAGGAGGGGGGGCTTCCCTGGTGGTGCAGTGGTTGAGAATCTGCCTGCCAATACAGGGGACACGGGTTCAAGCCCTGGTCTGGGAAGATCCCACATGCCACGGAGCAACTAGGCCCATGAGCCACAATTACTGAGCCTGCGCATCTGGAGCCTGTGCTCCGCAACAAGGGAGGCCGCGACAGTGAGAGGCCCGCGCACCGCGATGAAGAGTGGCCCCCGCTTGCCACAACTAGAGAAAGCCCTCGCACAGAAACGAAGACCCAACACAGCCAAAAATAAATAAAAATAAATAAATTAAAAAAAAAAAAAAAGCAGGAGGGTAGGTCATCATACTTTATTTTCTTTTAAATTTCTTCTACCTATGATAGCATGCATATAATATATGCTAATTAAATAAATGGATTTTAATGCCTCTATTTCTCTTGGAGTCAAGTGCATAAACACCTAGAGGCTCATTTAGACTCATGTATTCCTGGTGCTTAAATGTTATTTTAATCCCAGTCCATAATTTGAGTGCTGCAATTCATACTAGAAAAGGATAAATGTGTATAAATTATGCTGATTTGCATATGCTTTGGAAATGGGTGGACATATACATGGTGCTTCTCAATGTTGCAGTATATTCAATTTCACAAGTGTTTCCTTTTCCCATCTATGGACCAAACATTACAACTTCAAAGTAGCAAATCTGGCAATAGATCGATGCTCATTTTTTGTTAAAAATACTGATTATTTTCTCTTGTGTAACTTCTTCTTTTTCCAAGAAGCATAAGAACAATCTCAGTAAGGACACTAAAAAGCAACTGTAAATTCTGCACTCACAGGGAACCTGTAAGCTTATAGCTGAAAGACTGCATTAAGAAGACATGAGAGCTGTCTTCAAATACTTAAAGAGCTGCTTGCTATGTAGAAGAGTACAGACTTGATTTTTTTGTGTTCCAGAAGGCAGGACAAGTTATAAGAAAGTGGGTTTCTGATATAAAGAAAGAACTTTCTGAAAATTAGAGCTACCTAAAATTGAAAAAGAGATTCATGTGCGGTAGTGAATACTGTATCACTAAAAATGTTTTGTGAGTAGAAAACTGGTTTTGGAGAATGATGTAGAAAAGTATCAGATAAAGACTTGGATTACGTGATCACAAACATTCCCTTCAATCAACATGTTCTTGGATTTTCTTAACTTAATCCCAAGTGATGGTCTGATGCACAACACTAACATGCCTCAGGAATATGCCTACCCGCCTGGCGTCACACAGCCTATGGAGGCTACGTGAACATCACCCCCTTTCTATAGGGCAACTGACATTTTAGAGGCCGCCCTATTTGCTTAACTACGTGATCCACCTTTCTCTCTACGAACAGAACTAAATTAAGTTCACTTCAAATTTTATTTGAGGAATTTCACATCAACCCTTGAGACAAGTGGAGTTCCATCATCCCCTGATCCCCAAGCCACCAAGTGAAGAATAGGAAAATTATAACAACATTGGTTTCATTATTTTATAATCATCTCTAAAGTTCAGAAAATTTAGAAAAATGAGGAATGACAGAAAATGGATAATTGGAAAAACCCGTCTACTATACCAGATCCACTATCAGAACTACTGCTTGGGTGGTATAATTAACTTGGCTTACTATATTTATACTTCTCATATACTCATTGAGGTACAAAGAAAAAAATCATGACCATAAAGCAAGTAGAATACTGTTTAAAGGAAGCAAAAAACATGAATAAGCTAGAATACAAATCCTAAAAGTACATGCAAGTTCATTATACTCTTGTGCATGTTCGAAATTTTCAGAGTGAAAACTTAAAAAGAACACCCACATAAAAAATAAAATTCAACTCTCAGTATACACATGATATTGGTGTATTTTTTAAGCTATAAGAAGAAGAGGTAATGATTCAGCATCCACATTATCCAAATCCACCTGGACTCAAATCTGAAAATATTTAACTGCTAACTAATAACTCATGTACACTAAATTTCAGAAGAAAAGTTCTTAAGCACTATTTAGAAACTGAATATAACACTTCATTGGAGCTTGGGATTGAAAATGCTATTTTAGAGCAGCTTTTCTTCTTCTTCTTTATTTAATGCAAGATGCAGAGTGGTTTTGTATCAGACTTCACAGTTATTATAGTCCTAGGTCACTGTAAAATTAATGGTTTTGATCCTTTAGAATTACTTTCAATAAATAAAATTATTTGGTTTCCTCTATACTTCTTAGGATTTTCAAAGCCTAGAAAAAGTTGCTTCCCTTATCACTGTTTAGTAGCTAAGACTTCCACTAATAGTGAGGAAAGATGCGACATTAGTGTAGCATTAGGCTAGTTGTCAAGTGACAGGATGCTAGTCCTGGCTCTGAACTTCTTTTACCTTGAACGCGTCACTTAAGCTTTCTGGGTCATGGTGCTCATCCATATAGTAACTCAGATTAGATGATTTCAAAGGCTCCATCTAGTTCTGAAGCTGTACACTATTATGACCTCACTGTGAGGACACCCCTTCACTATGACAGGTGAAGGTACTATATCCTTACGCTAGCTATCACAATACGCTGCTGTGGATAAAACCCACACAAAATGTGCAAAGCCAGGAATGTTTAAAAATTGTGATTAAAAAAAAAATACTGGCTTGAAATATGGGTTAAATATCAAGAATACTTAGCTTCTTGTCTAGAAAGCATCGACACTATATGCTGTAAATAAAGCTCTGAAAAAGGTGTAAAAAACTTATAAGTCAACTAAGATAACTAACTCCGCCGACTCTTGAACAAAAAGGGCAATCTCTGAATAGTAATTGCTTGACACCCAATGTCTGTGGCACCCATTCTCCCACCCTGCATTTATGTGTCAGAGGAAGATGTTACGTTTATGGCATATTGGAATCAAGAGTATGCAACAGAATGTACACCCTGTTAAATCAGTATAGGTTCAAATTAAGCACTTGAGAAAACTACCTTCCCAATTAATAATAATGAGATTTAGTTAAAAGTGTAAATGTTTTTTGTTTCAATGTTTGTACTGAATATATAAAACACACAGTTAATTTCCTTAACTTACTTTAACAGCACTGAATTCACATAAATGGTGTTGATGTACTGTGAGTATTTCAACAGCCCCACCTTAGGAAGTCTAAAACTAAGTTAATCCAAGTGAAAATACGGACTTCTTTTCTAGAATAGAGTAATTCATAGATGTTAGTTTATAATTCTGAAATCAATAAAAGTAAATAAAACTCCCTCCAAAGCTTAGTAACAAGTGGGCCATGCAGTACAAATGCGGCATACTGAAAACCCACCTCCTTTCAGAAATACCAATACTGAGAAGTGTAGCTAGTGAGGCCTTGGTTAATGCATATTGTACAAGGCCTGCCAGGAGGGTGTGAGCTATATAAATAAAATCATCATGTCAGTATGTTGGTGAAAGCTACCCTGGGTACAAGGCCTGCCAGGAGGGTGTGAGCTATATAAATAAAATCATCATGTCAGTATGTTGGTGAAAGCTACCCTGGGTACAAGGCCTGCCAGGAGAGTGTGAGCTATATAAATAAAATCATCATGTCAGTATGTTGGTGAAAGCTACCCTGGGTACAAGGCCTGCCAGGAGAGTGTGAGCTATATAAATAAAATCATCATGTCAGTATGTTGGTGAAAGCTACCCTGGGTACAAGGCCTGCCAGGAGAGTGTGAGCTATATAAATAAAATCATCATGTCAGTATGTTGGTGAAAGCTACCCTGGGTACAAGGCAGGAAAAGGAGTACAGCCCTAACGGATGCATACAGATAAGTAAGTAATTGGGAGGAGAGGGGAGAAGAAGGGGAACATGTGTATTCAATTTATAGTTCAAAGAATTCAAAGGCAATATTAGTAGTAAAAATCTACAAAAATGATTGTGAACCAGAGTTCAGTTTTCTTTAAAGAGCCTGACTGAGAGGGTGTGTATGTAAAACAGTTGAATGAAGATGTAAGCTGGTATTGTGGTATTGTGATGATTTAAACCACAAATGCCTTCCCTATTTAAATATTCCAATCAGTACTGTTAGTACACGTACCTCGGAGAATTCTTTCCTCATGGCAACGAAGAAAGTCCCAGATTCTAACAGTGCCGTCATCAGAGCATGTAGCAAATTTATTATCCGTGGGTGAGAAACTGTTACATGAAGACACACAGCAGGGGAAAGAAGTCAGCATTTAACAGATTATCTGTGCTTCTCAGACAGGGAAAAATAAAAACACTGTGCTGCGTTATAAACAGGAGAGGGAAGTATCCACAGTGAAGAAGCCCTTAAAGAGAATGTTGTCAGCTAACAAATGTATCTCATCAAAAGAAGAATTCAACAGAGTAGCTGCTTCTTAGTTTTCAATCATCAATATTCAGAGAACTTTATGAGTGTATTATTAGTACTATTGTTACCCACACTCCCCAGTACAGTATTTCCTATGGTACCAACAGAAAACATGGAGCTGATTTAAGTGTAGAAACTAAACAAATTCTATCTTTGCAATATTCCTGTAAAGTCTTTTAAATCACATAGGAATACTGCTCAAAAAATTAGCATCAGCTTCTGCTTCAAACTTCATAGAAGTTTCAGACAGGCTGTTTAAAGACTGGTTGCTACACATCCCTACATATGATGTTTCTGATTTATGTAAAAGGTCTGTGGAAAACGTTCACACCTTCTTCCAGGCAAGCTATCCCATGAATGTTGCACTTTTTGAAGAAAACTAACATGGGGACCTTCTGACTGTTTAAAGCCAAAGAATATGCTTGCAAAGGAGGAATCCATTTTTTCCTCCCTGTAAAAGACCATCAAGTTTCTCATCTAAGAACTCCCCTGAACTTCTGAACCCTTTGCCTAAGAAAGGACCAACTGTGAAAACTCAACGTATGGTCAGGACAATAAGGCAAAGTCTTTGCAGAAGCGTGTTTATCCAATAACTTTTGTTAAGATTCTGAAAGTAGAAACAAGTGACTGCAGTGGATGATGTTTCTATAAAGATGTCAACCTCCTCCCACACGTGGGTGGCACAACCGTAAAGAATGCTGCTTAGCTTTATTCTGAGGCTGCAGCAATTCTTCAGGCTTGTTTTTGAAACTTTTTTTTTCCATTTCTACTATACATATCTCACTGATATGTAAAAATATACAACTCACTGAAAATATTTTAAACTCCCACTTATGATACATTTGCATTACTGATGTTATCAACAGTGAATCAGAAGGAAAGTCTTCTTGACATTGGTCTGCTTACAGTTTCAAAGCTTGAAAGAACCCACTCATTAATCCATTAATGTTTGCCACATCCAGAGTTACTTGTGAGAGTTTTTAGTCCTACTATACTTTCCTTTTGAAGTCGTGGCATAACCAAGCCAACCAGGTCTTCACTTAAGCCTTTTTTATCTTGCATTTTGTGTGAACTCTGAAGGTGTTTTCTGTAGGCTTTATATTTTATTCAGTTGTATAATTAAAGACTGAATTCTTTATTTGGAATGAAATATTCTTGTCTTACATAGTAGGTAATAAAAATGAATAACGTATACACATTATTAACCATAAACGAAAAGAGAAAACCAGTGCAAAATGCGGCAGACAATACATCTCTAACATATTGCAAAGGCTGATACCGGGACAACACTACTTCAGAAAAGTGCCAGCAAAATGGTGAATGTGTGAAAACAAAGAAAAATATTGTGTTTATAGGGTGCAGAAAGTTTCCCAGAATCTGACAGAGCCCATGCATCTCTGCACCCAGAATACACTTAGAGAATAATTTAACCATGACAATAGGGACTACAGAAAATGGTATATTGTGTATAAACCTGGCCTCTCTAATCGCCTCCTTATGTGCCTGGAACATCTTGACGTTGTTCATGTTCGACTGCCAATATTTCACATATCCTCCGTGGTCCGCTGTCAACATCCACATGTCATTATGTGACCAAGTCATGGCTCTCACTGGGCTATCGTGAGCCTGTGAAAACATAAAACATTTGTAAACATTATACAAAAGAATGTATGACGGAAGCCTTTACAGGAGCATATATTAACTCATAACAATAATCTGTCCAATTTTAAGTTTAAAATGCCAAGACAGTAACTCTATATCAAGTTCTTTACAGTAACACAGGATGATGCTACCATCTGATGATTACTGTTACCTGTAATATTGTTTCGAAATTGAAAGTGAGTCCATTCCACAAGGTGAACTCTCCACTAGAGGCTCCAGTGACTAACCGTCTTCCTTCTGGAGTCCACTGGCGGGAAAAAAAAGACATTATACAAGGTCACGAATCCTCAACCTTAATTTTTAAAACATTTAGAAAGTCTTTATTTATAAAACATCCAATAATTGACATTAAGTGGACAATACTGACTTTCACTTAAGACTATAGCTCAGATTTATAAGCAAGTACTTTGTCAGAAAAGAACTTGTATTAACACAGTGCAAGGAAAGCTCTAGCACTTTAGCTCATTAAGTAAAAATAATAAGTGCATTTTAAATACCTGTTAAGTTACACACACCTAGGCACTCTAAACAGCATTTCAAAACAAAATATGCAAAGACCTAATTTTTCTAGAATACATGGCAGACCAACATAAATAAGATGGTCAGTCACCAGAAAAACTCAAAGACTAAATGTATAAAGGATTTGGTTTATTACAGCTGCTAGTGAACCAATTCAGGCAAAAAAGTTACCAGTGTCTTATGAAAAAACAGTATTACATTTAAGGACATCAAGGCTATCAAACTTTTCCTGGAAACTAAACGTACAATATATACATGTATATATATTTTTTTAACTTCTTCGTTCACAGTATCAGGCAGTGACAGGTCTTATGCTAATCTAGCCTCCAAGAAAATGTAATACAACAGAGGCATGACAAACAGTACCCCAATATTTCAATGTCACAATTTGCACACTGAAGGGAATCTGTGATATATGCTTATCAACTCAAAATGCAACATATTTTTTCTTACTTTTATTTTCAAGTTTCTATGATAGATTACACGTTCATTTTCCTTAGATGTAAATACATGAAATATCTATACAACAATCCTATTAGTAAAAAATGTGACACAGAGTTGAAAAATACAAGTGTGTTTATAGGATGAGATACATGAAATGAAGTCTGGTAAATTTCACAGATATATATGACAAGTCAGCCTTTTACTGTTTACCTGCAGATCATGATTTTGATTATTATTAATAAAATCCTCCTACTTTCCTAGTTTCTGTTATCTGCTATGGATCCCAACCCAGTAAATACTACAAGCAATCAAACTGTAGACACAGGACCCACAGTCTTTATGTCTTTAATACCTTGTAATTTGGACTTGCCTCTACTATGTGCAAATTTCTTAAGACCTTATAGCTCAATTCCCAAATGAGAAATTTACCCATCTAACAAGATACAGGACACAGAATGCTCAGATATTACTCATTCCAAAAAGGTTTTGTGTTATGCTAACAAGATATTAAAATTAGCTGCCATCATACTCCTTTTGCCAAATTCCCTGGCAAACAAAATTACACTACCTACTAGTTGGCTCTCCTAATACAAAAGCTATTCAAATAATGTTTCTTTACTAATGGTTTCTACTGTAATAGGCCTCTGAAGTAAACAGGAGGCCTGAGACTGACTACCACATTTGTATGGAGCTCAAGCCAGAGTCTCTTCCAGCCCCTCTCAGTTCTCCCGGCTGTCTATCACAACTCTCTAATAAGAAGATCTGCTTATTTTGCTCATTTGCCACAATGTTTGCCATGACTGTCTTTTCTCTGTCCCATTACTTTTTTCAATTCTTATTTGCTCCACTTTGACTATTAACTTTCCTACATTTCTGGACTTGATACACTGCTAACCAGCAAGTGCATTCTTACTAGCAAACCACAAAAAAATGATTATATCATTATCTATGGAAATATTAACAGGACGCCTGGGAGACAGAGATGGGAAGACTTTTTTATTGCAAACCCCTTCAAATTTTAATAATTTGAACCATGTTAATACATTATTTATTTTTAAATTATATTTTAAAAATTTTAGTGAAAATGTATAGAGTACCTACAATGTACCTTCATGGAGCTGACAATTATGGTCTACCACTGGTCTTCAGCTCTTCTTAGGTGTTTTCCTTCCTAGTAACCCTAAGAGTTTTCATTCACCTTGAGAAGCTGCTCTCTAAACAGTAACAAAACATTCCTATTCAAGAGCAAGTCAGACACCTGCTGCAATATATATATCCATGGCCAGCTCAGAGAGAATTCTATGGAAATTGCAACATGAAGAAAAGCAATCCAAAAGTACTACCTTACTAAATGCGGATATAGTGGATAAATGATTGGATATTTCAAAATAAAAACACAAGCAATACACTGATTTTTATCCCAGATATACATTTAAAATAATGTTTAATTTTCTTTGCAAATATATTTGCAGGCTAACTCAAGAGTTAATTTTTCCAAAAAATATCAAACAGAATACTTACCCTAACAACAAATACTGGACACTTTACTTTATTTGTTGACGTTCGAACAAACTTTGTTGTTACTGCATTCATAGGATTATTCAGCATCCCAATAGGTGGAACCAGCTACAAAAAAAGAAAATTGGGTTTAAAGATCACAAACAGGGCATAAACCAGGGACATGACAAGGTAATTACTTCAACATTTAAAGACAAATTCAGGACCATATAGGACTTTCAAAACACTATTATAATAGATTACAATTAGTCTATAGTAATTAAATGAAGAAAATGGAGATACAGGAAAGTTAAATGCCCATAATTACTAAATAAACAATAAAATCGAGTGCCAGATTTCCCCCAATTACTTCTCAAAGTTAACACAATTAAACACATTCATAACAAGCCAAGTTTAAAATTAACTTTCCTGTTACAGAGACTCTGAGGCAGCGCAATCTTTTGCTGGACACTGCTTTAAACCCCAAATCAAAAGTTCATCCGTCATCAGATTAAAAGGAAAATTTAAATTGAGATTTAAAAAAAAAAAACCCATGGTTTACACAGATATGTTATATTATCCCTTTAGGAATGTTTTATTTTAATTATAAAAATGTAAAAAGAAAAGTCCATGTTTGAATTAGAGATCCCATAGTTCAAACGTCCAAGCAAAGAGGTTTCTATTAAGCTAGCATGACATATCTTATACTTACATCATTATAATAACCTGCATCAGGCTGAATTGCCCGCATATCTCTCTGGTCTCTTTGCCATATTCTATTCTGTTAAAAAATAAATAAATAAATAAATAAATCAATTAATATATGGTCTAATTATACTCAATTTGAAACGTAAGTAAATATTTACAAAATGCAAGCTGTCGTTAAATGGGGAAAAAAGAAGACTAAAACTTTTTCATTATGTTCTAAAACATAGATAATAGTGTATATCTTAAGAGATTTCCCCTCTTATGACACTGACATTGCTTAGAATTTCCCTCCTTTCTTTACTCATATTATGCCCAACCAATCATCCAAGATGCTGCTGACCCCAACACATTCTCACTGACCATACCTCAGTAAACGGAAAAAGGACAAGGGGTAGACAGACATTCCCAATTCCTTCAAAATTCTCAGCACGAAACAATTCCTCTTATCTTGGTGTTGGTTTTCTTAATTCCTCCCAAACTTTCCTAGTCTAGTTTTCCAACTGAAACACCTGAAAAAGCCTAAATCTGTCTTTACCTCTGAATGAATATTTTTGCTATGTGCCTGCAACATACTAATTATGCCCAATATGCATACAGGTCTTTTAACAACTTGTCTCAGGTAATGAAAAGCAGACAAATTTTCTTCACAGGAGGCAGAGCAGACCAAAACCTGATTAACGTGGAGTTAGCAATGAAAAAAACAAATCACAGAGGCTTAAGACAAGAAAGGTTAAGACAAGTAAATAAAGAACTCAAAGGGGAGATATGTCAAGCTGACACAGGTTTAGGCAGACCCCTACACTGCCTTTCTTTGCCATGTCAGAGTTAGTTTCACCCTATAAGACTATAGTAGGCGCTCAACCCTCTAAGTAAATACAGCCCTTTTCCCTGAGGGGCTTGGAGAGTCGCGTTCTGATGCCAGTGTCTTGGACATGCAAGTCACTATTCTGAACACATGTTCTAATACAAATATTCCTATGTTGGTAGTCTCTTAACATTTCATATACACTGTGGGTTTAACAAGTGTTTTAAAGTTGGCCTAGTTGGACAAAAGTACCCTCTTCTGAAATACAGTGTGAACCTTTAGAACAAAATCTAAATCTATTTTTAAGTTGGAGTCTAATAATTTTTGAGATTATTCATGTACGCAAAGAGCAAAAAAAAAAAAAAAGTACTCTTTTTTTATTGAGGTGATTGGCCTCATTTGAAATTCTACTTCATCCTACTAATTCAAAAAACACAGGTATACTCATTACCCTGCATTATAAAAACTTTCTTCTTTTTAAGAAACCAAAGTTTGGTCATCTGAAGTACATTAACTGGACTTACCTCCAAATACTTAATTACAGATGGATTATAGTCTATGGTTTTTCGGTTTACTGCTTTTCTCATTCGTTTTCCATCAAAGGTAAGCTGTTGCATTGCTTGCTGCTGTGCAAAATCAGGCCGCTTATAAAATAGCTGTCGAGGTGCCTGGTGTTGGAACCTTGGCATATGGAAAAAACGAGGAGGAGAACCAATTTCCGTAGCCATGGTGATGTTTTCCTTCTAGGACACTAGGGTAAGGAAAAAGTACTGTCACTACAAATATATCAGCACTGTAACACTGCCTGAAAATATTTTTAAATGAACATTTTTTTACACTTCTTTTCCTTTTCCTAATATGCACCATTTTTAGCTTTTAGTCAACCTATTTCCAAAATGAACTATTAAATCTAATGGCAGAGACCAGTTACACATTTGAAAAAGGTCAATTCACAGAATAAATGCTAATAAGTATTTGTTGTAAAATTTAGCCTGACGGAAAGAAAAATCACTGTTTATAACAGCTTGAGGCAATTGTGTTGTGCACGTGTGGGGTGGGTAAATTGTGGAGGGTAAGGAAGGTAAAATCACTGAGAACTGTTCACATTTTTAAAATGAAGTTTTCATTAGATGTTTGATAGTAAAACACATCATTTTATCGTAAGTCCCCCATTTTATACAAGAGTAACTAAAAAATTTTAAAACCTGACATTTTGTCCTTTTAAATTTCCTAGGACTAGTGTTAAAAAGTGGAATAAACTATCTTACTTCATATGAATGCTAAAAGTATGTATATCTAATTTCAGGCTCAAAGTAACTACCACAGAAACTTATTTCTCAGTATGTGGATTTACATATTTATAAGGCAATATTAAGCTAAGATCTGAAGGAAAAAAACGTTAAGAGCTTACAGTTTTTCAACTTTAGTGTTCTCCAATTAAACTTACTTTCCAATAATACAAATATGCATGATTTAAAACCACATTTTCAAGCATATTTTAAAAATCAGACCATGGGAAAAAAAAAATCAGACCATGAAAAAACACATAAAGGGTGTTATAACCATTTTGGTATTTTTCTTTGAAAAAGAGGAATGATTACACTCTCCATTATTTTTCTATATTCTTACATTTGCCTTTCTTCATTCAAGACACTAAATAAAGGACCTGAAAATAAATCTGTGATTTCCTCTGGATGAAAATATTCTTAGTACTAGCTAATTCACCCATGTCCCTTTAGTATCTCCTGAAACCATTTAATAATAACAGAAAGGAAATGGGGCAGGAGGAGGGGTGGGGGTGGGGAGATAAGTCCTGACTCCCACAACACCAAAAGTAAACAGTGCAATTAAACGTGCATCTAATACATATTACTGCCACTACTCTGGAACAATCCCAGAAGACTCCTGACAAATGTTCATCTGTAATGAGATGAGACACATTCTCAGTCTGTGTGTATATTAAATTAGAATGCATTTGCCTCAATAAGGTTGGTGAAGGAATCTGTTTATTCAGCTATCCCACGAATCCTACTAAGTTTCAGCATGCAGATTTCAATTAACGGCTTTAATTCAGATGTCTACGCCAGTAATTCTAAAAGGATGCAGCTTTGAAAAGTGTATTTTAAAATTTCTATTTTTTTCACTTTATAATCATCAAATTTCTAATTTTATTAGAATAAAGTTATCCTAATAGTCTAGTTTCTAATATCATTGATACCAAATGAGAATAAAGATTTTTACATGTATCAAAAGAGGCTTAAAAATTATTCAGCCAAAAAAACAAGGGAATGAAGTGCTGACACACGCTACAACATGGATGAATCTCAAAAACACTACTCAAGGGGCTTCCCTGGTGGCGCAGTGGTTAAGAATCCGCCTGCCAATGCAGGGGACACGGGTTCGAGCTCTGGTCCGGGAAGATCCCACATGCCGTGGAGCAACTAAGCCCATGCGCCACAACTACTGAGCTTGTGCTCTAGAGCCCGCAAGCCACAACTACTAAGCCTGAGTGCTGCAACTACTGAAGCCAGCGCGCCTAAAGCCCGTGCTCTGTAACAAGAGAAGCCACCGCAATGAGAAGCCTGCGCACCGCAACGAAGAGTAGCCCCCGCTCGCCGCAACTAGAGAAAGCCCGCGCACAGCAACAAAGACCCAACGCAGGCAAAAAAAAAAAAAAAATTAAAAAGGTCCAGCATGAAGAAAATGAAAAAAAAATATTATATTCTAAATCAAAATCCAGCCCTAAACCAAGAAAACCTCCTGACAATACAGTAACCAGTCTTCATAAATGCCTTACACACTTCAGCTTCACTTCTGCAAACCACTGTAATTTGCCCAAAGTCAAAACAGAGCCTCTTAGTGGCTGTTATGAGCTGAACTGTGTCCCCCCACAAATTCGTATGTTGAAGTCCTAACTTCCAGTACCTCAGAATGTGACTGCACTTGCAGATAAAGCCCTAACCCTTGTGACTGATATCCCAATAAGAGAAGGATATTAGGACGCACGCATGCACAGAAGGAAGGCCATGTGAAAACATGGGAAGACGAAAGCCATCTACAAGCCAAGAAGAGAGGTCTCAGAAGAAACCAACCCCCTGCTCACACCTTAATCTCAGATTTCTAACTTCCAAAACTGTGAGAAAATTAATTTCTGTTGTTTAAGCCACCCAGTCTGTGGCACTTTGTGATGGCAACCCCAGCAGACCAACACAGAGGCAGAGGCAGAGCAAAATACCTGGACCTCCTGACTCTTCTTCAACTCTTCTTCCTTTGGGTTGCCAAAAGATTTCAGCAATAATGATATAACAGCTTTCGATGACTGAAACAGCAGAAAACTTGATATATGAGGTTGAAAAATGAATGACCCAGATAGAAAAACCATTAATAAAATCATTAAAACTATCCTTTTCAGGTTTCACTCAGGACTATACTTCAAGGAACTATATATATAACCAAATACAGAAAAAGAAATAAGAGCTTTATCTTTCATAAAAATAATTACTGTAATTTCTACTCACTGAAGTACTCACACTTGAGCTATGCTAACAGAAGACAACAATTTAAACCAGAAGGCAGGGCTGTCCCCACAGCATATTCATCTCATATCTGGGGTAGAGTGGGAGGGAGGGAGATAGACGGGATGGGGTGGGGAGAAGGGTGCTGTAGGCAAGACAGAAACTGAGGCAGAATGAGCACAAGTAATTTGCGTATGATCATTAAATACATACTAACAACAGAACCAAATTGCTAAGGAAAAAAATCACCTGAAACATTGAATTCATCATGTCTTTCTCATACACACAAACCTTCAATGTTTCAAGAAATCAGCACAATTTTATCAAGTGCCTACTTTTTATTACACCTAGCATAGGGTACAACATATTGTCGTGATTCACTGAATATCACTTCTAAGGTCATAGAATATATTTCATACTTTGTGTTTTTTGGTCCCCATCTCTATTTTTGGCAAATACAAAGACTCCTGAAGTCACAAAAGTCTGCAGCATATTCTTAGCCTTCAAGCTTGCAACTACTCTCCAAAATTGGGCAGGTCATGCCACTTCTCTGCATCTGTTTTTTCAACCTGGACGACAAGTCTAATGTAGATAACTTCAAAGATCCTTTTTGCTCAAAGATATTATTTTGTATGAAATATATTATTCTTTTAGCCAATGTACTGACTAGTCTGTTGAACAAACTGGAATACCCAGACGCGTTTGTGTATGCAAATCCATACAAGCATTATAATTCTGCTTCTTGTCCCAACTATTACAAAATAACCTTTTATAATCTTAGTCATGTGATACTACCAAGGTTATAAATGAAGATAGGGAAAAAACCACAAATGCTTTTTTTTTTTTTAACAGCTTTACTGGGATGTAATTTACATACCATAATTTCAACGCTTTAATGTATACAATTCAGTGGTTCTTAGTGTAACCACTAAAAGACTTGTGTAACCATCACAACATCCAACTTTAGATTTCTGTCCCCCCACAAAAAAAACCCATTACACATTAACCATGTTTTCTCATTCTCCTCAACCCTCTCAGTCCTAGGCAATCACCAATCTCCTTTCTGTCTCTACAGATTTGCTCTTCTGGGCATTTCATATAAATGGGACCATACAATATGTGATCTTTTGTGAGTGGCTGCTTTTACTTTACATAATGCTTTCATGGTTCATCCATGTTGTAACATGGATCAATATTTCATTCCTTTTTATAGCTGAGTGCTATTCTATTGTACAGATATTCCACATTTTGTTTATTCATTTGTCAGATTGACATTTGAATTTTTTCCACCTTTTGTTTGTATAAACATGCTTCTGTGAACATTCACGTACAAGCTTTTGTGCAGACCTAAGTTTTTATTTCTGTTAGGTATATATTTAGTAGTGGAACTGCTGGGTCATAGGGTAACTCTATGTTTAACATTTGGAGGAACTGTCAAGCTGTTTTGCAAAATGGCCACCCATTTTACATTCCCACCAACAATGTATGTGGGTTTCAATCTCTTGTCTTTTAGCCTAGCATGTCATCTATGCTGGAAAACATTTCACATGTAGTTGAGAAGATGAGTATTTTACTGTTCAGTTGAGTGTTCTGTAGACATTTATTAGGTCTTGATAATTCATAGTGTTGTCCAAGTCTTCTACATCCTTGTTGATCTTCTGCCTAATTGTTCTATCCATTATTGACCGTGGAGTACTGAAGCCTCTACTTAATGTTGTGGAATTACCTATTTCTTCCTTCAACTCTTCGTGTATTTTGCTATTTTCTTCTCCATGTATTTTGGTTTTATCTTATTCAGGACACATATGTTAATAATTTTTGTATCTTCCCTTTTTTATCATAAAATGTCCCTTTTCATATCTAGTAATTTTTTGTTTGTTTTAAAGTCTATTTTTTCTGGTATTAGTATAGCCACTTCAGCATGCTTATGGTTGCTATTTGCATGATGTATGTTTTTTCATCCTTTTACTTTGTACACATTAGACCTGTGAATCCAAGGAGCGTCTCCTACAGAAAACATTTTTTTAAACCCAGTTCGACAATATATGACTTTTGATTGTATTGTTTAATTCATTACATTTAGTTTTTATTATTGATACGGTAGGATTTATTTATGTTTAACACTTTACCTTTAGTTTTCTACATGTCTCATGTTTTTGTTTTTTGTTATTGTTCCTCCATTTTCCTTTTTTTTTTTACATCATATTAATTTTATGATTAATAACATGATTGTCATGTTCTACCAAATAAACAAACAGACAACTTTTACATATGAATTGCCATTACAGCAAATCTCTAGATCACTTTGGGAAGAATTGATATATTTAAAATACTGATAGTCATTATTTACAAAGATATCTTTTTTTTAACATCTTTATTGGAGTATAATTGCTTTACAGTGGTGTGTTTGTTTCTGCTTTATAACAAAGTGAATCAGTTATATATATACATATGTTCCCGTATCTCTTCCCTCTTACATCTCCCTCCCTTCCACCCTCCCTATCCCACCCCTCTAGGTGGTCGCAAAGCACCAAGCTGATCTTCCTGTGCTATGCGGCTGCTTCCCACTAGCTATCTATTTTATGTTTGGTAGTGTATATATGTCCATGCCACTCTCTCTGTCACAGCTTACCCTTCCCCCTCCCCATATCCTCAAGTCCATTCTCTAGTAGGTCTGTGTCTTTATTCTCGTCTTGCCCCTAGGTTCTTCATGACCTTTTTTTTTTTTTTTCTTAGATTCCAAATATATGTGTTAGCATACTGTATTTGTTTTTCTCTTTCTGACTTACTTCACTCTGTATGACAGACTCTACGTCCATCCACCTCACTACAAATAACTCCATTTTGTTTCTTTTTATAGCTGAGTAATATTCCATTGTATACATGTGCCACATCTTTATCCATTCATCTGTTGATGGACACTTAGGTTGCTTCCATGTCCTGGCTCTTGTAAACAGAGCTGCAATCAACATTTTGGTACATGACTCTTTTTGAATTATGGTTTTCTCAGGGTATATGCCCAGTAGTGCGATTGCTGGGTCGTATGGTAGTTCTATTTTTAGTTTTTTAAGGAACCTCCATACTGTTCTCCATAGTGGCTGTATCAATTTACATTCCCACCAACAGTGCAAGAGGGTTCCCTTTTTTCCACACCCTCTCCAGCATTTATTGTTTGTAGATTTTCTGATGATGGCCATTCTGACCAGTGAACCACAAATGCTTTTCTTAAAGAAAAGTCATTACAAGTTTCACATTGTAGAATTGTGCTAAACAATAACTCATTTTATTGAACCTAACTTCTAATTAAAGTAATAAAAACTCTATACTAGTAGTAACACAAGCTCAAAAATTAGAATAGCAGAATGAACAGAAAGAGATTTATGAGAGATGTAAGACTTAAATTGAAAATTATATAGCAAAACTTATTAATAATGAGCAGGCACCACCAAATTCACTGAGGCAGTTACTAGTTACTAGCTATGAATACATAAACTTAGGAACTGTTGAATTTGTTGAAAAATCCCTGTGACATAGGGAAGCATAAGAAGTAATGTAATTCATTTCAAGAAGTAATCAGTGAGCACTAACTACTTGACAGGCTAAAGACAGAGACACACATAAAGTCTGTCCTCAAGACTGACAGTTTATCAGAACAGAAGAGCTCATAAAGAAAGCAATGTGAGAATACTACTACATTGAGAATCTACTATGCTTGTTTACCAGGAACTATTCATAGGCAATAGGGATATAACACAGGATGCTTACTGCACAATTCAGCCTCAAGAAGTTTAAATTCAGGGTGGGGTGGGGGAAGGTTGGAGGAAAAGACAGGAAAGAAACAAAAATAAGTAACATTCATTCATTCAGCACACCACATCCCGAATAATCTTTTCCCCAACCAAACATAACCCAAAATAATCTTCCCCAAGCAAACATTTCTGACTCCCTGAGAAAAATTTTACCATCACAGCCAATCTCCAACTAAAACACAGGGGGAAAGGTGTACAGTTGACTCTTGAACAATGCGGGGTTAACCTGAGTATAACTTATAGTCAGCCCTCCATATCCACGGTCCTTCGCAACTTCAGAGTCAACCAACAAATGGACCATGCAGTACTGTAGTATTTATTGAAAATCATTTGCGTCTAAGTGGACCTGCACAGATCAAACCCACATTGGTCAAGGGTCAAATGTATTTTTTATTGGAAAATAACACTGCTAAACCTTAACTAATTCCACAAATTCAATCCAAAATGAATTTACTAAATGCTTCACACAATTGAATAAAAATATCTTTACGATTCAGGAGGGTAGAACTGAAAAGAAACCTCCGTGGCCTGAAAGTTCATCAATTGCTCTGAAGTAGTGCTTTTCCTTTAAACCAGAAGTCATATCCTATTGGTGGTTCCTAAAATCAATGTGGCTGACAACTAGCATTACTTTAATAATTTAAAAAATAGAACAGACAAGATTGAACCACACATTTTAAAGGAAAGAACTGCTTCTTAAAACTTGTTTTGGTTGTACATGTGTGTACACTAGGTCACAATGTAAAAAAGTATTTCCTTCCTGTTAATTTGTCAAAAGTGAAAGCAAATGGCTTAATGTTAACAAACCGTTCAGTGAAAACCAGAGTTTCTTATTTATGCTATCTTCTGCTTATGATGACTTAATTTCTGCTGCCACTGAGAATCCACAGCCAAAGAAGTTCAAATACAGCATCTGTCTAGTGTGGGTACAATGCCTGGCTACAGTAGCTATGGCACCAGAATCTGGTCGGACTATGAAATATAACAATTCTTACCGTGTCAACCACTAATCAGAGCTTTCTGATCAGCACGTGAAAGCTTGTTTCCCCAAACTGAGAGGAAAGAATTCTAACCGAAAGCAAACTACTGATGCATTAAATAGCTAGGATAGCAAGTACAATTACTGAAGGGCTTTTAAAAATAACAGAAGATTTTAAGATCACCACCCTCATTAACACAAACCTGGTCCCCTAGGTCAGAACCTCAGCCTAGGAACCTCTACTGAAGATTATCACCAGACCATTAGGCCCTGAGATGGATAATCTACCCTAAAAGAGATCTGATACCTAATCTGCCATAGAACTTTGAGGGGATCTACACGAGTGGTAAAAAAGGCCAATAACAAAGTAATCAATATGTTCTCTCTTCAATGTCCAATCACTGATAAATATGAATCCTGAACAAATCAGGAGACATTATGTTGAGACCATTCCATCTTTTAAAGAATAAACTAGAAGGCAATTGTTTAAATAAGTAGTTTTTAAAAGTTCACGATTCTGTACCTTGTTGATGACTAAATCTGACATTAAAGATCAACTTTACTTAACTCTCAGTGTAGGAGTTTTCCAACTTTTATTGCTTTCAGCCTCAGATTTACCTGCGTAATTCTTTGTAACTTGCGGTAAGCAGCTTTGGTTGTATACTTAGGTACAAGGGTACTGAAACATTTTAGTGGACACTGCACTCAACCAGTTTAATACATGTTACCTGATACTGTATTTGGGCTTTTACATTCAGTTTTCTGTGCCATTTCAAAAGCTAATTTTAATATTTAATGGACATGTGACCACAAATCTGACTGTCTACTCAATTGGAAAGTAACAACTCAATATTTCAAAAGTGTGATTCTGGGATAAGGAACCTGTACCATCAACGGTTTTCAATGGAGATAAAGTCAGTGGTTATTGGATATGTTTATTTCCCCTTGTCATTAGCATACAAAGAGGGTTTTCCATTCTTACACTTTTCAAACTGCATTGTGATTTATCAACTGTCTAAACCAATAAAAACTGGACAAACCAATTCTCACTGGATTAGTGAACTGCCTTTGTAAAAGTAAACAAAAACCATGCCCCATTTAGATAAGGTAAGTAATCATAAAGTGACCTCCTAAATTAAAGATAAGGAATTCAAAGATTCAAGTGTGAGTTGAAGTCAGCAGTTCCTAAGGCCAGACTTTAAGGGTCTCATCTTCATTCTGATTTAACAGTATGGGATATGAACTGGGCAGCAGAGAGTTTTAAAAGCTCCCAGGTGATACCTTAGTGTGGCAAAATTTGGGAACCACTGGACAAAGTAACTTGGATAGCTTACTTCTGAAACAGGTTTTTTTTTTTTTTAGCTGCACCCTGCGGCTTGTGGGATCTTAGTTCCCCGACCAGGGATCGAACCCCAGCCACAGCAGTGAAAGCACCATATCCTAACCACTGGACCACCAAGGAATTCAATGAAAGAGTTTCTTTATGGCAGCAAATTCTTAAACTTTTTATTTCAGGACCCCTTTACTCTTAAAAATTGAGGATTTCCCCCCAATTTTTGTTAATTGTGGTATTTATATCCATAGATACTTGCCATATTAGAAATTAAAACAGAAAAATCCAAAGTATTTATTAATTTAATTTAGAATGATGACAAACCTATTATAATAACTATTTTCCCTTCACCAGAAACAACTAGTGAGAGACTGGCATTGTTTTTTACATTTTTGCAAATCTCCTTAATGTCTAGCTTAACTGAAAACAGCTGGATTCTCATGTCTGCTTCTGCATTCAATCTGCTGCAATATGTTATTATTTAGGTTAGAGTACATGAAAAATATCTGGACCCACAGAGATATACATTCGGAAAAAGGAAGATTATTTTAATAGCCTCAGAAAATTAGGGGTATTCTTTGATATTCCAACAAAAATTGACAAGTGATAGTTTATTAAATATTAACTGTAATGCAGCCTCTGAAATCACATCAATAAGCTTTCTGTACTCTATTATATTAAAATACACTGGTTTATTTTGCACTTTGGAACTTTAAACCATGATTTTTCAACACCATGCACTGATCACTTGGAAAACACTGGTTCCACAAAATCAGGCATTTCATCTAACTGTCACACTTCTTATAAAACATGTAATAATCACTTTTATTAAAATCAGCATTGATCTCACCATAAATACTATTAATTACTGGGAAACTCAACCTCACAGACACAAGTTTTCCAAAACTCTAATTCTTGCTTGAAAACTCAATTTTTATCACTGGCAACAAACACTAACAGTTACTTTCCTTGAAGCAACAGTCTACTTAGATTCATCTTCAAGAAAAATATTTAACATATACTCAAGAAGTCTGAATGCCATAGCTTGTCATTCTTTTCATTTAAATTTATTTAATATTTTTATATACTTTTAAAAATTACAGTTGATTTACAATATTGTGTTAACTTCTGCTGTAGAGCAAAATGATTGAGTTATACATATGTATACATTTTTTTGTATATTCTTTTCCATTGTGGTTTATCGCAAGATATTGTATCTAGTTCTCTGTGCTATACTGTAGGACCTTGTTGTTTGTCAATTCTACATGTAATGGTTTGCATCTGCTAACCCCAAACTCCCACTCCATCTCTCCCCCTCCCCTCCTCCCCCTCTGGCAACCACAAGTCTGTTCTCTCTGTCTGTGAATCTGTTTCTGTTTCATAGATAAGTTCATTTGTGTCATATTTTAGATTCCACACACGATAACATACGGTATTTGTCTTTCTCCTTCTGATTTACTTCACTTAATATGATAATCTCTAAGTCCATCCATATTGCTGCAAATGGCATTATTTCATTATTTTTTATGGCTGAGTAGCATTCCATTGTATATATGTACCACATCATCTTCATCCATTCATCTGTCGATGGACATTTAGGTTGCTTCCATGTCTTGGCTATTGTGAATAGTGCTGCTTGAACATAAGGGTGCATGTACCTTTTGAATTATAATTTTAACTGGATACATGCCGAGGGGTGGGATTGCTGGATCATATGGCAACTCTATTTTTAGTTTTTTGAGGACCCTCCATACTGTTTTCCATAGTGGCTGCACCAATTTACATTCCCACCAAAGGTGTAGGAGGGTTCCCTTTTCTCCACACTCTCCAGCATTTGTTATTTGTAGACGTTTTAATGATGGCCATTCTGATCGGTGTGAGGTGATATCTCATTGTAGTTTTGATTTGCATTTCTCTAATAATTAGCGATGTTGAGCATCTTTTCATGTGCCTGTTGGCCGTCTGTATGTCTTCTTTGGAGAAATGTCTATTTAAGTTTTCTGCCCATTTTTCAATTGGGTTTCTTTTTGTTGTTGAGTTGTATGAGCTGTTTGTATATTTTGGAAATTAATCCCTTGTCGGTCACATAGTTTACAAATATTTTCTCCCATTCCATAGGTTGTCTTTTTGTTTTGTTTCCTTTGCTGTGCAAAAGCTTGTAAGTTTGATGAGGTCACATTTGTTTATTTTGCTTTTATTTCTATTGCCTTGGGTGACTGACCTAAGAGAACACTGATACAATTTATGTTGAAGAATGTTTTGCCTATGTTCTCTTTTAGGAGATTACGGTGCCATGTCTTATACTTAAGGCTTTAAGCCATTTTGAATTTATTTTTGTGTATGGTGTGAGGGTGTGTTCTAACTTTATTCACTTACATGCAGCTGTCTGACTTTCCCAACACCACTTGCTGTAGAGACTATCTTTCTCCCATTGTACGTACTTGCCTCCTCTGACGAAAATTAACTGACCTTAGTTGTGTGGGTTTGTTTCTGAGTGGTCTTTTCTGTTTCATTGATCCAGATATCTGTTTTTGTGCCAATACCATGCTGTTTTGATTGCTGTAGCTTTGTAGTAGTCTCTGAAGTCTGGGAGGGTTATCCCTCCTGCTTTGTTCTTTTTCCTCAGGATTGCTTTGGCAATTCTGGGTCTTTTATGGTTCCGTATAAACTTTAGGATTACTTGTTCTAGTTCTGTGAAAATGTAATGGGTAATTTGATAGGGATCACACTGAATCTGTAGATTGCTTTGGGCAGTATGGCCATTTTAACAATATTAATTCTTCCAATCCAAGAGCATGGGCTATCTTTCCATTTCTTTGAATCATCTTCAATTTCCTTTATTAGTTTTATAGTCCTCAGCATATAAGTCGTTCACCTCCTTGGGCAGGTTTATTCCTATACGCTTTTATCTTCTAAAGCAGTTCTAGGTCCACAGCAAAAGTGAGCAGAAGGCACAGAGTTCCTGTGCACAGTCCCCCTCCCTCACAACATTCAGCATCAGACTGAAAATTAAAATCAGTGTACCAATATTAACACATCACTATCACCCAAAGCCCAAAGTTTATATAAGGGTTCACTCTCGGTGTTGTACATCCTATGGGTTTTGAAAAATGTATTCAGATTGACTTCTTTCACACAGCAGTATGTATTTAAAGTCCCTCCAGGTCTTTTCCACAATAGCTTAGCTCATTTCTTTTTAGCACTGACTAACATTCCATTGCCTGGATGTACCACTCTTTGTTTATCCATTCACCTATAAAGTATATCTTGGTTACCTAAGTTTTGGCAATTAGTAATAAAGTTACTATAAACACTCACATGCAGGTTTTTTCTATGAATTTATTTTCAACTAATTTGGTTAAACACCAAGAAGTGCGATTACTGGATCCTCTGGTAAGAGTACACTTCATTTTGGGACTTCCCTGGTGGTCCAGTGGTTAAGACTCCACACTTCCAGTAGGGGACCTGGGTTCGATCCCTGGTCAGGGAACTAGATCCCACATGCCGCAACTAAGACCCAGCACAGCCAAATAAGTAAATAAATATTTTTAGAAAAGAGTATACTTCATTTTGTAAAAAACTAACAAACTGTCCAAAGTGGCTGCACCATTTTGCATTTCCACCAGCAATGAATGAGACTTTGTGTTGCTCCACAGCCTCACCAGCATTTGGTGATGTCAGTGTTTTGGATTTTAGACATTCTAACAGGTGTGCAGTGGTATCTCGTTGTTTTAATTTGCAATTCCCTAATGATGTATGATGCTGGGCATCTTTCCATATTCGTATTTGTCACCTGTATATCTTCCTTGGAGAGGTGTCTGTTCAGATCTTTTGCCCGTTTTTTAAACTGAGTTCTACATTTTCTTATTGTTAAGTTTTAAGAGTTCTCTGCATATCCTGGGTAACAGTCTTTTATCAGATATGTCTTCTGCAAATATCTTCTCTCAGTCTGTGGCTTATCTTCTCATACTCTTGATTAATTTATTTTTAAAGTTACATGCAAGGGACTTCCCTGGTGGTTCAGTGGTTAAGAATCCGCCTGCCAATGCAGGGGACATGGGTTCGAGCCCTGCTCCGGGAAGACCCCACATGCCACGGAGCAACTAAGCCCGTGTGCCACAACTACTGAAGCCCGTGCTCTAGAGCCAGCGTGCCAAACTATTGAAGGCTGAGCACCTAGAGCCCATGCTCCACAACAAGAGAAACCACCAAAGTGAGAAGCCCACGCACCACAACAAAGAGTAGCCCCCGCTCGCCGCAACTAGAGAAAGCCCACGCACAGCAACAAAGACCCAACGCAGCCAAAAATAAATTTATTTTAAAAATAAAATAAAATAAATAAAATATACCTGTAAAAAAAAAAAAGCTAAGTGCAGCAAAATTCACTTTTTGGTATACGTTTCTAAGTTTTAACAAATGCATAGAATCATGGAACAATCAAGATGTAGAACAGTTCCACCACCCCCATATATTCCTTCACACTGGCCCGCTGTTACAGATCTCCTACCACTACTCTTAGCCC
Source organism: Balaenoptera physalus (assembly GCF_965194825.1). NCBI lineage: Eukaryota > Metazoa > Chordata > Mammalia > Artiodactyla > Balaenopteridae > Balaenoptera > Balaenoptera physalus. The sequence goes on along the minus strand of NC_138885.1, from coordinate 7,286,777 downwards.
TTGGCAACCATTGATCTGTTTCCTATCCCTGTAATTGTGTGTTGTTTTTTTTTTTTTTGGCCGCTAGGTACGGCATGCGGGATCTAACCTGCGACCCCTGCAGTGGAAGCGTGGAGTCTTAACCACTGGACCACCAGGGAAGTCCCCTCATCATTGTAGTTTCTGTCTTTTACAGAATGTCATATAAATAGAATCATACATTGTATATAGACTTTTAAGTCTGGTATTTTCTATTCAGCATAATACTTTCGAGATTCGCCAACGCTATTGCAAATTCCTTTTTTTACTGTTGAATTCTATAGACATACCACAACTGTTTATCCATTTACCAATTCAGGAACATTTGGATTTTTGGCCGTGCTTGGCAATTTGAACAAAATTGCTATAAACATTCACATGTAGTTTTTGTGTGACGTAACTTTTCATTTTTCATGGGTAAATATCTAGGATTGAAACTGCTGGGTCATGTTAAGTTTATGTTTAACTTTATGGAAAGCAGCCAAACTGTTTCCCAAAGTGGCTGTACCATTTTGCATTCCCAACAGCAATGCATAAAAGTTCCAGTTGCTCTACATCCTCACTTATACTTGGTATAGTCCACTAGGCGGAGGACATGGTTGTTTGTTTTGCTTTTCAGTCATTCTAATAGTAGAGAAGTAGTATCTTGTTGAGGTTTAATTTGCATTTCCCTAGTGACTAATGATGTAGAAGTCTTTTCAGATATTTATTTGTCACACATGTATCTTTGCCAGCAAAGCTTCTTTTCAAATCTTTTGCCTATTTTTAAATTGGATTTTCGTTTTTTGGGCCATGCCACATGGCTTGCGGGATCTTAGTTCCCTGACCAGGGATTGAACCGAAGCCCTTGGCATTGAGAGCGTGGAGCCCTAATCACTGGACTGCCAGAGAACTCCCTCTGGTTATTTTCTTACTGTTGAGTTCTGAGAGTTCCTTCCATAATCTACACACAAAATCTTTATCAGATATGTGATTTGCGAATATTTTCTCTCAGTCTGTCACTTCTTTTCATTCTCTTCACCATTTCTTTCAGAGTAGAAGTTTTTCATCTTAATGCAATCAAACTTATCAACTGATTTCCTGCTTTCAATTATATCTAAGAAGTCTCTATCTAAGCCAAGGCTACAAAGATTTTCTCCTGTCTTCTCCTCTGTCAATTTTATTGTTTTACATTTTCCAATTGTACTGTAAACAATTATAAAAAAGACTCATCTTTTTTCTATTGAATTGTCTTTCACATTTTGTGGGGGGTCTACCTCAATATCTTGATTACCGTAACTGTAAAGAATATCTTGAAATCAGCCAGATCTCACATCAGATTCTCCAACTATGTTGTTCTTTATCAAGTGTTTTAGCAATCTGTGCTCCTTTGCCATTCTCTGATTTTTAAAAGCAGCTTATCATTGATTACCTACAAAAAATCTTTCTGGGATTCTGATCTGGTGGATCAATTTGAGGAGAAATTACACCTTAATGTTTAGTCTTCAAAACCACAAAAAGGTAAATTCTCTACAATTCCTTGGGCCTTCCTTAATTTCTTTAATCAGTTTTGTAGTTTTCGGCTCACAGATCCTGTACACATTTTGCTAGACTGATATCTATTTTTTGGTGCTTTTTAAATGGTACCATTTTTTACATATTTCCATTGCTGTAATTCCAATTAATTGTATTTCCATACTGAAATACAATTAATTGTATACATTGTCTATATAACCTGAAATCTTGCTAAACTCACTTATTAGTTCTAGAAGCTTTCCTGTAGACTTCTTGGGGTTTTCTGCACAATCATGTTATTTGCAAATAGGGGCAATTTTATTTCTTCCTTTCTGTTCTAAAAGCCCTTTGTATTTCTTTTTCTTGCCTTATTGCAGTGTTCTTAATTTTAGGGGAAAAAGCATTGTCTTTCACTATTAAGTATTCACTATTAAATATGACATTAGCTATAGACTTTTATAGATGCCCTTCATGAGTGAAAGAAAATCCCTTCCATTCCTAGTTTGTAAGAATTTTTAGCATGAAAGTATGAAGAACTGTATCAAATGCTTATTCTCTATCTACAAAGACTAGTATATTAATATGGTAAATTACCCCAACTGATTTTCAAATGTTGAACAGCCTTTCATTTCCAGGATAAACCGCATTTATTATGATGTATTATATACATCTTATAATTAGCTGTATTTGATACAGTCACTAATATTTTGTAACTCTTCCATCCATGTTCGTGAGGAGTATTGGTATAGTTTTACTTTCTTGTATATCTTTATCTGGTTTTGTATCAAGCCTCATATACTGAGTTGAGAAGTATTTCTTCTAATATCTCCTGGAAGAGACTATACAGAACTTGCATTATTTCCTCTTTTTTTTTGGCTGAGCAGCATGTGGGATCTTAGTTCCCTGACCAGGGATCAAACCCATGTCCCCTGCAGTGGAAGCACGGAGACTTAACCACTGGACTGCCAGGGAACTCCCATGTATTATTTCCTCCTTACGTGTTTGGTAAACGTCACCTGTGAAACCATCTGAACATCAAGTTTCTTCTTTTGAAAGGATTTTAACTATGAAATCAGTTTCTTTAAAAGATATAGGACTGGGACTTCCCTGGCAGTCCAGTGGTTAAGACTCTGTGCTTCCAACGCAGGGGGCGCAGGTTCAATCCCTGGTCAGGGAACTAGGACCCCACATGCCACGGAGCCAAAAAAAAAAAAAAAAGAGGGACTTCCCTAGTGGTCCAGTGGTAAATAATCCACCTGCCAATGGAGACACGGGTTCAATCCCTGGTTGGGGAACTAAGATCCCACATGCCGTGGGGGCAATTAAGCCTGCACACCACAATGAAGAGCCCTCACCACAATGAAAGATCCCGTGTGCCTCAACAAAGATCCCGCATGCCACAACTAAGACCTGACACAGCCCAAAAAAAAAAAAAAAGAGCGAGAGAGAGACAGGACTATTCAGGTTATCTATTTCTTCTTGAGTGACTTTTAGTAGTTTGTGTTGTTGCAGGAATTGTTCATTTTCACTCAAGTTATTAAATTTTAGAGCACAGAATTTTCATATTATTCCCTTATTATAATTTTAATGTCTGTAAGCTGTGTAGTGATAGCCCTTCTTTCATTCCTGATGGTTAATTTGGGCGCCTCCTTCTCTATACTCTCCCCACCTCTCTCTGAACAGTCTGTCATTCTTTTAAGTAAAAAATGGGTTCCATAAAAATAAGTGAGTATTATCATTACATAATTGTCCCTCAAGAGAAATGACATACTTTTGTAAGTGAGAAAAAGCACTTTATCTACACTTCCCATTTCATCACACAGTACGTATTTGTCTCCTCAGGCTGCCGTAACAAACTATCACAGACTGAAAGACTGATTAAACAACAGAAATTTATTTTCTCACAGTTCTAGAAGCTGAAAATTTGAAATCACGGTACCAGCATAGTCAAGTTCTGGTGAGAGCTCTCTTCCTGGCTTGCCGATGTCCACCTTCTTGCTGTGTCCTCATAGGGCAGACAGAAAGAAACAGCAAGTTCTCTGGTGTCTCTTCTTATAAAGACATTAATCCCATCATAAAGACCCTACCTTCATGATTTCACCTAAACCTAATTATCTCCCAAAGGCCCCATCTCCAAATCCTATCACTGGGAGTTAGTGTTCCAACATACAATTCTCACAGGGACACAATTCTGTCCACAGTACACTACACTGTATTTTAAAACACACATTCAAGTTTTAACATTTAAATAAATTAATTATTTTTACTGCTTGTCAATGACATTCTTTTTTTTTTAATAAACAGATATTCATTTTAAATTACTTATTTATTTTTTATTTTTGGCTGTGTTGGGTCTTCGTTTCTGTGTGAGGGCTTTCTCCAGTTACGGCGAGCGGGGGCCACTCTTCATCGCGGTGCGTGGGCCTCTATCATGGCCTCTCTTGTTGCGGAGCACAGGCTCCAGATGAGCAGGCTCAGTAGTTGTGGCTCACGGGCCTAGTTGCTCCGCAGCATGTGGGATCTTCCCAGACCAGGGCTCAAACCCGTGTCCCCTGCATCAGCAGGCAGATTCTCAACCACTGCACCACCAGGGAAGCTCCAATGACATTCTTAAGTAAAATGCTTTTTTCATTTTAACTACCAGTGTGAGGTGACAGTAAACATACAATGACTACTAACACAGTTGGTACCACTGCCTTGAATCATGTTAAGGAGCCAGCATTTTTATCCATTATTGCTTTTACACCATAAGTGCAAATGTCAACACAGTAAAAAAGCCTAATAATATCTTAGCATTATTATAAAAATAGTCCTGGTCTCACCTTGAGAATTCACCACTGCCTTACAAAGTTAAGTTCAAATAACTACCACAGAAAAAATTTTTACAAACTGCAAAATTTATTAGGAATTTAAGATATTCACATAGTATTCACAATAGATACAACTAATGTTAAAAACTTGATCCATTCCTAAATCTTCCAAATTCACTGATGAAAATAATCAAGCTATGCTTTCATTTGATGAAGTAAACCTTAGAAGGAAATATAAAGTTCTATAGAATCTAAAAAAGAAGAAACTACCTTGGTTGGCTATCTTGGTTGTGATAAAACAAACAAAAAAATAAATAAAGCAGGCCATTTGTAAGCTATAAGCACACTCATGTTTTTATAGGATTATATTACTTACAGACAGATACACCAGAAATATTACCAGTGATGACCTCAGAAAGGGAATTAGATGACTTAGGACAAGAAATTTAGTTTATGTTCGCTTCCAGTTTTATAGGGTCATGTCTTATATTTAGATCTTTAAGCCATTTTTAGTTTGTGTATATGATGTGATGGAATGTTCTAATTTCATTGTTTCACACATAGCTGTCCAGCTTTCCCAACACCACTTGAAGAGACTGTCTTTTCTCCATTGTATAGTCTAGCCTCCTTTGTCATAGATTAATTGACCACAGGTGCATGTGTTTATTTCTCGGCTCTACTCTGTTCCATTGACCTATGTATGTGTTTTTGTGCCAATACCATGCTGTTTTGATTACTGTAGCTTTGTAACATAGTCTTAAGTCTGGAAAAGTTAGACCTCTAGCTTTGTTCTTTTTTCTCAGGATGACTTTGGCAATTCTGGGTCTTTTGTGGTCCCATATAATAATCCCATCTAGGATCATTTGTTCTAGTCCTGTGGAAAATGTCACTGATATTCTGATAGGGATTACACTAAATCTGTAGATTGCTTTGGGTAGTATGGCCATTTTAACAATATTAATTCTTCCAATCCAAGAACAAAGAATATCTTTCCATTTCTTTAAATCATCTTCAATTTCCTTCAACAGTGTTTTATAGTTTTTGGCATATAAGTCTTTCACCTCCTTCGTTAAATCTATTCCTAGGTGTTTTAAGTTTTTTGACACAATTTTAAACAGGATTGGTTTTTTTTTTCTTTCTGACATTTCATTATTAGTCTACAAAAACGCAACAGACTTCTGTATATTAGTCTTACGTCCCATTACCTTGTTGAACTCATTTATTAGTTCTAATAGTTTTTGTGTGGAGACCTTAGAATTCTCTATATAGAGTATCATGTCATCTGCAAATATTGACAGTTTTACTTCTTCCCTTCCAATTTGGATACCTTTTATTTCTTTTTCTTGTCTGATTGCTGTGGCTAGGACTTCCAACACTATGTTAAATATAAGTGATAAGAGTGGGCATCCTTGTCTTGCTCCTGAATTTAGCAGGAAGACTAAACTCCTAGAAGAAAACATAGGCAAAACATTCTTTGACACAAATCGTAGCACTATTTTCTTCGATCAGTCTCCCACAGCAAAAGAAATAAAAGCAAAAATAAACAAATGGGACCTAATCAAACTTACAAACTTTTGCTCAGCAAAGGACACAATCAACAAAGCAAAAAGACAACCTAGGAATGGGAGAAAATATTTACAACCCATGCGACCAACAAGGGATTAATTTCCAAAATATACAAACAGGTCATACAACTCAATATTGAAAACAAACAACCCCATCAAAAAAAATGGGCAGAAGATCTAAATAAAAATTTCTCCAAAGAAGACATAGATGGCCAACAGGCACATGAAAAGATGCTCAACATTGCTAATTATTAGAGAAATGCAAATCAAAACCATAATGAGGGGCTTCCCTGGTGGCACAGTGGTTAAGAATCTGCCTACCAATGCAGGAAACACAAGTTTGAGCCCTGGTCCAGGAAGATCTCACATGCTGCGGAACAACTAAGCCCGTGCGCCACAACTACTGAGCCTGCGCTCTAGAGCCCACAAGCCACAACTACTGAGCCCACGAGCCACAACCACTGAAGCCCACATGCCTAGAGCCTGTGCTCCGCAACAAGAGAAGCCACCACAATGAGAAGCCTGCACATCACGACCAAGAGTAGCCCCGATTGCCACAACTAGAGAAAGCCCATGCGCAGCAATGAAGACCCAATGCAGCCAAAAATAAATAAATAAATAAATTTATTTTTTTTTAAAAACCCACAATGAGGTATCACCTCACACCGATCAGAATGGCCATCATCAAAAAGTCTACAAGTAAAAAAATCCTGGAGAGGATGTGGAGAAAAGGGATCCCTCCTACACTGTTGGTGGGAATGTAAATTGGTGCAGTCACTATAGAAAACAGTATGGAGGTTCCTTTCAAAACTAAAAACAGAGCTACCATATGATCCAGCAATTCCATTCTTGGGTATACATCTGGAAAAAATGAAAATTCTAATTCAAAAAGATACATGCCCCCCAATGTTCATAGCAGCACTATTTACAATAACCAAAACGTGGGTGCAACCCAAGTGCCCATCAACAGACAACTGGCTTAAGATGTGATAGAGTGCTCAATCATAAAAAAAAGAATGAAATATTGCCACTTGTAATAACATGGATGGACCTAAAAAATATTATGCTTAGTAAAATAAGTCAGATAAAGACAAATTCTGTATGATACACTTATATGTGGAATCTAAAAAGTAATACAAATGAATCTATATACTAAACAGAAATAGACTCAGACACAGAAAACAAATTTATGATTACCGAATTTATGGTTACCAAAGGGAGACGGGAAGGGACAAATTAGGAGTATGGGATTAACAGATACAAACTACTGTACATAAAATAGGTAAGCAATAAGGATTACTATATAGCATAGGGAATTATACCCAATATCTTGTAATAACCTATAATGGAATATTATCTGTGAAAAAAATTGAATTATTATGCTGTACACCTGAAACTAACACAATATTGTAAATCAGTTAAAAAAAAAGAAATTTAGTTAACACCTTTTGAATTTCAGACTATCTATATGTATTACCCCAAAAGTAAATGAAATTTGTTTCACAGTTAATATATAATGATTCCGTACATTAGAAACTCAATTTAAAACACTGTAAAATTTCACCCCCTCACTCAACTTGGGAAATAGAAGCCAGAATTGTTTTGTTTTTAAGAAAATCTTTTTCTATTCCATAAATGGTATGTGTATAATTTTTTTAAAGCAATAGGGGTCTGACTGGATCTCCTTTAATGACTGGATAGTATCAATTTATAAGTGACAAAAATATAAATTCAGTTGCTTATTCTATGTTGGATTAAGTTTTCAATCAAAAACCTGAGATAGTTCTCAGCTGGAAGGTCTGTTAAGACTGAAAGACAACATACATGTCATATATGTGATCAGTCCCTCCAAATGGAGAATTCAGTCCAGTATATTTCTGGAGAACTGACAATCAGCTTCATCATAACATTATTTTAAACAAATGAATAAGACACAAATCTAATATCTAGAGTCCATCTGAAACACTTTTAACCAAAATTAACTTAAAACAGGAAATACAACTTTCAAAACAACAGCTGTCCTTTCACATGTGCTTTAGCAATACTTTCTATTCCCAAACTGCAAGCTACTAATAATTTAAAAGCCTCTGGAGATTGATGGCTATCAGTACAAGGGGAGTAAGCTATAAAACACTGTGGAGGTTTCCCCCAAAATTAAAAACAGAATTACCATACGATCCAGCAATTCCACTTCTAGGTATTTACCCAAAGAAAACAAAAATACTAACTCACAAAGATATATGCACCCCATGTTCACTGCAACATTATTTATAACAGACAAGATACGGAAACAACGTGTCTATATATGTGTATACATTATAGACACATATATATGTATCAAAATTATTCTCAGCCATAAAAAAGAATGAAATCTTGCCATGTGTGACAACATGCAAGGGCATCATGCTAAGTGAAATAAGTCAAAGACAAATATGTATGATCTCACTTACATGTGGAATCTAAAATACAAACAAACAAAAAACAGAACTCATGCAGAAAACAGATTGGTGGTTGCCAGAGGAAGGGGGTGTGCAGTAGGTGAAATGAGTGAAACGGGTCAAAAGGTACAAACTTCCAGTTATAAATGTCATGGGAATGTAATGAGTAACATGGTGACTACATTTAATAATACTATATTGCATACTTGAACGTTGCTAAGAGAGTAGATCTTAAAAGTTCTCATCATAAGAACAATAATTTGTAACTATGTAAGATGACAGACATTAACTAGACTTATCTGGTGATAACTCTGCAATGTATACATAAATCAAATCATTATGTTGTACACCTGAAACTAATAAAATGCTATACGTCAATGATACCTCAACTTTTTCAGAGTTCAGAAAAAAAACAAAACAAAACTGAATGAATAAGTGAAAACCATGCTGTACACAGTTTAACCTCTCCTTAATGACTATTAGAAGGCACTTGAAGATCCTGTTCCACCTCAGTGTCACATTAATACGGACACTAATGATATTATATATACTGTGAGCCAAATCTGTATTACCTATTCATAATTTGCATGTTTTAAGCCTTGGTCCACTGTGAAAACAATACATGGTAATGATAGATATCTGGGAAAAGAGGAGAAAGTAAAGAGAAGAGGGAGCAAGTAAATACAGTCAGCCCTCCATATCCACAGGTTCTACATCTGCAGATTCAACCAACTGTGGATGGGAATAAACCTTTTTTAATTCCAGAAAATTTCAAAACACCTGAATTTGCCACACACCAATAACTATTTGCATAGCATTTTTCTTGCATTTACAACTATTCACACAGCATTTACATTGTATTAGTTATAAGTAATCTAGAGATAATTTAAATGTGTGTAGGTTATATGCAAATACTATGCCTTTTTATATTAGGGACCCCCACCTCCTCCAGGGGTCCTGGAACCAATCCCCCATAGATAGTGAGGGACAACTATATGGTACCATTGTTACTTGTTAATTGTATGTGAAATCATGGATTATACCTAAATTTTTACTCTTCCCCCCCCCCCTTAATAATTACAGCTTAAGAGTTTTGCGTGTTACAAAACTATTTGCAAGTGTTTTTAACAACTTCCTAAATGTTCCATTAAATATAAGATGATTTACTTAAAATAGTAAAAATGTAGAAAGACCAAGCTGGTTTCTTGGGTACCAGTTTCTTAAGCAGTCCAAATCTAAGCTTAGAAGAAAAGTTTAGCATTAAGCACCTTTACCTTCATGGATAAGTTCCAGCTTGCTCTTGCCAAGAGAAGAGTGCTTGAGTTACAGAAAGCATAATTAGTTTGAAGAATTCAGTCTTACATATCAAAATAGATTTTGATATATAAATGAGTTTTGTGAGATGACAGCTGCCTCTATTCCTATAACCATTTCACCTGGACTGTCTAATCAGTCCTATGAATATATACCTAAACGTGGTTTTTTTGAAAACCAAATAGCTGCCTCATGACAATTAAGTACATGTTATTTATGGAGGAAAAAATATTAAATTTTGAATTCAGCATGTACGCTCCCTAGTCAATGACTTTAACTTAAATTGTATGTGTTTGTAAAGCATTCATTGTCCTACATCAGACTTATATTAAATAATTCCATCCACTTATGGAGGAGACGATGTAGAACAGGTAGAAGCTGGGCACTAGTTCATGTGCCTATGAGTCAGTAAAGATGGAAATAATGTCCAAGGTGGAGTTGGTTATTTTGAAATATAAAGATTATCATTGAGGTAAAAATTCTATTAACTGGAAGATCACAGGATATATCCATCATATTTTTCAAGACAGGGAGTTTTTCATGTGGGGCAAATAGGTAAAAATTATACTGTATGGTAATTGCAGTAAGGTTCTAAAGAAAGAAAAAACTGCAGAGAAATCTATGCAATAAATAATTTGTCCAGATTGGTTTTCATTTGGGCAAAGAAGTTCTGAAAAATCTGCAATGCAGTTTACTCATCAATTGAAAGTCCTCCAAAAACAGAACTATTGGGAAACCGTGGTATGTGGGGATGGAAAAGAAAAGCTCCCTTAGTTTTTTGGAGAGGATAACTTTAAAAATACTTAAACAGCTAAGTTTACTCGGTTCAGTTAAGATTAAAACTTGTTGATTTTAACACTGCTGTTACATCAAAAACAAACTTATGTAATATTCTGGGTAGAAAAAAAAATTTATATATATATATATAATATAAACATGATTTACTCAGATGTCCCACTGTTGGACATTTGAATTGTTTTTAAGATACATCCTACTAAAATACAATACAAATGAACATATCTACGAAACAGAAACAGACTCAAAGACACAGACAACAGACTTGTGGTTGCCAGGGGGGAGGGGGTGGGGGAGGGAAAGATTGGGAGTTTGGGATTAGCAGATGCAAACTAGTATTTGTAGGATGGATAAACAACAACGCCTTATTGTATAACACTGGGAACTATATTCAATATCCTGTAATAAACCATAATGGAAGAGAATATATATACACATATGTATGTATAACTGAGTCACTTTGCTGTACAGAAGAAATTAACACAACACGGTAAATCAACTATACTTCAATAAAATTAAAAAATAAAATAAAATACATCCTACTAAAATTCAAATCACACTGATCATCTTTGTACATAAAGCTTTTTCTGTAGAACCATTTATTTCCACCATAAGCAAGAGGAACTACTGAAGTCACTTTTTTTGATACTTCAGGTTTAAAAAAGAAAAATCACTTTTTCTTGGTTGTTTCTTTTTTAGTTTTCCTGATTATTAATAAGTTGAATACTTTTCCAGTTTTCAATTTTATTAACCAGTTTTTACTCCCACCAGTGTAAAACTCCCAGTTTTTAAAACCAGTGTAAAACTCCCAGTTTTACACTGTCTTTTCATGTCTTTCAAATACCATTTTGTGGAATAAATCTACGGTCTTTGTCGTTTGTCTCCTACATGATTAGGTTCAGGGAAAAAACTTTCAGTATGCATTTTAGTTGTTTGGATTCTGAACTTAAAAGGCATACTTTTTATACCTCTGGAGTTTTTATTGTTTCCCTGTGCTCAAACTAGAGTGGATCCCCATTATTCAAAGATTCGGCATTTGCAAATTTGCCTAATAGTTAACTTTTTCTGTAGCCCCAAAATCGACATTTGTAGTCTTTGGCGGTCATTTGTACATCATATGCAGAGTTGAATCACCCAGAACTCAAGTTCCCAGCTGAGGTATAATCAGGCAATGCTCTGCTTTCTTGTTTCAGTTATCATACTGTAAACAAGTCTCCTTTTTGCAATCTATTGAGTGTCATGGTTTCCACATTTTTGTGCTTTTTGTTGATTTTCCTGCTTAAAATGCTCTCCATCCCCTCCCCGTCCCCAAGTGTTGTGCTCAAGTGCTGTCTAGTGTTCCTGAGTGCAAGAAAGCTGTGATGTGCCTTATGGATTAAATGCAGTTAGATACTAAAGCTGTAAATAACTAATGCTGTTCACCATGAGAACAATGTTAATGGATCAGCAATATACATTAACTAAGGCATCTTTTTTTTTTGGCTGTGTTGGGTCTTCGTTTCTGTGTGAGGGCTTTCTCCAGTTGCAGCGAGTGGGGGCCACTCTTCATTGCGGTAAGGCATCTTTAAACAGAAACACAGGGCTTCCCTGGTGGCACAGTGGTTAAGAATCTGCCTGCCTATGCAGGGGCATGGGTTCGAGCCCTGCTCCAGGAAGATCCCACATGCTGCAGAGCAACTAGGCCCGTGCGCCACAACTACTGAGCCTCTGCTCTAGAGCCCGTGAGCCACAACTACTGAGCCCACGTGCCACAACTACTTAAGCCCATGTGCCATAACTACTGAAGCTCACGCACCTAGAGCCCATGCTCTGCAACAAGAGAAGCCACCGCCAATGAGAAGCCTGTGCACCGCAAGGAAGAGAAGCTCCCGCTCACCACAACTCGAGAAAGCCTACGCGCAGCAACGAAGACCCAATGCAGCCAAAAATAAATTAATCTTAAAAAAAAAAGAGTAACTATCCTTAAAAAAAAAAAAAAAAGACACACATAAAATAAGGTTATGTTTTGGCTGACTGACTCAAATACTGTCACAGAGGCTCACAGGAATCTAAATTTCCTAGGAGCAACGGTTCAGTATTTGCTAATTCAGTGTTTGTGGCAACTTTATAGAACATAACTACCAGGAATAACAAGAATCAACTGGAGTTGGCAGCACTTACTATGTGCCACGCAGGATCTTAGTTTCCCAACCAGGAACTGAACCCGGGCCCTCGGCAGTGAAAGCACAGAGTCCTAACCACTGGACCGCCAGGGAGTTCCCTCTCATTCTCTCCTTTTAACTCTCCTTCAACTGAAGAACTCCTTCTTCAAGCTACATCTTAAAAGTAAGTTCAAGATAGACTGCAAAGTTGCACCACTCTAATACTATTCACAACTCCTCCACAGAACCCCTAAGCCTTGGGGGAAGGGGATACTGAATCATTAGAGTGCAAAGAACAACAAACTATGGAAGCTAGGACTCTATTTAAGGCTCTCCTATCCTGGAGAAATTTTTGACACCTCTGGGTCTTTGTTTCCTAGATCTCTAAAATGAAGAAACAGGATTAAGAACCATTAATACCACTCAATACTTAAAATGTGTAAAACACAAAGAGTGATTATGACTTATAATCTTACATTTGCTATTCAAGGAAACTTCGGCAATTTTTAAACCATGTTACAACTAGCTGTGATTTCCAGAAATACCTTTATATGTTTATAAATTTCAGAGAACCATTCTATGATTTAATAGAGATCTACGTGGGCAACTAAAAAATCCTGTCTTGCAAAAAAGTCTTTCAGTTCAGTTCACAAGCGTAACAGGCAACCAGAGAGGAATGACTAAATTACTTCTGCATATCTGTATCACGAAATTTTATATAATTAAAAATGTTTGAAATATTTTTAACAAATTGCACATGATCTAATACTAAGTGGAAAAATCAGATTATGAAAAAATTACAATTATCTTAAAAGAACTATACACTTTTGCTCAAAAGCCAGAAAATGGGAAGGAACACATAACGAAGGTAATAAGAGCATGGACTTATGGTAATATTTTGTTGACTTCTTTTTTTTTTTTTTTTTAATTTTTGGCTGCGTTGGGTCTTCATTGCTGCGCATGGGCTTTCTCTAGTTGCGGTGAGCAAGGGCTATGCTTTGTTGCGGTGCGTGGGCTTCTCATTGCAGTGGCTTCTCTTGTTGAGGAGCACTGGCTCTAGGCACGTGGGCTTCAGTAGTTGTGGCACAAGGGCTCAGTACTTGTGGCTCGCAGGCTCTAGAGCACAAGGCTCAGTAGTTGTGGCGCACGGGCTCAGTTGCTCCGCAACATGTGGGATATTCCCGGACCAGGGATCGAACCCGTGTCCCCTGCACTAGCAGGCAAATTCTTAACCACTGTGCCACCAGGGAAGTCCCTTGTTGTCTTCTTTACACGGTGGGTTTTTCCAAGTTGTCCACAACAGACAAGAAGGTCTGTATAAGGAGCTAGGAGTAGTGTTTTTTTGTTTTTTGTTTTGAATGCTATTCTGAAATCTCTAAGTTTGCCAAACACTCTCACAACCTTTGTTGGCATATTCCTATACCAGTGTTCTTAATTACTTTTGTAAATTTATGCTTATTTATTACACTCAATTTATTCAGCAGTCTGCACTTCTAAAGTATATTATGCATAATCATGGAAAAGCATGTATCATACTGGTAAAAACCACGTATCTGCCTTTCTGTCTAAACTATAAATTCCTTGTAGGCAAGGACTGAATGTTTTTAATCTCTATATTCTCAGTGCCTTGCATACAGCCTAGCACACATGGAAATGGTAATAAATATATGTTAAAATATATGCTAACAGAAAATCATCATCGGAACACCCATTAATAGTTGCTACAGACAGGGTCTACCAATGGATGCTAAAAATTTGAGAACGAACAGTATATTTACACAGTTTCCAAGGTACTTATTAACTACAAAAGAAAAAATATTAACTATACAGTGGAGAAGTACAGCAAACACAGTATTTGGTCATAGAACAAACAATAATTTTTGTGTTTCTGTATTACAGGTAATGAGCTAAGAGAATTTTCACCAAATTAAAAGGGTCTGTTTGCAATGGTCTAATTTAAAATACAGAATGTGTAGCATACACAAAATAAACATTTAGAGGTGAGAGAGCAACCCTTGAGACGTACAAAGATAAAGTCCATTCTCCAGAACAACTATAACAGAGAAAATGTTAACAGCCCTCTTAACTGTCCATCAAGAGACATGCCTTCTGTATTAAGACTCTTGGACAGAGAAAGCAAATGGTGGTTTCAACTAGTCTTAATCAGGTTGGCAGAGCACAGAGGCTTGATCTGCAACTGTGACACTGTAAGTCTTAAAAAAAAAAAAAGTATATATATAAGAAATAAAAGAGCAAAAAGACTGCTCCAGTTAAACATGTCCAAGGAGACAACCAAATGATTGTCTGGTTTGGGAAAAAAAAAAAAACAGCTATTAAAGACTGTTTGAGGGCTTCCCTGGTGGCGCAGTGGTTGGGAGTCCGCCTGCCAATGCAGGGGACACGGGTTCGTGTCCCGGTCCGGGAAGATCCCACATGCCGCGGAGCGGCTCGGCCCGTGAGCCACAACTACTGAGCCTGCGCGTCTGGAGCCTGTGCTCTGCAATGGGAGAGGCCGCGACAGTGAGAGGCCCGTGCACCGCGATGAAGAGTGGCCCCCGCTCACCGCAACTGGAGAAAGCCCTCGCACAGAAACGAAGACCCAACACAGCCAAAATAAATAAATAAATAAATATATTAAAAAAAAAAAAAAAAAAAGACTGTTTGAATGTGGACCATATATTACATAATATTAGGAAATTATGGCTAATTTTCTTAGATGTGTTACTGCATGTTGATACTGCATGCTGAAGCGTCATTTGTCATGTATGCAATTACTCTCAAATGGTTAAAAAGTATGTATGTATGTCTGTATGTATATAGAGACAGATTGTTACTGGTTGAATTACATCCCCTCAAAATTCACATGGTAAAGTCTTCACCACTACCACCACCCCGTACCTTACTGGGTAACAGGGTCGTTGCAGATATCATTAGTTAAGATGAAGTCATACCGGAGTAGGGTGGGCCAGTAATTCAATATGATTGGTGTCTTTATAAAAAGGGGAAATTTGGACACATGTAAAGATTGGAGTTATGCTGGCACAGGCCAAGGAACTACCAAAAACTAGGTAAGAAAGGTCTGGAACAGATCTATCCCTAGCACCTTCAGAGGGACCATGGCCCTGCTGACACCTTGATCTCAGACACCTAACCTCTAGAACTGTGAGACAATAAATGTCTATTGTTTAAGCCACTCAGTCTGTGGTATTTTGATATATCAGCCCTAGCAAGAAAATACAGCAAAACTATAACAAATGTTGAATTTAGGAGGCAAATAAATGGTATTAACTTCTTTCTTCAACTTTGTGTATATCTAAAATGTTTAATACTGTAGGGTAATGCCTTAGAATTGTGTGAATATTCTGTTCTCTAGTAACCATTCATTTAACAGGTATTGATGAAACTTATCTGACCAAAAGGAGCTTTGTTTGTTTATCAACATCCACAAAATAACTTGCTGGGATTTTGATTGGGAGCATGTTCAATCTACAGATCCAGCTGGGAAGAACTGACATCTTGACAATATTGAATCTTCCTATCCACGTACTTTACATATTTTGCTATGAGAGAGAATGCCATGGGAAGAAACAAGAATGAGTTGGGGAGCACTGATGTGAAACAAAAGTTTCAAATCAACTAACTTATAAGGGTAATAAAAGAAAGTATACACCAAGTGGAGAAGGGGAAGAGGAGCAATTCCAGGCAGAGGAAACAGTAAGTAGAAGTAAAAGAGAACTACTTTTTGGGTTTTTGTTTTGCGATATAATTGACATACTGGGTTGGCCAAGAAGTTCGTTCAGGGTTTTTCCATAACATCTGATGGGAAAACCTGAATGAACTTTTTTGGCCAACCCCACAACATTGCATTAGTTTTATTAGGTGTACTCAAGTTTTTAAAAAATGGTTCAAGGACAGGGTAGTGGGGAGAGGGAGCAGCAGAGGAAGAAGCCGAAAACCTGAGTTCGTACAGTGGGGCTAGATTCTGAAATGTCCATTACGCCAATCTACACACAAGAGTTTATATGTATCAAATAAAGCAGGAAGCCTTAACTGGAGTCTATGGATACATAAATGGGCAAAAGGATTTAAATGACCTCTCCACCTCACAGTTCCATGCAGAATTCTAATATGGATATTCACATTTTTGATAATGGGAAGAAGTATAAAACTTTCATAAGATTCCTATGGGGTCCAAAAAGGACAGAAACCACTATTATAGGCAATGGTGAATCATCCCCAAATTAGTGATTTTAAATTCTTGTTGCTACTCATGCTACAGAATGACTCATCATTTACTGAGAAGCAACAAAACTCAAGAAGACAAAAACTATGATAAGGCTTCCCTGGTGGCACAGTGGTCAGGAATCCTCCTGCCAATGCAGGGGACGCAGGTTCGAGCCCTGGTGCGGGAGAATCCCACATGCCGCGGAGCAGCTAGGCCCATGTGCTGCAGCTGCTGAGCCTGCGCTCTAGAGCCGGTAAGCCACGGCTGCTGAGCCCGCATGCCACAACTACTGAGCCCACGTGCCACAGCTGCTGAAGTTGGCGTGCCTGGAGCTCATGCTCCGCAACAGGAGAGGCCACCTCAATGAGAGGCCCATGCGCCGCGGCAAGGAGTGGCCCCTGCTCACCGCGGCTGGAGAGGGCCCGCAATCAGCAGTGAAGACCCAACGCAGCCAAAAATAAATAAATTTATTAAAAATTTTTAAAAAACTATGATAATGCAAGTGGTGGTTTGGTGTGAGAGAAACCACCATATTCACACACTAATACTGCACCTACTTTGACCAAGCAATCCCACTTCCATGAATTTATCCCTACACATGTGCTCACACAGGCACAAACACATATGCATAAGGTTATTCAATGGAGCACTGCTTTTAATAACAAAAGACTGGAAACCACCCATGTCTATTAAGTAGAGGACTAGTTTATCATGGAATACCCATACTATATATATAAATTTTTAAACAGTTTGGCAGGGTTTTTTTTAATGTTGCGTATTTTATTTATTTTTTATTTATTTGTTTTGGCTGCATTGAGTCTTCGTTGCTGCGTGGGGGCTTTCTCTAGTTGTGGTGAGCGGGGGCACTCTTCCTTGCGGTGTGCGG
This sequence comes from Balaenoptera physalus, assembly GCF_965194825.1. NCBI lineage: Eukaryota > Metazoa > Chordata > Mammalia > Artiodactyla > Balaenopteridae > Balaenoptera > Balaenoptera physalus. Next base: position 7,269,091 of record NC_138885.1, on the reverse strand, counting down.
GCTTCTCATTACGGTGGCTTCTTTCATTGCAGAGCACGGGCTCTAGACACGTGGGCTTCAGTAACTGTGGCACTCGGGCTCAGTAATTGTAGCTCGCAGGCTCTACAGCACAGGCTCAGCAGTTGTGGTGCACGGGCTTAGTTGCTCCGCGGCATGTGGGATCTTCCCGGACCAGGGATCAAACCCGTGTCCCCTGCATTGGCAGGCGGATTCCTAACCACCATGCCACCAGGGAAGTCCCCCCATACAATGTATATTATGCTAGTGATACTATCAGGAAGGTAGTTCTATTTAGGATCTCCAAGATATACTGTTAAGTGAAAAAAAGTACAAAACAGTGTATAGACTACAACTGTGTAAGTGAAAAGCAACAAAAAAGGGACACATACACATCTGTAGTAAATACATTTGCTATATAGAACCCAAAACATCTATGGAAGAATTTACAACGAACTGCTAACTACAGCTACTGGATATATGAAAAAGGATTAGAGAATAGCCATAGGGAAGAGACAGATCACTGTATATCCCCTTGTACTTTGTACTTTTTTTTCTTTTTTGGTAATTTGTTTATAAATAAATGAATGAATAAATGCATAAAAATAAAACAACTTATAGAAGTAATGCTACTAAGTAGTGTTATGAACATAGGCACAGAACTAGAAATGACTACTCTAGGCACAAAACTGCTGTAAAAAACATAGTTGCAAATAAGCATCGTGGGTAGAAAATGTGGGTGAAAAAAAAACTCCCTCATACTATCAACTATAATTTGAGTACATAAAACACATGAGGGAGGCACCTTGCTACACACTTGGGATGTGGTGTGTGTGGATAAAATCTACCAAGAGGGAATTCCCTGGTGGTCCAGTGGTTAGGACTCCATGCTTCCCCTGCAGGGGGCACAGGTTCGATCCCTGGTCGGCGAACTAAGATCCCACAAGCCTTGCGGCGCGACCTGACTAATTAATTTTTTAAAAATCTACCAAGAAATATTCTGCCAAATCCTATGATTATCTGGCAGAGTTAAAGGCTGAAATCATTAGGTTACTAAAATAGAAACATACCAAAGTCCCAGTTTGATAATCAATTTTGAACAAAGCTAGATATGTCAAGTTCAGAACCACAAAATAATGTCACCACTTACTAACTGATGGAAGATTTCCCTATTTCAGACTTTTCTGGCTATGCAAACTTATAATTTTAGCTCTCTCCCAAAGACGATGAACCAAAAAACTCTCCCAAGTTACACTATGAAATGTTCGGGGGTTTGTTTTTTGTTTGGTTTTTTTGTAAAGGTGGAGAAAAGAACACTAAACTGGTACTCAGGTGACCTGGATTCTTCCACTAACTGTGTGATTATGAACAAATTTAATCTCCTCAATCCTGTTTCTTTAAGGGTCTAGATCTGATGACTTCCAGAAGTAAAATAATTCTAAAATTTCAAGATTATACAGGGAGTAAGCAACGATTTTCCAGTTTCTTTCAGCTCATTTTAAAACTTGGCTTAACAACTAAATTAAATGTAAAAGCATTTAACAAAATACATAATCATTACCAAAGGAAGAATCCTAAAGAGACGGTCTTGAATATTTCAAATTTGTCAACAGCAAGATGAAACTGACAAACTTAAGACTCTGAGTGCCTCTTGATTTTGGAACAGTGGTTCTCAGTTTCTGGTTTTATTACCCACACTGGCCTAAAAGCCTAACTAGTTCCTCAGTCTTTGGCATTTGTGTCTTTACCCTATGACACATACTATCTTAGTTTGGTATCTCCCTCCAAACAAGTCAGTCTGGATTTCAAAAGTACAGTCAGTGATTATTAAAGATATAATCAGTGAGACTTAACCAAATACCTAAAAGTGAAATTAAAAAAATTTAACCAATGAAACATATATCTTTTTTTTTTTTTTAAGCAAAGGCTTTTTTTTTTTTTTTTAACATTTTATTTATTTATTTATTTTATTTTTTGGCTGCGCCATGTGTTAGTTGTGGCACGCAGGATCTTTGTTGAGGCGTGCGGGATCTTTCGTTGCTTCGTGCAGGTTTCCTCTAGTTGTGGCGAGTGGGGGTTACTCTTTGTTGTAGTGTGTGGGCTTCTCATTACAGTGGCTTCTCTTGTTGCAGAGCACGGGCTCTAGGCGCGTGGGCTTCAGTAGTTGTGGCACACGGGCTCAGTAGTTGTGGCGTACGAGCTCAGTTGCTCCGCAGCATGTGGGATCTTCCCAGACCAGGGATCGAACCCGTGTCCCCTGCATTGGCAGGCGGATTCTTAACCACTGCGCCATCAGGGAAGTCCCCTGGAATGATTTCTTGGATATATTGTTAGGAAAAAACAAAGTTCCCACACACGTAAATGGAACTAGATCAATCTTAAAAATTTTCGTGCAGTAAAGGACACAATCAACAGAGTGAAAAGACAACCTACAGAATGGGAGAAAATATTTGCAAATCTGGTAAGGATTTATCAGATTTATCAGATTTTATCAGAATATATAAAGAACTCCTACAACTCAGCAACAAAAAAAATCAAATAACTCACTTAAAATTTGGGCAAAGCGCTTGAAGAGACATTTCTCCAAAGATGATATACAAATGGCCAACAAGCATATGAAAAAGATGGTCAACATCATTAATCATCAGAGAAATGCAAATTGAAACCACAATGAAGTACTGTAACTTTTGAACACAGTTCTCTGTTCATTTTTAGTAGAATAAATTCTAAGGAAAAAAAGGACTGAAAAGAAATCAACTGCACTCAGCAGGATGTAAACTGAAACTACTTTCTTTGTAGCAAATCCCAATAATAACGTTATAATATAAACTGATGATTTTTGAAAACATGTTTCCTAGCTCTGGCCACTGAAAGGAGCCTAGAAGCAAAGACACTCTAGTAACAGCACATATACTACCTAGCACCCAAATTTTAATTTATAAATATCATTTTCCATCAAAAGAAAGCAGAGTTTTTTGGAGAAATAGAAAAATATAAAAAACAAGAAGAAAGGAAAATACAAGAAAGACCTGGGTTATTCTGTTTTGCAAAAACCAAGAAAGCCCTCAGAGATTAATCAGGCTCAGTCAAAAAGAACGTAAGAGGGAATTCCCTGGCGGTCCAATGTTTAGGACTCTGCACTTCTACTGCAAGGGCCAGGGACACAAGAACCAGCTCGAAGAGGGACTCACACTGGCCAAATCTGGAACAACTTAAGCATCAAAAACAATAACAGGGGCTTCCCCGGTGGCGCAGTGGTTAAGAATCCGCCTGCCAATGCAGGGGACACGGGTTCCAGCCCTGGTCCGGGAAGATCCCACATGCCACGGAGCAATTGAGCCCATGCTCCACAACTACGGAGCCTGCACTCTAGAGCCCAAGAGCCACAACTACTGAGCCCACATGCCACAACTACTGAAGCCCGCACACCTAGAACCCGTGCTCCACAACAAGAGAAGCCCCCGCAATGAGAAGCCCGTGCACTGCAACGAAGAGTAGCCCCTGCTCACCGCAACTAGAGAAAGCCCACGTGCAGCAACGAAGACCCAACGCAGCCAAACTTAAACAAATTTTTAAAAAAAAACAGTAACAACTACAACATACCAAAAAACAGTATTAGTAATTCTCCAAAAGTGAAAACAAAACGAATAGACTATACTCTAAAAAAAAGTCAGTCATTAAAGAAAAAAAGACCACAGAACTGGTCTTGATTAAAAACTAAAGAAATATGACAATCAAATACAATGTTCAATTTTAGGTTGGATCCTAAATGACACGGGAGAAAAAACTCTGTAAGGGATGTTATTGAGACAACTGGAGAAACTGGAATATGAAATTTGAATATCAAGTATTGTATCAATGTTAAATGTGTAGAATTTGTTAATACTGTGGGTATTTAAGAGAATGGTGTTCTTAGGGGAAAGATGCATGGTGTCTGTGAAGGACTCCAGATGGTTCAGAAAAAATACATGGGCTGGCGGGAATTCCCAGGTAACCCAGTGGTTAGGACTAGGTGCTTTCATTGCCGTGGCCTGGGTTCAATCCCTGGTTGGGGAACTAAGATCCTGCAAGCTACTCAGCACGGCCAAAAAACACCAAAAACATGGGATGGGGAGAAAGAAGGGATGGAGGGAAGGAGGGATAAAGCAAATGTGACAGAAAGTTAACAAGTGGTGAACAGGGATGAGAAAGTATATGAGAGTTCTTTGTACTAATATTCCAACTCTTCTGTAAGTTCGTATTTATTTCAAAATTTAAAAGTTTAAGCAGAGGGACTTCCCTGGTGGCGCAGTGGATAAGACTCCGCTCTCCCAATGCAGGGGACCTGGGTTCAATCCCTGGTCAGGGAACTAGATCCCACATGCATGCCACAACTAAGAGTTCACGTGCCGCTACTAAGGAGCCCACGTGCTGCAATTAAGGAGTTGGTGAGCGGCAACTAAGAAGTCCTCCTGCCGCAACTAAGACCCAGTGCAACCAAATAAATAAATAAATATTTTTTTGAAAGTTTAAAACATGAAAGAGGGGGAAGCTCTTTTTTTTTTTTTTTTTTTTTTTACAGAAAACAGCTAATAAATGTAAAGAAATAACAGAGCCATGAGGAGAATTTTTGTAGACAGTTCACTCATTTAATTTTTATAACCTCCAATTAAATAAATGACTAGGCCAACAATCATCAACCACCAGATGACAGGAAAAATGTATCTTTTCAAGGAAGAAAGCTGACGGACACCACGCTAACCAAGTAAACAGCAGAGTAAACAATGGGGCAAACTAACATCTGGTAATCCTCACCACCTTACTGATCACAGAAACAGGAGAACCAGACATTCTGTCCTTCCTGATGTAATACAATGTGAATTACATATCATCATCTATGAAGTATTTTCGCCAAAAATATCTGACCCAAATTTAATCAAACCTCTCTAGATCTAACGTCCAGTTTATAGGAAATTTTTTAAATAGAGAAATAAGTTAAATGACATTTTAATCATTTAATCAGAAAATCCCAATTGTGGAACATTCTTTAAAAAGTCCATGCCAGAGACTTAATGCTAACTGTCTTAAGCATAATAATGGTTATTGTTTTTATACAGTCTTAGCGGGAGGCTAGTTTGCAATAAAAATACATAAAGTGTAGAAAAATGGCATTATTTTAAAGAGATCCATCCTGAGGTATTCAGGGGACAAACAGCATGATATCTGCGTTTAATTTCAATTGGTTGTTGAGGGGAGAGGTATACTGAGAACTAAAGCAAAATGGTTAAATGTTAGTAACAGATAAATCTAAATGAAAGGCAACAGGTGTTCACTGTGTTACTCTTTCAACTTTTCTGGATATTTGCAGTTTCTCCTAACATAAAAAGATAGGAAAAAAGTTACCAGATTATCCCACATACAAATAAAGGGAATTTGCTCCTTAAAAGTATTTTACTAGGGCTTCCCTGGTGGCGCAGTGGTTGAGAGTCTGCCTGCCAATGCAGGGGACACGGGTTCGAGCCCTGGTCTGGGAAGATCCCACATGCCGCGGAGCAACTAGGCCCGTGAGCCACAACTACTGAGCCTGCGCGTCTGGAGCCTGTGCTCCACAACAAGAGAGGCCGCGATGGTGAGAGGCCCGCGCACCATGATGAAGAGTGGCCCCCGCTCGCCGCAACTAGAGAAAGCCCTCGCACAGGAACGAAGACCCAACACAGCCATAAATAAAAAAAAAAAAAAAAAAAAAAAGTATTTTACTAAGTGGGACAATAAACAGAGCAAGTGCCTATAACAAAGTCAGCCTTCAAGCACAGTTAGGCATTTGTCAACCCACCCAAGGATCTGTTCAAAACCGTTAAGGCATAGTGGCCGGTACTACACAAAGTAATAGAAGGCAGTCACACAGACCTTAGGTTAACCGGAGAGACAGCTGTAAATAAATAAATACTCACTGAAGACCTCATTAATGGGAAGAGATTTAGTTGGATGTTGAGGAATGGACAAGATATGCATAGTCTGAAAGAGGTCACCAGTAAGGGCAAAGAAGCAGAATAATAAACCAGGTTTGTGTGAAATATGGATCCCAGCAGAGTCATGAAGAGAATTTTTGTAGAAAAATCAATCATTCCTCCATTTTTATAATGCTTAGGCTTCATGAATACAAAAAATATATAAGGCTCTGAAGCATCTGCCTTCAAAGAGCTGACAAAGTAATGGAAAAGATACTGCTTCAATCAAAATACATTAAATAGAGATATACACAAAATTCTTTAATAACACAGGAAAAGGAGTAATTAGTTTACCAGCGGAATGAGATTATCAGTAAGTTTTCAATAAAGATATTTGAGTTAGTTTTTAAACAGTGAAAATGGGGAAGGTAGGAATGGGCAAGATGGATGAAGGGGGGCCAAAAGGTACAAACTTCCAATTCTAAAATAAATAAGTTATAAGGATGTAACATATGACATCTTGACTACAGTTAATAACACTATACTGCATATTTAAAAGTTTCTGAGTAGATCTTAAAAGTTCTCATCACAAGAAAACAAAATTGTAATTATGTATGGTGATGGACTTATTGCGATGATCATTTTGCAATACACAGTAATAGCTAATCATTATGTTGTACACCTGAAACTAATACCTCAATTTAAAAAAAAGTGACCTCATCAATTAAAGTCACAAAGAAAAATGCCAAAAATTACTGAATGCTTACTATGTACTAGACACTTTACCTTTGAAATAAGTACTATAATTAACATTTTCATATATAAGAAAACTGAAGTTCAGAGAGTGTAAATGACCAAATGTAGAAAAGCTAGTTAGTGGTGAGCCTGGCATTCAAACCTAGGTTTGTCTACTGCTAAAACCGTGGCCTTTACAATACTACCCAGCTCTGGGAATTTACAAGCACTCAAGTTATGAACATAAGGTACAATACAAACGTTATAAAGTCAGTCAGTACCAGAAAATACTAAAATGTTCTAGGGCCAGAAAGGATGAGAGTAATGTACAGATTTTCCAATACTATACATATTTAAGAGTCTCAGAAAAACTTCCACTATTCCAAAAGAAAAAGTTTCAGCACAAGCAAAAGTTTCAACACAAATAAAATCCTGGAATAATGTTTGGCAGAAAACTAGAACAATCTGGAATCTTAAACAACAAATCTGGAATGCTTAAACAACTGGTAAGTTTATGACATTTAATTAAACATACTTTGATAATGAAGATTTCTAATCTGCAGCCTCTAGCTAATTAATACTACTTTATCTAAAAGTCCTTTTTTTTTTTTTTTGCTAAGCAAGCTCAAAAGGATTACATAAATAGATTCTTAAGTGAAAAGCTTTCACTGATATCTTTGTCAATATATTTGTTACACTTAAAAAGCTTTACTTTACCTTACCTTCTTCTTTCTTATTCTGAAATATGAAACAGTTCGAACTTCAGCAATAATCAAATAGCACGTTTTTCCCAAAGTAGTGTGAAAAATATACGGACTTATTACTTAGCAAAGAGAGCTTTGAATAAGCACCTTAAATGGTTACTAAAAGTATAATTAAAGCCTTAGGTCGGGGTAAAACTGTGATGGCAAAATCCGTCGTTTTAGTATTTTTCACCAACCTAAGAATGCAGGTTAAGCCATCAACTTCAGGGATAAGTATTTATTTTTTTCCTAAAGCACTGTGATGTAAGGCCAACTTTCTATGAAAATTCTTCCCCCATATACACAAAGATAAAAATTTTCCCTAAACTTCAAGAAAAAAGGCCAAATACGGAACTAGACGCCTCAACACAAACTCAAACCGATACAGTATTTTGCCGCCTTCTAGGCAAGGAGACCAATTAAAAAGTGCAAAGGTATCTTATGGTTATAAAAGACAGGCATCAAAAGCAATTAAGATTAGGAACAGAAAAATGCCATCAGGGGAAGAATGAACATGTTTCCTTTTAACTAACAGTCTCTAAAAGTTTTGTTTAAACAGATCTACCACTGCATCACGTTCACAGGCAAAAAATGCTGCGTGTACTGAATCTCCAGGGTGTACTTGAAAGTCAACTCAGTGCTCCCAAGAGGTATTCCTTTTAACATAGGCTTTTTGTTCATACTCGTCTTCGAAAGTTCCCGAACAGTCAACTTCATGTCATCTGTGTGGGAATTACTTCAAAACATTCTTGACAGTCTTTCTACAAATAATCCGTGCTTTTCTGACTTGATTTAAACAGGTCCAATTACGGAATTCCCTATCGACCCGCCTCCTTCTCCTTTCTCCGAAAGGACCACCAACCACTAGGGTTTACAACCAAGTAACCACAGTTTTTTCCTTTCCGTAAAAAAAAGAGAATGCCTTCTAAGAACCTAAATATCTAGTTGCCAGAAGTCTTAAAAACGGAGCCGTGCATGGAGTTCTTAAGAGATACTTGCAGGGACCATGATCTAAACCAAACAAAATACAAATGTAGATATTCCAAAGGAGCAGGGGATTTTTGCCTGTCAAGCTGTGAACTTATCCCTGTTAAAATACCGACTTCCAGCCACGATAATAACGAGGCTAAACCTTCCGCCGTTTTACAGGTTTCGCATTAACTAACTTCCCATGACCCCTTCACCCAACCACTCAAAACCACACTCCATTCCACTCTCGGCCCAACCCCTTCCACTCCCGCCCCAAATTCCAGTTTTAACGCGCTTCCCTCCTCCAAACTTCCCAGTTTTCTCCGTGGCCTACCCTACCTACGTCTTCTCGTCGCCACCGGTCCCCAGTCAGGGCCTTAGTCCTACCATGCCCGCCTTTCCCGGTCTGCCTCAGGCCTCTAGCCCCGTCCCCTAAGGCCCGAACCCGCCTCAAAGAGCCCTCGGGAGATCGATCCTCCCAGCTCTTCCAACCCATCCCCAGGCACCCCCCCAGGCCCCCAAAGCACGCAACGGCCGAGCTTGAAAATGGCGGAGAGTGCCGCCGCCTGCTGCAGGCGAGCGGTCCCGTGCCGCCGCCGCACTCACCCTGTGGCGCTGAGCAGAGCTCCTAATGACTAGCGAGCGAAATGTTCGTCTTCACAGTCAGGAATGTCTCTCCTGTCTGGCCTCCTCCCTCCCCTCTCAATCCCACTCCTCCAAAAGAGCAGCCGCCATCTTCCCCTATGAGCCACCGAGCGCACGCCCTGCGTCATCACGCACCGGCGTACACTTCTACGTCACGCGCGCCGGGGCCGCCGGGCTCCCTAGGGCTCAATCTGCGCCTGTGCATAGGTGAGAGGCGGGGCCTGACCGGAACCCCACGCGGCTTCGCTGAGCGACTCCTTTGTTCCAGCTGAGATGAGGTCGGCGCCGCCGGCGGAGGAGGGACCGGGAGAGGGTGGTGCTGCCGTACTTTTTTCACATTGTGAGCTAACCTTGATGCTCTCAGAAGTACCCAGTTTTCGAAAATTTGAATGAGAAATTTGTTCGGGGGCGGTGCTGCAGTTGCTAACTCTGTTTATTCCTCCGTGGAATTGGGGGTCCGGCCTGACAGTATCTTAAGAATTTGAAGGAAAGCGCCGAGCTGAGTCAAGCTCACAGAGTTCGCGCGTTCCCAGCGCCTCTGAGTTATCGCCTTTCCTCACTGAGAGTGGAGACCAAGTTATAAAAACTGAGCCCTAGGGTGCGACCACTTTGGTAAACTGTTTCCAGTACTAACACTAAGCATACCCTCCCCTTGAGACTCAGCAGTTCCCTTCCAAGAGGACTGAGTGCATGCGTCCACCAAAGGCTTGCACGGGAACGTTCATAGCAGCTTTTTTTGTGATAACCAAACACTGGTAACCCCAATGTCCATCAGCAGTTGTACTGGTAAATAAATTGTGGTGTGGTCATGCAGTGGGCTACTACGTAGCGACAGGAAATTCAGGCATACCTCGGAGGTACTGCGTGTTCAGTTCCAGACCACCGTAATAAAGCCAATATTGCAGTAAAGTGAGTCACGATTTTTTTTTGATTTCTCAGTGCATATAAGTTTATGTTTGCACTGTACTGTAGTCTATTAAGTGTGCAATAGCACTAAGTCTAAAAGAAATACCTTAATTTCAAAATGCTTTATTGCTGAAATATGCTAACCATCATCTGACAATGCAGGGTTGCCACGAACCTTCAATTTGTAGGAAAAAAATGCAATGTCTGTGAAGCGCAATAAAACAAGTTATGCCTGTAGTTACTGATAAATGCAACAAACCGGATGAATATCACAGATACTGTTAAATCAGGCACAAAAGAGGACACGGATGATTCCACTTATATGAAGTTCAGAATACAACTTCAAAACAAGTTGTCTTCTAACTTTAGGAAAGTAATTCGGCAGTATGAATCAAGAATCTTAAAATATTTATTACTTTTGCCTCTAATTCCTCTTCTAAGAATCTATTCTAAGGATAGTCTCAGAAGTGTGAAATATATATATATACAAAACTTCATTTAAGTATTATTGATGATAGGAAAAAAAAAAGGAAGCAACTTAAATGTCCGATAGCAGGGAATGGCTAAATAATAGCAGAGTATCTGTACATTACAGAGTATCTATACAAAGTTTTTATGATGATATCAGAAATGCTTATCTGACTTTAGTGGAACATGACTATGAAGAACTGTAAGTATGTGTATGTAATGAGAAATAACCTAAGGAAATAATATGGTGGGATTAAGGATGACTATTTTCTTCAAATACATGTGTTCTGTTTTTGTAATCACTGAGGGGGAAAGGGTGTGTTTTTTTAAAGCAGTAACAGGTTACTGACATGGTATGTTAAATTATTATTAAATGCATCTATTTGTTAACAATTACAGTTTACAAATTCCTGTTGATTGATTAACATCATACGTCATTTAGGAATTATTTCTCTTTCCATTTTTTTGGACTAGACTTGGAAGTTCACTGGGCATTATTAACAAATATCAGAACCCCACACCTCCCCAGGTGCCAAGAGTTTAATCTTCATTCCTTCAATTCCAGGGAGGCAGGGATTATCATAAACTTGGAAGCAACAAGCAAAGATTTAGGAAAGGAAGGATTTTATTCCAGGGTAGTGTTAAAAAACAAAATTCGACTGAGTAAATTTTAAAGATCTTATTGACTTTATTCAATGATTCATGAATCAGGCAGCATCCAATCTAACAGATGGAAAGGAGCTCCAAGGAGAGTATAGGCAGGAGGGTGCAGGAGCAAGGAAGTTCTACTAGCAAAAAGTAGATTGGTAACTTTGCTTTAAGGGCTGGGGTTATCAGGCAGGTTACTTAACTAGAGCTGATTACAAGATTCCTGATTGACTGGTTTAAGATTGCATTTCTGGGAGAGCCGAAACTGTAATTAAGTCTCAGTTTGATAAGGTGGGGCTTAGCATAAGTGACTCCTTTTGGGGGCTGTTGTCTTGTTTTTACCAATTCCCCCTACACACTTTTTTTTTTTCTTTTTCTTGGCCATGCCATGTGACTTATAAATATATGTATGTAATGAGAAATAACCTCTTAATTCCCTGACCAGAGATCAAACCCATGTCCCCTGCTTTGGGAGCACAGAGTCTTAACGCCTGGACCTCCTGGACCTCTCTGTGGTGTTTACAGGTCGTTACATTGGGTTCACGTTCTTTAAGTCAGTCATTCTCTTTGTTCCTTTTCTGATGTTCTAGTTTTAGGTAGATCTTTTGCTCGCTGGTTAGTGATTGCAAACATGCATTTGAAGGTTTTGAGAGAATACCAAGCCCCAGGAAGACTACTGTGATTATCATAAGCAGGATAATACCCAATATCTGGCATGTACTTTGGAGCCATGGTCCCCAAGACCCAAATCAATCAGAATCAAATAAGTCAGAGAAAGACCCCATTGAAGGAGTCACTCTCTTAAGACAACTGGCTTGTTCGCTGATCTTATGTAGCTGAGTCTCAGCTTCTTCAGAAGTGTCAATCCAAGTGTAACAAGTGGTGTTAGCCATAGCACAAACACCTCCTTGCTCAGTTAAAAGATAACCAAGGGTTATTCTATTATCAAAAACAACTTCAGCCAGAGAGTCTAGGGATTTTTGTTGGGCAGCTATTGCTTTAGCAGCAGATTTTACAGTACAAGAGTTAAGGAGGGGCTTCCCTGGTGGCGCAGTGGTTGGGAATCTGCCTGCCAATGCAAGGGACACAGGTTCGAGCCCTGGCCCAGGAAGAGCCCACATGCCACGGAGCGACTAAGCCCGTGTGCCGCAACTGCTGAGCCTGAGCTCTAGAGCCTGCAAGCCACAACTACTGAGCCCACGTGCCACAACTGCTGAAGCCTATGCACCTGGAGCCCGTGCTCCGAAACAAGGAGTGGCCCCCGCTCACTGCAACTGGAGAAAAGCCCGCGCAAACCAACGAAGACCCAAGAGTAAATAAAATAAATAAAAAACAAAAAAAACCCTCCCCCCAAAAAAAAAAAGTTAATGAAAGGTTCCTGATCACAGCCTCATTTGCACTTACTCCTAATCAAGGGAGTAGGGACCTGCCAAAGGAAGTGAATTTTGTATCATAAATGCCTCCTGGTAATTCCATTTGGGTCTGTGGCTCAAGACTGAAAAGGTGATGGCCATAGAGCTCAGTAAAATTTAAGCGTCTGTAAACTACACAGGCAGTTCTCTTAATCCATTCTGATGATCTCTGTCTTGTAATTGATGTTTTAAGGCCATCCATATTTAAAGTGATTATTGAGATAGTTGGATTAACATATACCATATTTCTAACTATTTTCTATCCTTTGCCCCTGTTCTCTCTTTTTTTTGTCTTCCACTCTTTTAAACTATTTTTTGCCTCTCTGGTTTTAATCAAAATGTGATTCCATTTTTTCTCTTCTCTTAGCATATCAGTAGTACTTCTTTTAAAATGTTTTAAATGGTTTCCCTAGAATTAACAATATAAATTTACAACTAGGGCTTCCCTGGTGGCGCAGTGGTTGGGAGTCTGCCTGCCAATGCAGGGGACACGGGTACGAGCCCTGGTCTGGGAAGATCCCACATGCCGCGGAGCAACTAGGACCCTGAACCACAATTACTGAGCCTGCGCGTCTGGAGCCTGTGCTCTGCAACGGGAGAGGCCGCGATAGTGAGAGGCCCGCGCACCGCGATGAAGAGCGGCCCCCGCTTGCCGCAACTAGAGAAAGCCCTCGCACAGAAACGAAGACCCAACACAGCCATAAATAAATAAATTAATTAATTAAATTTAAAAATAAATAAATAAATAAATATACAACTAACCTAAATTCACTTTCAAATAACACTGTATTTCTTTCTTTCTTAATATTTATTTATTTATTTGGCTGTGCTGGGTCTTAGCTGCGGCAGGCGGGATCTTCGTTGCCACATGTGGGATCTTTGGATCTTTAGTTTCAGCATGCAGGAACACCAGTTGTGTCATGCAGGATCCAGTTCCCTGACTAGGGATTGAACCCAGGCCCCCTGCATTGGGAGCGTGGAGCCTTAGCCATTGGACCACCAGGGAAGTCCCAACACTGTATTTCTTCATGGTTATGTAGGTATCTTATAACAGAGTTTTCCCAGTTCCTCCCTCCCATCCCTTATAAAATTTCTCTCATACATTTCACTTATCCATAAACTATTATCACCAAATGTATTTTTGCAATTATTAATTTGAACACAGTGAATCTTTTAGATAAATTAAGAATAAGAAAAGTAAGAACTAAAAAATATTTTATTTTGGGACTTCCCTGGCGGTCCAGTGGTTAGGACTCCACACTTCCACTGCAGGGGGCACGGATTCAATCCCTGGTCGGGGAACTAAGATCCCACATAGCCACAAGGTGCTGCCAAAAAAAAAAATTTTTATTTTACCTTCATTTATACCTTCTCTAACACTCTTCCTTTCTTTATGTAGCCCTAGGTTCCTGACCTACATCATTTTCTTTCTCAGAAGAACTTCCTTTAACATTTCTTGCAAGGCAGGTCTACTGGAGACAAATTCAGTTTCTATTTATCTTAGAGTCTGTATTTCATCATCACTTTTGAAAGAAAAATTTGATAGATACAGAATTCTAGGTTGGTGGGACTTCCCTGGTGGCGCAGTGGTTAAGAACCCGCCTGCCAATGCAGGGGACACGGGTTTGAGCCCTAGTCTGGGAAGATCCCACATGCCGCGGAGCAACTAAGCCCATGTGCCACAACTACTGAGCCTGCACTCTAGAGCCCGCAAGCCACACCTACTGAGCCCACCTGCCACAACTACTGAAGCCCGCACACCTAGAGCCCATGCTCCGCAACAAAGATAAGCCACCGCAATGAGTAGCCAGTGCACCGCATGAAAAGTAGCTCCCACTCGCCACAACTAGAGAAAGCCCACGGGCAGCAACGAAAACCCAATGCAGCCAAAAATAAATAAATAAATAAATGTATTAAAAGAATTCTAGGTTGGTGGGGTGTTTTTTTTCTTTCAGCACTTTAAATATTTCACTCCACTCTGCTTGCTTGCATGGTTTCTGAAGAGAAATTCAATATATTTCTTATACTAGTTTCTCTACACATAAGATTTTTTCCTTCTGCCTTCTTTCAGGGTTTTCTTTTTGTCTTTGATTTTCTTAACTTTGAATACGATATACAAAGGTATTGATCACTTGGTGTTTATTCTGCTTGGTGTTCTCTGGGATTCCTGTGGTTTGATGTATGTTAAATAAAAGTTTCCAGCCATTATCAAGTATTTCTTTTCTTTCTTTCTTTCCTTCTTTATTGTTTTATTTCTTTCTTCTTGTATCCCCTTTACACAGATGTTACCCCTTTTATAATTGTCCCACAGTTCCTGGATATTCCTTTCTACTTTATTCAGTCTTTTCTCTCTCTCACTCTCTTTTTTTTTTAGTTTGAAAAGTTTCTATTGATACATCTTCAAGCTCACTGATTCTTTCCTCAGTCATATCTAGCCTATTCATGAGTTCATCAGAACATTCTCCATTTCTGTTAGTGTTTTTTATTTCTACCGTTGCCTCTTAGAATTTCCATCTCGTTGCTTACACTGCCCATCATGTTCTTGCATGTTGTTCAATTTTCCGTTGGAGCTCTTAGCATATGAATTACACTCATTTTATTATTTACTTTTAATTTATTTATTTACTTATTTTTGGCTGCATTTGGTCTTCGTTGTTGCGAGTGGGCTCTCTCTAGTTGCAGGGAGCGGGGGCTACTCTTTGTTGTGGTGCGCAGGCTTCTCATTGCGGTGGCTTCTCTTGTTGCAGAGCACAGGCTCTAGGCACGCAGGCTTCAGTAGTTGTGGCTCGCGGGCTCTAGAGCACAGGCTCAGTAGTTGTGGTGCCCGGGCTTAGTTGCCCTGCAGCATGTGGGATCTTCCTGGACCAGGGCTGGAACCTGTGTCCCCTGCATTGGCAGGCAGATTCTTAACCACTGTGTCACCAGGGAAGCGCAAATTACACTCACTTTAAATTTCCAGTCTAATATTCCAGAATCTCTGTCATATTCCAGTCTGCTTCTGATGCTTGCTCTGTCCCTTCAAATTGTGGGGGGAGAAGGTGGTTGCCTTTTAGTATGCCTTGTAATTTTTGGTTGAAAGCTGGACATGATTAGTGTATTGGGTAAAAAATACACCAAACTGAGGTAAATAGGGCTTTAATGTAAGTTTTTTATGTTCTAGGAGTTAAACCATGTTTACTCTTTGCTGCTAGTCATAGGTGTCAGAAGCAATCATTTTCTCTGGGGTGCTTTGTTTTTTGCAGGTTTTTGTTGTTGTTGTTGTTTATTTTGTCTTCCCTGTTCTTTTTGTGATGATAGTTTGCCCCGTGACCTCACCTCTATGATGGATTTAGGAAGAATTGTTGATTTTCAGTTTGTTCAGCTTCTCTTCTTCTTGTGATGACAGGCGTAGTGATCTCTAATCTCCATACATATTGGACCACAAACTGGAAGTCTTTTAATCTTTTATAATTAAAATGAACTAATTTTAGCTTCTTTCCCCTTCATCCCTATTTTTGGAAAACCAAAGAGATGTAATTCAGGGAGTCGTTTTACTTTTTTAAAGCAGGATGTCACAAACTGCTCAGGGATATGTCACATCCTAGAAATAAAGCTTTCCTTGCTTGTGCTGGCTCAGAAGCTTTAATGCCAGGCCCATTCCCTTTAGGTGAGATTTGTATGTAGGTAATTTGCCTAGGACTTTAAAAGCAAAAAAGTAAAAAAAGAAATTGCTACATTAGAAAAGACTAAACGTGTAGGGCGTGGACTCCTGGTGTATATTCAGGATGATCCAGCCCCTCCAGGTCAGAAAGGGGGGGTGACAATCCCAACAGGCAACAATGAGCCTCTCTCTTTATCCCCCCCACCCCCGCCCCCGGCCTGTCTTATCCTGGACTTGCACTGAGCTTTAAACTCAAAGTACACTTTTTTCTCTTTTTTGGCTGCACCGCACGACTTGGCGGGACCTTAGTTCCCCGACCAGGGATCAAACCCAGCTCCCCGGCAGTGGAAGCCCAGAGTCCTAACCACTGGACCACCGGGGAATTCCCAAAATGTACTTTTAATATTCAGAAATTGGTCAGTCTTTCTAGTCATCAAGTTGTGCCACTCTCCACACCTGCTGAGCTGGGCCACAAGAAACTTTAAACAGGTCTGACTTCCCGATCATGACTCATACAAGTCAGTGCTTTCCACACCGTCTACAGAGTACAGACATGTGAGAATTATGCAAAGCAACAAGACTAAGGCTTAACTATAAGTTACAGAGAAGACCCAAGGATTCTGGGAGAAAAATGGTGAGAGGGGAGGAATCTACTGTAGGCAGTAGGAGGGGTCCCGCCTGCTCCGTGGCTGGAGGGGACAGGACAGGACAAGGACCTCTTACAGACAACAGCCTCAAACTACCCACCTTAGGGGAAAACTGCAGAGTACGGGATGGGAATGCTGTTTCTCTGGGCACCCAGTTTGTTCCAGGATCACAGAGGTCAGGCCTACATGTGTGTATCACATTGAAATGGGGCCCATACGAGGTCCAGCCTGGGAGGAAGGTAGACACTGACTACTTCTCCAGGAAGCTATTCAGTCAGGCCAGCGTTCGCCTCTCAGACCCCAAGGGAGTGACTGGATCCCGACCTGGAGGAAAATGATTTGGCTGGCCCAATGGTTTTGTGTCCCACCCTGGACGGGTGATAAGGGAGCCATAACAGCAAGGTTGCCCGTCCTTGTGCCCACTGCGGAGGCAGGGCTCCTAGGGGTTGAGCCCGGGATGGACCTGGCCCTAAAGGCAGCCTTGCTGGCAGTGGTACTGGGCCCTTGGCTGGAAGGATGGCGGCTCTACTGGGGCATGCCCCTGGGAATGTGACTTAAGATAGGGGCAGTAGTGCCTCCAAACGCAGGGCTATTCCTAGTGCTGGGTCCTGGGCTCACCACGGGTGCTCTGACCAGGGGGCCCCAGGCACTCAGTCCCAGACTTCCCCCACAGCAGTGTGCTGTAGCCAGCAACCCTCCACCCCTCGCCTTGTCTCTGCTATAGTGCTGAGTGCTCTTAGATCTGGGGTAAAGCCCGTAGGTGCTACTGAAACCCTCAACCTGAAGGGAGCCGGGCTTGTGCTGCCAAACTCCCGGCAGGTGCTGGCCCCCAGTGCCTGGGTGGGGCTGAGGGGCAGAGTCTGCCCAGGTAATTGACCATAGAGCACTTGGGGGCCTGCTTCTGGGACACAGCTTGGGAATATGTGAGCCAAGAATGGGCGTGGGTGCACGGAACCGGCCGGCGCAAAGGTCCTGGAGGGATGGCTTCTGTGCAGAGGACGCGCGAGGACCTGAGGCAGCACAGGTGCAGATTCACCTCGGACCCTCTGGCGCTTCCCAGGCCTGGGGTCTGAGGGTTGGAGGTGTTTGCCTTGAGGGTGATGAGCTTATTGGCAGGGCAGCGGCCCCTTCTCCCCTAGCCGGGCCCCAGAACTGTCAGGGAACTAACTGTACAGGACAGAGTCCCCGGTCCCCACCTAGTAGAGGGGGAACTCTGGAAAGCAGGGTTCCTGGTTCAGCAGCTCCTACCCGAGGTGGCAGCTTTGGGATCAGCAACTCTGTCCTCCTGCCCTTTCCCTTGGTGCCCATACCACCCATATCCTGCTGCGGGGGGCAGCTGAAGTGGCATCCAGGGCAGGCTGGGAGGGACATATATACCATATATATTTCCCAGTGTCTGTGGGAGGGTAGGAGCTGACTTTGATGGTTACTAAATAGCACACACAGATGTCCTAATCACAGAGAAAAACCATTGCCAACTCAGGAATAACTCAATGTGCTGGACACACCCCATAGATCAACCTCACCTCACACTTAAAACTCTCCTCCTCCTGCCTTTGGGTTCAGAGAAGCTGAGCTCAGACTGAGTTCTGGTCTGTCTTCCTTATTGCAGTAGTCTTGAATAACATCTTCCTTGCCTGTTTAACATTCTTGGGTGCAATTTTTGTTTTGACAAAAGTAAAATGTAAGCCTTACAGCAATATAGATTCTTTTGCTCTTTGTTTTTTATGTTATAGTTGTTGTATTACATCAACACGAATTGGACCCCACCCTCTGAGATTCTGGTATAATTTTTTAATTCAGAAGTCATGCATATATTACAAGAATTTAAGAAGAGAAAAAAAATAGACTGTCTCATTTATCCAGATACTACCGCTTCTGTTGCTTTTCCTTTATCCCTGAAGTTCCAACTTCACAAACTCTTGTGTCATTTCACTTCAGCCTGAAGAAATTTCTTTCACATCATTTTATATCTAGTTAATCATCAGATATGATTAACGCTTCTAGTTTTCTTTCACGTTCATCAGCCTTTGTTTTGCCTTCAGTGGTAAGGATATCTTTGCTGCATATAATGTCCTGGGTTGGTAGTTTTTTCTTTCAGTACTTTGAAGATATTATTCCACTCTTTCCTGGCCTCTGTTTTCTGATAAGAAATTACAGGCCTTTGAATTGATATTCTTTTATGTATAATGTGTCACTTTTCTCTGACTGCTTTCAAGATTTTTTCTTCACCTTTGATTTTTAGCAGATTGTGTGTTAGAGTGAAGGTTTTCTGAGCTTCCTAGATCTCTGTTTTACATATTTGTGAAGTTTTTTTTGCCATTTTCCCCTCATATATTTTCTTCTGCACTAACTTCCTTCCTCCAGGAACTCCAGTGGAATGGAAATTATAACTTATTTTCTAAATGAAGTACTGTCGATTTATAGTGTTGCGTCAGTTTCAGGTGTACAGCATAGTGATTCAGGTTTGGGTTTGGTTTTTTTTTTCAGATTATATTCAATTATAGGCTATTATAAGATATTGGGTATTAATTCCCTATGCTATACAGTAAATATTTGTTGTTCATCTATTTTACATATAGTAGTTTGTATCTGTTAATCCCATTACTCCTAATTAGTTCTCCCCCCTGGCTTTCATAACCAGAAGTTTGTTTTCTATGTCTGTGAGTCTGTTTCTGTTTTGTATATAGATTCATTTGTATTATTTTTTAGATTCCATGTATAAGCGATATCATATAGAATTTGTCTTTGTCTGACTTATTTCATTAAGCATAATATTCTCTAGGTCCATCCATGTTGCTGCAAATGGCAATATTCATTCTTTTTTATAGCTTTATATATATTTATGTATGCCATATAAATTTATATGCCATATAAATTTATTTATTTTATTTTTATTTTTGGCTGTGTTGGGTCTTTGTTGCTGCGTGCGGGCTTTCTCTCGTTGCGGAGAGCAGGGGCCACTCTTCATTGCAGTGCGTGGGCCTCTCATTGCAGTGGCTTCTCCCGTTGCAGAGCACGGGCTCCAGGCGTGCGGGCTTCAGTAGTTGTGGCATGCGGGCTCAGTAGTTGTGGCTCGCAGGCTCTAGAGCACAGGTTCAGTAGTTGTGGTGCAGGGGCTTAGTTGCTCCGCGGCATGTGGGATCTTCCTAGACCAGGGCTCGAACCCATGTCCGCTGCATTGGCAGGTGGATTCCTAACCACTGTGCCACCAGGGAAGCCCACACCACATCTTCTTAAGCCAATCGTCTGTTGATAAGCACTTTGGTTGTTTCCATGTCTTGGCTACTGTAAATAGTGCTGCTATGAACATTGGGGTGCATGTATCTTTTTGAATTAGAGTGTTCCATTTTTCTGATATATACCCAGTAGTGGGATTGCTGGATCACATGGTAAATCTATTTTTTAGTTTTATAAGGAACCTCTATACTGTTCTCCATAGTGGCTGTATCAATTTACACTCCCACCAACAGTGTAAGAGGGTTCCCTTTTCTCCACACCCTCTCCAGCATTTATTATTTGTAGACTGTTTGATGATCGCCATTCTGACTGGTGTGAGGTGATACATCACTGTGGTTTTGATTTGCATTTCTCTAATAATTAGCAATGTTGAGCATGTTTTCATGTGCCTGTTGGTCATCTGTATGTATGTCTTCTTTGGAGAAATGTCTATTTAGGTCTTCTGCCCAATTTTTGATGGGGTTGTTTGTTTTTTTGATATTGAGTTGTATGAGCTGTTTGTATATTTTGGAAATTAATCCCTTATCAGTTGCATCATTTGCAAATATTTTCTCCTATTCTGTAGGGTGTCTTCGTTTTGTTTATGGTTTCCTTTGCTGTGCAAAAGCTTTTAAGTTGATTAGGTCCCATTTGTTTATTTTTGCTTTTATTTTTTTGCCTTGGGAGACTGATCTAAGAAAATATTGCTAATGATTTGTGTCAGAGAATGTTTTGCCTATGTTCTCTTCTAGGAGTTTTATGGTGTCATGTCTTATATTTAAGTCTTTAAGCCATTTTGAGTTTATTTTTGTGCATGGTGTGAGGGTGTGTTCTAACTTCATTGGTTTACATGCAGCTGTCCAGCTTTCCCAACACCACTTGCTGAAGAGACTGTCTTCTCAACTGTCCCTTTTCTCATAAGTCAAATAAATACAGTTCTTCCACAACTACTGAAGCCCGCACGCCTAGAGCCCGTGCTCCACAACAAGAGAAGCCACCGCAATGAGAAACCCGCACACGGCAATGAAGAGTAGCCCCCCTCGCCGCAACTAGAGAAAGCCCGCACAGCAACAGAGACCCGACGCAGCCAAAAACAAAGTAAAAAATAAATAAATGTATATAAAAAAATACAGTTCTAGATTCTTTTCTTGTATATGATCAATCAAAATGCCATGAGGGGAATGTAAAAGTCTACTCAGAGTTGAGATTTATTACTAGTAAAGTGATTGTTGTCCCAGAAATAGGGATTGTGAAACAGTTTTGTCCATTTAGAACTCTGTGTGAACATTTTGTTGATAGCGATGGTATTTTTTGCTGGCTTCTTGAGGTATATTTAGCATACAGTACTGCGCATATTTGAAGTTTATGATTTGATCCATTTTGACATACGTACTGCAGTATAATAATGATTATATCTGATCTCTGGCCCTGGTTTCTGGCACAGAACTTCAGAAATCCTTGGAATTTCCTGAGTGGTGGGATTGCCTTTGTTTTGCCCATGAGGTGGCTCACTGTGGGTCCCTAGATAGCTTCAGGCTGGGAGTGTAAGAAAAAAACTTGTGCACTATTAGATGCAGTTGGTATGAGCCAAACTTTGGGCCAAACTGACTTCCGGGGAGGGGAGGGGGCTGGAGATTGAGTTCAGTCACTCGGCCAATGATTTAATTAATCATGCCTCCATAATGAAACCCCAGCAAAACCTCTGGGCACCGTGCTCAGTGGAACATCCAAGTGGTGAGCCCATTGACGTGCTGGGAGGGTGATGGTAGGACTCCACAGGGAGAGGGCACGGGAGCTCTGCCGCCAGAAGCCTTGTAGGCCTTACCTATGTGCATCCTTCCTAAGAAATTGCCGTTGTAAGTACAGTATAGTGCTTTCTTTAGTTCTATGAATTATTTCCAGGGAATCATTGAATCTGAAGGGTTATGGGAACCCCTAAATACATAGCCAGTCTGTCAGAAGCATGGGTGGCCTAGAGATCCCCAAATTGCATCTGGTGCTTGATGTTAGAACGGTCTTATGGACCTGGTGCTCACTCCGTGTGGTGAGCAACAGAATCACGTGCTGTCCACCCAGCTGGGGGAGACAGAGCACTGGGCTCAGAAATGTGGGAGTCCCTAGAAGGACCCTGACTCACTGAGACGTGTTTTGGGAAGAACAAGGATGAAAGGTGGGGAATGAGGATCCTTTGATTCCTGGGTGGCCCAATGTCACTTGTGGTTAGAATGGCCAGTGTGCTACAAGTTAACAGTAGAATTTAGAGATGAAGGACCCAGCTCCTGGGGTTTTGGCTCACTGGATGCATAAGGAATTGTAAGAGAATAAGAAAAAAGCTAAGTATCCAGTCCCTTCATTATTGTCATTTGTAATAGCTAAAATGAAATTAAAATAGAGCGCTGGGTCAGGTCTGGATGCCGGCCAAGCTCAGGTCTCAGCCGGTCTGACCTACAGCCACTGGCCTCAAAGCTTTCCCAAAAGGAAGAATTAGGCTTGGACAACAGATAGTACCTCTGAGACCTCTGGTCATGCAAATGTAGTCCAAGTTGGGGAGATGGCCAAACCAATAAATTTAGTGGAACCAGGAGGTAAGAGTGTGAAGGAGTTGTCTCATTGTGTGGATTGGTATCGCCAGCTTCCCGAAGAACCCTTGTTGAAATGGAATGTGAGAGGGACTGATTTGGGGGCTGTGTCTTTGGTTTTGAATACTGCAGAGTGGAAGAGAGTGTTTGGGTTGATACAGGACCCACGTATCACTATGGAGCCATCACAGATGGCTGTGCGTGATTCAGACACACCACAGGTTATTCCTGAGAAAACAGCTAGCCTGGTGAACTGGATAAAAGCCACTGTAAAAATGTGTTGACCCTGAGAAGGGGGACTATCTGACTCCTCCTATGAATGCCAAGTGGTCCATCTCAGATGAAGGAGCTGATATGCTTTGCATACATGCCATGCTGTACTGGCTTTATGATAATCAGGATTTGAATGCACAGAATATGCCCCTTATCCAGGGCATTGGCCAGTGCTGTGATTAAAGGGCCCCTTTTGCATGGGCCCACTGTGGAGACTTACTGCTGCAAAATCGAACAATGGCCCCACTGGTCCTCTGGGGGAACTAGGAGGATGCAGGTGAACTTTTGGTACACTGGTGGGCCTGCTCATGCATTACTTTTACCCAGCTATGCAAGGGAGTGTTTGGACGCCAGGCTAATAACCAGTGTTCCCATGAACTCTTATTTGTCCCTACGTTTTGTATCTCCCACGATTTGAGCATTTCTAGGGCTTGTGGTGATAATGATGTCAAATAGCACTAAACTATCTCCTCAGTTCTTATTTGTTTTGGACCAGACGCTAAGGAATAGTCCCAGCAGTGGCAGAGGTTGACGAAGTTGCCCTTCTTCTTGCCTCTAAACTCTCAGAATCTGCCAACTGACCGGAAGCATCTAAACTTTCTATGTGCTTTTTGCACATTCCCAGAATGACTGATGTGAAAAATTCAGAAAATACCAATTGTGGATGAGGCTGGGCAGCAACCAAACCAACCAAATGCTCTTCCACAGCCAGTGTGAGCATCAGGTGTGCACTCCATCTGGAAAGCTCTTGATCAGTATCCACTAAGGGTGAACATAAGCATCCCTGTGTCCTGGGTACCAGCAGAAATGCACACATATGTTCCCAGAAGACATTTACAGGAAGGTACTTAGCAGCATGATTCTTAAATTTCCCAAAGGTGTAAACTACCCAAACCCTTGTAACCGTAGAATGTGTAAACCAGTTCCAGCATATTTCAGCAAGCTTATGCTATACCTTCATAGGGAAAAATGATCCTGAAAATAGACAATTATGTGAGTGAATCTCACAAAATGGAGAGCAAGTGAAGCCAGACACAAAAGGAATCAGGATTTCCTTTATTTGCACGTGGTTGACAATGGTGACCTTGGGGGAAGAGGTTCATAAATTCATTGAGCTGTACAATCATGTTATTAAAGATTTTTTGGTATGTTTATAATACTTCAATTAAAAGTTTAAAAAACAATATGTTGGGGCTTCCCTGGTGGCGCAGTGGTTGAGAATATGCCTGCCAATGCAGGGGACATGGGTTCGAGCCCTGGTCTGGGAGGATCCCACATGCCGCGGAGCAACTAAGCCCGTGTGCCACAACTACTGAGCCTGCGCGTCTGGAGCCTGTGCTCCGCAACGGGAGAGGCCGCGACAGTGAGAGGCCTGTGCACCGCGATGAAGAGTGGCCCCCACTCGCCGAAACTGGAGAAAACCCTCGCACAGAAACGAAGACCCAACACAGCCAAAAATAAATAAATACATTTATTTAAAAAAAATATGTTTCAAACATACTATGAAAATCTCATCAGTGACCCCTTTGATTAGGTCCCATTTGTTTATTTTGGCTTTTATTTATATTGCCTTGGGAGACTGACCTAAGAAAACATTGATACAATTTATGTCAGAGAATGTTTTACCTGTGTTCTCTTCTAGGAGCTTTATGGTGTCTTGTCTTATATTTAGGTCTATAAGCCATTTTGAGTTTATTTTTGTGTATGGGGTGAGGGTGTGTTCTAACTTCACTGATTTACATACAGCTCTCCAACTTTCCCGACACCACTTGCTGAAGAGACTTTCTTTTACCCATTGTATATTCTTGCCTCCTTTGTCAAAGACTAATTGTCTATTGGTGTGTGGGTTTATTTCTGGACTTTCTATTCTGTTCCATTGATCTATATGTCTGTTTTTGTGCCAGTACCACACTATTTTAACTACTGTAGCTTTGTAGTATTGTCTGAAGTCTGGGAGGTTTATGCCTCCTGCTTTGTACTGTTTCCTCAGGATTGCTTTGGCAATTCTTGGTCTTTTATGGTTCCATATAAATTTTAGCATTATTTGTTCTAGTTCTGTGAAAAATGTAATGGGTAATTTGATAGGGATTGCATTAAATCTGTAGATTGCTTTGGGTAGTATGGACATTTTAACAATATTAATTCTTCCAATCCAAGAGCGTGGGATATCTTTCCATTTCTTTGAATCATCTTCAATTTCCTTTATTAATGTTTTATAGTTCTCAGCATATGTCTTTCACCTCCTTGGTGAGGTTTATTCCTAAGGTTTGTTTGTTTGTTTGTTTGTTTTGGGGGGGTGAAGTAGAAAAGGATAGCTTTATTACTTTGCCAGGCAAAGGGGGACACAGTGGGCTCCTGCCTCGAAAAACTATGTGTCCCCTAAGTATTTTTTTATGCAGTTTTAAAAGGGATTGTTTGTTTACATTCCCTTTCTGATATTTCATTGCTAGTATAAAGAAATGAAACTGATTTCTATATGTTAATCTTGTATCCTGTTACCTTGCTGAGTTTGTTTAACAGTTCTAGTAGTTTTTGTGCAGAGTCTTTAGGATTTTCTGTATATATTATCATGTCATCTGCGTATAATGAAAATTTTACCTCTTCCCTTCCAATTTGGCAACACTTTATTTCTTTTTCTTGTCTGATTGCTGTGGCTAGGACTTCCAATACTATGTTGAATAGAAGTGGTGACAGTAGGCATCCTTCTCTTGTTCCAGAATTTAGCAGGAAGGCTTTCAGCTTTTCACCATTGAGTATTATGTTGGCTGTGTGTTTGTCATAAATGGCTTTTATTGTGTTGAGATATGTTCCCTCTATACCCACTTTGGTGAGAGTTTTTATCATGAATGCTTTTTCTGCATCTATTGAGATGATCATGTGGTTTTTGTCTTTTCTTTTGTTGATGTGGTAGAAAGCATTCTTTTCTTTATGCATCATGTTTGCTAATGTCCCAGTGGCCAGAGCAAATCACATGATCAAGGCTGGAGTTAGTGTGGGAGGGCAACACCACAGGGCACAGCTAGTTGGAGGAGTATAATTTACAGACAGTTTTTACAATCTGCTATTGTATCCCTGGCAGAGATACAGGGAAGAGCAAATGCAAAGTGATGAGGTTCATAATAGTAGTAGTAGTAGTAGTGGTAGCAAGCAATTATTTGCACGTAATAGGAGATCAAAACATGTGATATTAAAAATTCTCATTATATAGATGAGGTTCAGAGAAGTTGATTAAGTTACCCAGGGTCACACAGCTAATTAGTAGAAGAGCAAGAATTTGCACCCAGTGCTGTCTGATTCCAGAGCTCATTTTCATGGCTGCGATCCTCTTCAGGCTTGCCAGGACATGTTATTAGTTCTACCAATACAGATTGATAGAAGCCTTAATTTGCATTGCAAGCCCTGTTTTTTCCCTTCGTGCTTCCCCTCATTGTTGTGAGACAATGAGAATGCCTGGCCACGTTTTAAAAGCTAGCCAACTATTCTTATTCTCACTCGTATCCCAGATTGAGGGCAACTGAGTCAGGCACAAAGTAGAAATCATAATTTGTTCAAATAAGATACCCACCCACATCAATAAAGACCAAGTGGAGAGTCTCAGCTTGCACAATGGTCAGGCTGTAATGGGGCGCCCCCAAACCCCTTCTGGTGGGGAGGCAGTTGGTCGTTGCGTCAGAGGGACTCAGAACTTTCATCACTGCCAGGAAATGAGGAAGCCCTCCATTCCCTGACGTCAGTAGAGTTTGGAGAGAGCCCGGATTTCTACTCCCACCCAGCAGTAAAAAGATGGGCCACCCTCTCCCCACTAGGGTGGTGTCAGAGGAGGCTTTCACCACCACAGGGTGGCAATGAGGCCACTCTCTCTACCCTTGGTGTCAGTGGAGGTCACATGGGGAACACTCATGGAGTGATCACACATGGAGATACTCATACACATCCCTATCACTGGAGCCCTAACGGGTAGCTGGAACCCCACCCCCCCCTTCCACACTGGCCAGCAGTAAGGAGAACCTTGGCATTTGGGGGTTAGTGGAGGCCAAGTGGGAAACCTGGTGTCCACACTCACTGGCAGTAATGAGGCAGGACCCTTTCCTCCTTGATCAGGGTCAGAAAATCCAGCTAAAACAGAACATTTAAATAAGATCCGGAGTTTCATTACATAATACTCAAAATGTCCGGGTTTCAGCACATAATTACTCATCACACCAAGAACCAGGAAGATCTCAAATGGACTGAACAGTGACAATCAATAGATGCCATCCCCAGACTTCCCTGGTGGCCCAGTGGTTAAGACTCCGCACTTCCACTGCAGGGACCGCGGGTTCAATCCCTGGTCAGGGAAGTTCCGCATGCTACAGGGTGCATCCCTCCCCCCAAAAAATAGATGCCATCCCTGATATGACAGGGGTGTTGAATTAGCTGACAAAATTTTACATCAGCCATCGTAAAAATGTTCAAAAGAGCAATTAAGACTATGCTTGACATTATATTCTAGAGACTGAGGCATTTTCTCAGGAGTTTCTTCCTTCTTTGTATAGCCGAATCCAGTTAGCTGCAGTGTTAATTCTTTCACGGCAACAGATACACACATGCCCATTGCTTTCAAATCACTGGTAATGTACATACTGGCACATATGGTGAAAAGAAAGCAGACTTTGGACCACTCTCACAGCTATTTTGAATTTAATGGGCAGAATATGTCATAAAATAAAGATACTAGAAAATCAATTTGATGGAGAAACACTTGGGCCAGATAAACTTTGCCACATATGTACACTACAGATACCAAAGTTTTTTCTATTACTTATGAATAAACCAAATTATAAAATTTTAGGGAATTCCCTGGTGTTCCAGTGGTTAGGACTCTGTGCAGTAACTGCTGAGGTTCAATCCCTGGTTGGGGAACTAAGGTCCCGCAAGCCTGGAGGCACAGCCAAAAAGGAAAAAAAAAATTTTTTTTAATTTCTCAATGACAACAATAAAAAACAACATGCTTGAAACAAATGGAAAAAAAAAGTCTCAGCAAAGAAAGAGAAGATATAATGAAGAACCAAATGGAGATTTTAGAACTAAAAAATATAATAATGAAAAAAAATTAATGGATGGGCTCAAGAGCAGGATAAAGGGGACAGAAGAATATGTCAATGAACTTGAAGACAGAGCAATAGAAATTATTCAATCAGAATAACAGAAAGGAGACTAAACAAAAATGAACAGAGCCTCAGGGACCTGTGGGACTGTAACAAGATTTAATGTTCACACCATCAGAGTCTAGGA
Organism: Balaenoptera physalus; assembly: GCF_965194825.1. NCBI lineage: Eukaryota > Metazoa > Chordata > Mammalia > Artiodactyla > Balaenopteridae > Balaenoptera > Balaenoptera physalus. The sequence continues at coordinate 7,241,009 of NC_138885.1, read as the reverse complement.
AGGGGAAAAGAAAGAAGGCAGGGCTGAAAAAGTACTAATATAATAATAATAATGGCTGAAAATTTCCCGTATTTAAAAAGACGCAAACCTATAGATCCAAAAAGTTCAGTGAAGTTCAAGCTGAACAAATCCAAAGAAACCCACACCAAGACACATCACAGTCAAATTTCTGAGAACTAATGACAGAGAAAATATTCTGGAAAGAGAAATTACACGTTACCTATGGGGGAAAACAATTAGAGGGACAGTGAATTTCTCATCAAAAATTATGGAAACCAGAAGAAAGTGTCACACCATTTGTTAAGTACTACTAAAAGAAAAGAATGGTCAACCCATAATCCTAATCCAGTGAAATATCCTTCAGGAATGTAGGGGAAGTGGAGACATTCTCAGATGAAGGAAAGGAAGAATAAAAGTGCTTTATTCGCAGATGACGTGATTCTCCCTCTCTCTCTCCTCCCAAATTTCTCTCCCAAATTTCTATGTCCATGGTTTCTCCTTTATTCTCCTCTTTCCCATTCTGTAATAATCAGCCTTACTTTAGAACAAACTTACTTTCTTTTCCTTTAGCAAAAATGCATCTCCATTCCTAATACCTTTTCTTACCAATACATTCTGCTTTCATCTTGCACACAGAGATGTTTCCTTTGTTATTTCTAGTAGTTTTAACTTCATACATTAGAATATTTTTGCCCTTAAAAACCTTTATTTCTAGTGACAATTAAGAAGTAAACATTGTGAACTGTTACTGGCTAGTTTATGAATACATGTCATAATTTCTAGAACTATATTCTTTCTCATAGTAAATTCTCCAGTGTCGCACAAAACATGCTTAATGATAAACCCAAATATCATTAGTTCTTCTGTAATATGAAAACAAAAGTGAATAAACCTATGTTCAGTAATTAATGTTTCAGTATTTTATGTTATTTGAAAATGATCTTGGGACTTCCCTGGCAGTCCAGTGGTTAAGACTCCGCACTTGCACTGCAGGGGGTGCAGGTTCGACCCCTGGTCGGGTAACTAAGATCCTACATGTCGTGTGGTGCGGCCAAAAAAAAAAAAAAAAAAAAAGAAAATAATCTAGATATTCAATGAATATCCATCATTTAACTTATCTCAGTATAACTTTAAGGTTTCAAGTAATCAAAAAATTTTTGGAAACTATTTTTAAGTATGCATATCATAAAGCACAATTATTGTTGCAAAATTCATTTCTAAACTTCTACCTACATCTATTTAATCCACTTGTTCTTAACAATTATGTTTAGATTATTCATGAAACTGTCATAAGACACTAAACAGCTAACTATCATCTTAAGTTATCTTTCTTTTTTTTTTAATATTTATTTATTTATTTGGTTGCGCTGGGTCTTAGTTGCAGCTCGCTGGATCTTCATTGCCGCACTTGGGATCTTTGTTGTGGCATGTGGGATCTTTTAGTTGCGGCATGTGGACACTTAGTTGCAGCATGTGGGATCTAGTTCCCTGACTGGGGCTCGAACCTGGGTCCCCTGCATTGGGAGCGGGGAGCCTTAGCCACTGGACCACCAGGGAAGTCCCTTAAGTTATCTTTCTTACTGACAAATTCTGTAACATAAATAACATGAGCTTATTTAACTTTTGGTAAACCTAGGTAGAATGAAAGTATTATATTTAATGCTGATAACTCTTAAGGATATGCCTGTTTTAATTAAACCAACAAACATAACTTTTATTTATTAAAGATTTATCCTATGTGAAATAAAATTCATATTTTACGGCAAGACAAGAAAGATTTAACCATAAATATTTTCTCTGCCTTTTGGCCTCCTCTCTCCCCACTGTTGTGCATTGTGTACCTGCATTGTACAGGTACAATGTGCATCGACCAGACCTCCCCATTGGCCGGAATACCTGCTTAACCATAAAGAACATTCTCCCAGCATCAACAAGACAACTCCTTAAAAGATAACACTCCTTCTTGATCTTGTAATGGGCCACGATGACGCTTAGATCTGGATTGTGTAAGCTATTAATAATATGTCATTTAGGGGGCTTCCCTGGTGGCGCAGTGGTTGGGAGTCTGCCTGCCAATGCAGGGGACACAGGTTCGATCCCTGGTCCGGGAAGGTCCCACATGCCGTGGAGCAACTAAGCCCGTGCACCACAACTTCTGAGCCTGCGCTCTAGAGCCCGCGAGCCACAACTACTGAGCCCGCCTGCCACAACTTCTGAAGCCCGCACGCCTAGAGCCCGTGCTCCGCAACAAGAGAAGCCACCGTGGTGAGAAGCCTGCACAATGCAACGAAGAGTAGCCCCCGATCGCCACAATTAGAGAAAGCCCACGCACAGCAACTAAGAGCCAACAACGAAGACCCAATGCAGCCATAAATAAATAAATAAATAAATAAATTTATTTTTTTAAAAAATATGTCATTTAAAGTACAGACCTCTGTCTCAAAAAACTTATATAACTGTGCTTTGGTTTCTAATGGGCAGGACAGTTTTCAGAGCTTTCTGAGATGCTAGTCCCGGGTTATAATCCTCAATATGGCTCCAATAAAATTTTCCATTTCTTTCTTACATTGACTGATTCATTTTTTGTCGACACCTGGATCACGTGAACTTGAAAAAAAGCCCATTTGGATTAGTTTTTGTATTTCTGAGTGTATATTTAATTTACATAGGGTTTGTTTGTTTTTAAGCTAATTAGAGCTCTTTACCAATTAACTTTAGTGTTTCCATTAGAAGGTAGAAAAACATCATACATCTATAACATATACATATACAGACATACATAAACATACAGACAGAAACAGAGATCTTAGAGTTTAAAAAATTTAGCCATGAGATAGGAATAACAATGCAAAACTCACTAGTTTATGAAAGAATAGTTGGATCCAAATTGTGTCTCTGGTCGGTGGAATAAGTTAAGGTTACTTACTCAGATGACTTAAATATTTTACTAATGATTGTGGACAAGATACTTCAGATTTTTCATTTGCCTAGTTTCCAAATAAAATTTTCCCATTTTTTGTTCTTTCCTTCCAGTAAGAATTACCTCCCTGAAGTTTGCATTTCAAAGACATGGCCCTCAGTTCCTAGAGCAAACCAGATAGAACCTTTACATCTCAAAGGTACAGAGAAGGAATGTAAGTTCCTCCAAGAAGGACTTTTATTTCCTAAATCCAGAATTTTACAATACCTACAAGCCTTTTGAGGTGAATAGGGGAGGTTTTGTTAAAAGGATAGGTAGGCTTTGAATTGCTTCTAGAGCTGCATTTCTGTTCTTGTAAAGACTCAATTTATAAAATGACTGAATGTCCTTAAGGGGGAACGGGAGGGAAGAGGGAGCTAGATGACAGGAATTGGCTAGGTGTTAGGTAAACAAGAGCTCATGATGCTATTCTGTTTTTGTGTATATTTGAAACTTTCTTTAATAAAAGGTTGGACAATTGCATTATTAATTTGGGGGGAATAGGTAATACATGCAAATGGCACAAAATTCAAGTTACAAAAGGGAAA